>NC_088858.1:2548750-2910000 GCF_963853765.1 Magallana gigas | reverse complement strand
TCTATAGAAAACCCAGCACAGAGGCGCTTAATATCCCCGTGTTTACAGTTTCATCTAGTCCTGTTGTACACAATTGTCGTGAAATTAGCTGGTTGTATTGTGGCCTTTTGGTGATAATTAATGATAGGGATGTAGTATAAAAGGATATTGACGGCATCTAGTGGTAGAGAGACACAGTCCATGGTATCGATGTGTCTACAATAGGCCGCGCTAATCACTGGCTCTGTGGCGGCTATTGAACAGCCAGAGACTGGCTTCATTAACAGCAGTTAGCCTGCTTAATTGTTATTGATACTGAAAGGAAAATATATATTACACACAAAACACACACAAACCGTTTGATTCCTAAAGTGATAAATTGCTTCACTCTCAAACGACTCTCAATAGACTGATTATACACTGAAAGGAGGAAAGGGGGGGGGCTTTATAAACTCATCAATACTCCATACAGACCTCTCTCATTAAAACACAATCATTGAGTTTACTATGAAAAACACTTCATCAACAACTGGTTTTCTCCAACACATTAAGATGTTCCCCATTGACTACTAAAGCTTTGTTGCTGACATTTCTGTGTGTTTTGTAGACTTGAACTACTGCACCCACCACTCGCCCTGTAGAAATGGAGGGATCTGTAAGAACACCGGCCAGGGCAGCTACACCTGTGACTGTCCCAGCGGCTTCATGGGGACAAACTGTGAGGTGGAGGTCAACAACTGTGAGCAACAGCCTTGTGCCAACGGGGGCACCTGTAAGGTAGGTCCTGGGGTTCATAGCAAGGGTCAGGGGGGAACATGAAGCAACAGATATGGTTATCATCAAAATTTTAAATAATGCCTCAAATTCAAAATAAAAATAATTTAAAATTACATAATTTATTGTTATTTAATATAAAATGTAAACAAAGTTTTAAATAGCTAGACAATTTTTAACATATTTGTTGATTTTATTTTCCAGACTGTCGGGGAGGGATATGTGTGTGACTGCCCAGAGGGTTTCACTGGCCGGAGATGTGACATTGTTGGAAGTTCCTGTGAAACCAATCCCTGCCTCAATAATGGAACCTGCATCCAAGTGGATGGGGTGTACCAGTGCAAGTGTATGGAGGGATTCACGGGATTCTACTGTGATGTGGAACGCAACGAGTGTGTCTCCCGTCCCTGTCAAAATGGAGGCCGCTGCATCGACGAAGTGAATGGATTCCGCTGCATATGCACAGCCGAGTACAAGGGACCAACTTGCAATGAAAACATTGACAATTGTGCAAACAATCCTTGTTACAACGATGGCACCTGCATTGATGGGGACAATGATTTTACCTGTAGGTGTCGGCCTGGATTCGTGGGACAGCTATGTCAAGAAAATGTTCCCGATTGCGATGCACGTCCATGTGCTAATGGTGGAACCTGTCATGATGAAATCAACGACTTTCGCTGTTCTTGTGCAATAGGCTGGGAGGGTAAAGATTGTTCCATTAAGATCAACGAGTGTGAAAGCAGCCCTTGTCAGAATGGGGGTGTGTGCACCGATTTCGTTGGATACTATGAATGCAAGTGTGCTTCTGGGTTTTACGGAAACAACTGTGAAAATTCCAATGGACAGCCACCCTCTACTGCTACCCCCAAACCCCAGCCTGCTGCTAACTCCTCCTCAGCTCTGATGTCGGAGGGAAAATCCTCAGAGATCACCATGATTCAGCTGGTACTGATCGTTTGCCTGGGAGCAGGAATCCCCCTCCTGCTCATCATCCTTGTAGTCATCTTCTTATTGCTACGCAAAAGGAATGCTCCAACTGAAAGGCTGGACACCAGCAAAGAACACCAGCAAAATGTGGTTAACAACATCAACAACAAACTGTCAGAATCCCCAATATTCACAACGTCATCAACAATCAGTGGCAAATTGACCAATGAAAAACAAAATGACTTCAATAATTACAGTGCATCTGGAGGACACTCTTCCTCAGATAAATCCAACAACAAAGTTTTATTAAATTCAAAAGACTTAAACATTCATCATGAACAATTTTCAAAAACCCCGCCTGCATCAACGGCGGAGAAATATAATTATGACCCCGATGCTGCGAGGGGGGGAGGGTGCAGTGTTATGAAATCAAATAATGAAAATAGTAGTAGTTGGTAAGTATTTGTTTATAAATTTAACCATATACAAATTATATGCAATTTTGTGGGTTTTTTCATAGGTTTTACATCTGCATCCAAAGTAACATTGGTTTTGTTTTTGTATTTCAGTTATGACCACAATGCTTCTATTCACACAATAGGAAAGTCTAAAGCCTTTCAGAGGGATGCGGACAGAAATTCCACACTTTTTCTCGATCATCCATCTGTGCATCGACATTCGTTCCTGGCCACAGAAGTCTGACATTCTTCTAGGCTTTATTTTGACCAAATTTTTTTTCGCAATACATCATATCACGTGATGTGCCGGCACTGACTGCACACACCGCATTGTGCTTCATTGGATTAATTTATCAAGTGCCTTCGGTATTTCTACTGCCAGGAATACGGGCTGATTCTGTGGAAACTGTCTCCAAGACAATAACTTCTCTGATGGATAATCACAAGTCGGTTTGCTATATTATGCAATGCTTGGGCCTATTTCTGTTTGCTTTTTCCCGATCGAGGGTCTTACGAGTGTCACCATGGACAGCAGATCATCTGCCGCGAGGAACCGAGTTGTGACTAGAACATTTGGCGGGAAAAATGAGTGCAGGCACTGCCATGTGATATTTAGTCCCTCCATGTTTTGTATTGACCCTGTTACTATGACACTGGATGTGAGGAGTGCTTGAATGTTTGTCTGTTAAACAGGAATTTATTACATTGTGTGTTAATTTTGATTGCAAGCTAATAAGTGTGCATTGTCGTGTTTCCTGGCCACTGCTTCATGTTAAACCTTTGTACACTATTATCTTTAGTCAAAGTGTAGTTAATATGAAATGTGCATAATATATATAGTGGCAGACCAGTGTGTGTAATGTTATGTAATTTATTTGTCTCAATCAGTATTGGTCGCTTCCAGTCGAATTCATAATGCGAAATTGATATAGGGCATTTTTGTATGAGCTTTATACTGAAAAAAAAATTTTGTATTGAAAAATAATTTGAGTTAATATTATCTAACCAGACTGGGCCTTGTCTTAATGCTCGGAACCTCTGCCCAATCACAATTGTTATTAATCGTGTTTTTCTCTGAACAAATTGGTTTGTGGATTTCTTAATGCCTCCCCTACCATTCCACCGGGCCAAGCCCTAACACTGAAGCAACTGGATGGTTGACAATATTCATGTTAACATCTGAGGTTTTTTTTTATATTTTGTTACTGAAAAATTGCTTAACAAGCATTCCACATTCATTTTATCATTTAATCTTTAACAGTCTGCTCTGTCACCCAAAACTACAACTGTTCACTGAGAGAGGAACTTACAGTTTATCTTTGACTTCATCCTGTCACATGGCTGTCAATATCATGTCTCACTTGAAAATATGCCTCCTTGTCTGTGATTGTTTAATGTACATATAATGTATATTTATAGAAAAATGTTTGGTTGTACATATTTGTTATGACATTATTATATTATTAATTTTCATGAAAACATCAATTAAAAAGTCACAAATATTTTTTCCAAAGTACCTTGTTGTTGTTTTCACTGGAATCTTGTTGCTGGGATGGCGGACGACAACTTGTGAAAGTCAAAAGAAAGCTCAGACGACGAGTTTGTAATCTGGTTCAGCAATGGCTGGACTGCGTCAGAGCACGTGCTCAGTTGATCATCGTACGACGTATCTATGAAACCAAACGTACCCATTTCGATTGCGTCAATTAAAAAAATTCAAAAGTTACAATGTGTTGATCAAAGGTTAATTACGAGAAAAACCCATTCGAATGCGCACAATGTCTTAATGGAGTACTTTGGTCGACAATAAGGATGATATAATGAAGCGGATGAAAGAAAATTATTCTAATTGAAACAGAATGTTTTTAAAAAGTTGACAAGGATAAAATTTCGTCTACTTTAAAAGATACCCTACAAAATAGACGTTTTTCAAACACTTCTTGAACAATGTATTCATTATTTCAATTACTTTCAGTTGACATTGACAACTAAGGTCGAGTAGCTAACATTCAAAGGGTTTTTGAATAGGATGCGTTATCCCGCGAAAATACGGGGAATTTTTGAGACTACAAGACTTCATAGAAGTTTTTGTAACTGTAAACACAACAAAACATTTCAATAATGGACAGGAAGTAGGTGTGCCCTGTTCAGATATATATGTACCTCTTCCTGGATTAGATTGGAGTAGTGAGTGGGTGGGGATGGTGTCACCAGAAAACCCCGCAGTTAGAGACACGTCACTTTTTGTTTTTAAGTTACGTACATTTGTACCCGAACTTCAAATGTACAGTTAATTAAATGCCTGTGGAAATGATACAAGGAGGCTGGTTTTCAGAACCTGTCGGTCGATAACGGCGGCCTTGTTCTGCCAATTGTTTCAAAAGTTCTTGTCCCGCAACCTTGGCCAACTGGGGAACCCGGGTAGTGGGCCTGGGGTGTTAGGATTCAGCGGCGAGATCCACATGAATTAAACCACCACGAATAGACAAACACCAGAGAGAAAGGAAAAGTCGATTGCTCGATTAGTCACTGACACAGTTCATACACGGCGATTGTGACCGAACTGTAAACAGAGCCACACTGTGACAACAAACACAGCTTCAGTGGGGTGGGTATCGATCGACCAGGGTCGGGTGGTTCGTCGGCAGACGGCCTGTCCTCCTGCCCACCAAGCGGCACCGGCTGATTCTTGCTCGGTCTTGCAGCTTGCAAACCTACGCTTTTCTTTGCAAGTTAAAGAAATATGCGATGTGTATGTTACTAAAAAGATAAACTAAAGGTTAAGATCTTGAAATTAAATAACTGTCTCGTAAATTACCGCAGTATTTTATGAAATTTTCTTTTCAGATTCGCAATTTTATCTAATGTCTTTTGATATTCAGTTATTAATATAACAACATTTTAAGGATACTACAAATAGCTAAATAGTTAACCATGGAGCCCCGCCCTCCAAAATCCGCATCTGACCGGTAACTAAAACGCTCTCTCTCTCTCTCTCTCTCTCTCTCTCTCTCTCTCTCTCTCTCTCTCTCTCTCTCTCTCTCTCTCTCTCTCTCTCCAGGAATAGCTTTTAGGAAAGACATATTTGAAATTGAAATTTAAACACATCTTTCTTAAATGCTGCTTAAACTTTGAATGCATGGAGCTGTCGAATAAAACAAAGATATCACATCCGATTTTCATGACAAGTAGAGAAATTGGTTAATGGTATTCGTACGAGTGTACGTAAGCCTAGGTTGCAGATTCTGAACAGAGATGGTGTTTGCTACCTGCCGCGACTCTCAAAATCCAGACAAACCTGACGGGGAAATATATTCCTATATTCGCCTAATAAACGAGAAAAACAACATTTTTAAAAGACAAATCATAGGAATAAAAAATGATATTCTTTGATGTTGATTTAAGAAATATAACAAAACTGTCAAAGGAAAGAAGCTTGATCAAAAGATTATCACGTTTAACAGCGAAAAGCAGATGAATTATGGACATGCACTTAGAGTCAACCCTGTATGCCTTATCTCTGAAAACACAATAAAACTACTATAACACTGTAGTTGTCTACATGGAGAGGATATATAGACAAAACGAACAAGCTGTATACGGTGGGGTTGTCTTTGTTCCATGTCATATTAATTGATGCTGGCTCTGGGAACAATACATATACGAATACTCTATTAATTGTATCTGTGGATAATACTGGTGCCTATTTGTACACACTGTAGTTGTCTGTTGGGATAATATCTCTATCTACACAGTATAGTTGTGTACGTGGAAAATACTTCTATCTACACATTGTAGTTGTCTATTGGGATAATATCTCTATCTACACAGTATAGTTGTGTACGTCGATAATATTTCTATCTACACATTGTAGTTGTCTATTGGGATAATATCTTTATCTACACAGTATAGTTGTGTACGTGGATAATGCTTCTATCTACACATAGTAGTTGTCTATTGGGATAATATCTCTATCTACACAGTATAGTTATGTACGTCGATAATATTTCAATCTTCACATTGCAGTTGTCTATTGGGATAATATCTCTATCTACACAGTATAGTTGTGTACGTGGATAATGCTTCTATCTACACACTGTAGTTGTCTATTGGGATAATACCTCTATCTACACAGTATGGTTGTGTACGTGGATAATACTTCTATCAACACACTGTAGTTGTCTATTGGGATAATACCTCTATCTACACATTGTATTGTTGTGTATACGTGGATAATACTTCTATCAACACACTGTAGTTGACTATTGGGATAATACCTCTATCTACACATTGTATAGTTGTGTATACGTGGATAATACTTCTATCAACACACTGTAGTTGACTATTGGGATAATACTTCTATCTACACAGTATAATTGTGTACGTGGATAATACTTCAATCTACACATTGTAGTTGTCTATTGGGATACTATTTCTATCTACACATTGTAGTTGTCTATTGGGATAATATCTCTATCTACACATTGTATAGTTGTGTACGTGGATAAAACTTCTATCAACGCACTGTAGTTGTCTATTGGGATAATACCTCTATCTACACATTGTATAGTTGTGTATACGTGGATAATACATCTATCTGCACAGTGTAGTTGTCTATTGAGATAATATTTCTATCTACACAGTATAGTTGTGTACGTGGATAATACTTCTATCAGCACACTGTAGTTGTCTATTGGTATAATACCTCTATCTACACAGTCTAGTTGTGTACACAATGTATAGTTGTGTACGTGGATAATACTTCTATCTACACATTGTAGTTGTCTATTGGGATAATACTTCTATCTACACATTGTAGTTGTCTATTGGGACAATACTTATATCTACACATTGTATAGTTGTGTACGTGGATAATACTTCTATCAACACACTGTAGTTGACTATTGGGATAATACTTCTATCTACACAGTATAGTTGTGTACGTGGATAATACCTTTATCTTCACATTGTAGTTGTCTATTGGGATAATATCTCTATCTACACAGTATAATTGTGTACGTGTATAATACTTCTATCTACACATTTTAGTTGTCTATTGGGATAATATCTCTATCTACACATTATTACACATTAAAGTAGTGTATGTGCAATTTATGCATATAATCTCTATCTACACAATATGGTTGTGTATGTGGATATTAACTCGATCTATTTACACCGAACTTTTGGCTATACGGATAACATCTCTTTTTACATATTTTAGTTGTGTTTGTGGATAATATCTCCATTTCAATGTAGAGAAGACCTCTATCTTCACATCGTAGTTATGTATGTGGATAATATCTCTATATACACTTTGCATGTGTCTATGTGGTTAAACTATATCTCTGTCTAAACATAGTAGGTGTCACTGTGGATAAGATGTGTACATATTGTGGTTGCCTATTGGGTTAGCAGCACCTGTTTATTTACACGTGATATAGTTATACCGATATCTATACACTTTAACTGTCTATACAGTGAGGATGTCTACGCATATATTGTAGTTGTCTAGTATGTGAAGAGAAAGCCCGACGGTGTCACTGAACTAATATGCAGCTGGTTGTAAGGGTACAAACTGTATTTGTAATTGTGGATATGATGTCTATATAAACTATGTAGCAGTCTCTGTTGATAAGACGTCTTTGCACATCTTTGTACATACATATTGTTGTTGTCTAAGTGGATAGAATATCTGTGTACACACATTGTGTTTGACCACATTGTTTAAGGTGGAATAACACATCGTAATAAAATGGATGACCTCTGATCGAAATGACATTTTGTTTTATTAAAAGGATTTTATCGACGGCAACATATAACTTACCTCATAGCGGAGTGGATAAAGTGTCGGGCTTGTGATCCGTACATACCGAGTTCGGATCCAGCAAGGGCTTTTGTTGTTACTTACTTAATTGAATTTTTAGAAATTCATTTTTTATCCCCAATTTGCAAATTTTTCGCTTATTTGACATATGTATAGTTTATTTATCATTATATCTTTGAGTGACTTTTTCCAGGTGTGTATCCTTGTTGTCTATGATAGAAGGACGGGTATATTTAGTTGCAATTGATGTCAAGTACGCGTAAGTACGCGTAAAACACGTGGTGTCAGGCAATTATATGATTTCTACCCCTATCAAATTGATGACTTTGTGTGATATTCTTTGATTTATAACTTTTGTTCACTGCATTATTACCTGTACTCTATTAGTTTTATGTACATATGTGCGTTTATCTTTGTTGCTCCGTCTGTAGCAGCAGCTGCCTGTTAGTAGGTCACTGGTCTCCGTCGCTGACCATGATGACGTGACAGTCTGTGGCTGACGTGCACCTGTTGGTGCCAGGGTCGGGGTAACCTAGGTTCCGGCGTCATCACCAGGGCGACCTAACCGTATCGATCTTACTTCCGGAACATCATGAACGATTTCCGGAGATGCCTGTCGTGATTACGTGATGAACCCAATAAAAGAAACCTCTCGTCGACCGGTCAGCTGGCTCTTCACACTAAGTGGACGGATCCATTACTGTCCGCGCGGGGATTCAGAGTGGTCAAAGGTTTCTCTGACTAAGCGAAGTTTTATAATTCATTTCTTTATTATTACTGAAGTATAAATTTTTTAAAAACCAAAATCCACTTGTATAGAAAAAAATTTTTTTTTTTACAAGTTTTGGACTTATTCGTTGACCTGCGGTATATTTAATATTTGATATGATTTCTTTATCCTTGTAACTTATCTTCACTGTTGTACAGAAAAACTTCTGTTTTATTTCGAAACAGGTGCAAATTAATCATTCAGGCCTGTGTATGCGTACTCTGAAATTAAATTCAAATTTAATTTGAACTTAGAATATTAATGAACCAAACAAAATAAAAATACAAAACTTGTATTTTTCATGTTCATGTTGCGTAAATATTGTGAATATTGATTTTTTGTTTTTTCCACAAAATATATCAAAAATTTAATTTTTCAGTAGATGAAGTGTAACGTTATATTAATATACTAAGAGTTAAAAAGTCGAAAAATATCGGATCAAGTTTGGCTAAAGAGAGCTAACTCTTGCAGTATTCTGCGCCTGTCTTTGCTCGGACCGTTGGACGGGGTTGGAATGAGGGATTTTTGGGTGTTTTTTTTTTAGGGGGGGGGGGGGGGGTGAGCGTCTCTCCATCGGCTTGGTCCCATTATGTCTTGCCGTAAAAATAATGTCAATTTCGCAATATATTAATTTTGTTATTTTGGGCCTGTGCTCGTGTGCTTTATTAATTGCTCTGTTTAGTTTTTATTTCGGTGTACTTATTTAAACCAAGAACTTCCGTTAACGAGTTATAATTTGTCTTTTGAAAATATAATTCTTTGATATTAGATAATTAGCTTTATCAGATTGATGTGTATTTTGTAGATTTTATCCAAGGGGTTTAAAAATTGATAACCATGATAACCGTGCAATAACGATTTTATGTTCATAAAATTATTAAAAGTTAAAAAAAAATTATATGACCTTCTTTGATATGTGATATCATGCATTTATTATACAAACCTTTAACAATGCATGTTTGCACTATAAATTTTAAAATATTTATTGGGAATAAATTACCCCCCCCCCCCCCCACACACACACACACAATATTTAGAAAATGTGGATTATTTTCTAAATGCAGACAGAGATCAAACTTTAGAAAATTATTCCCCACAATGGTAAATCGATATTTTGGCTTAAAAAAAAAGACTCTCTTGATATGAAACCGAAATAGTTTTGGTACACCCGAATCATACTCAATGAGCATGCGCAAATTTAATTAAAAATAAACATGGCGGAGAAATCTGCCAGAACGATAGGAATGGGCACAAAACCTGTGCCCATGAAGTTCTTCGCTGTTTTAGAGGTGGAGAAAACTGCCCCAAGTTGTATTCCAAGGTATTTTCCAGAAGCCACAGAGCGTGAGATGTGCAATGTTATCTTGAAATTATATTATTTAGCATCAAAACTATTTATGTTGACAAACCGAGAAATGACAGAAGGGTGGGAAAGATAAAAATTCGTCTGCAATGCATCATTCTTACATTTCAGGTTATGCACTCTGACTCTTAGTAGATTGGTTATACACAAACCACTAGAAAATGATTTGAATTCTGTGATCATTGCTGTGAAAATGCAGGTAAGAATCTTACTTAGAGTCTTACTTAGATGAATCAGGAACTTAAAACGTGGTTTTGGGATTTGACATTTGAAGTGACAACGCACATGACAGACTGAAATGTATACTTTTAACATGACAGCTAGATCTATATGCAAGTCTTATGAGACTTTATTCACGGGATGCTAACAGGATATTGTGATCTTAAAAAACCCCTTTTAGAATCGAATGTTAAATCAACAAATCGTAATGAACACCAACTTGTTGCTATTAAATTCAAAATATTGGTGTATCTTGCCCTTGTCATTTCTACAGCTCAAACATTCTTCAAATTAGTATGCACTTCTAGCATTTACGTAGCATTGTTATGACAATTTTTCAAGGTGATGCATTTGATTTGATGTTGGCCACCATTGTAAACCACTGGGATAATTTGTGGGATTATCAGTACATAAAGACAAGATGGCAATTTTTGATTGAAGTAAATTTATACATGTGATTAAAAAGATATTCAAGCAGCAAAATTGAAGTAGGCAAGAATTGTGACTATCCCAATTTGTTTTATTATAAGTGAACAAATTTTGGGACCAAATTTCCAGACACAAGTTATGAAGGACTGCCCTTAGATTAGGCAAAGGCATCAATCCAAATATGAAGTGGAGTTGAATCTTAGATTTAACTAGACAGCCGACTGTTTAAAACTTTCCACTTCAATGCTGATTTCCCATTGTCAAATGCATGAAATGCCTAATGTGAAATATGATTGGGAATTTAAAGTCAGAATATCAAATTTCAGTGATAAAATAAAATGAGGCAAGATTTGAAAAACAACTGTAAAACGGGATTTGGAGAAGTCGAGTAAAATATTTTTTTAAGGTGGTCTTATGGAGATATGTTTGTCAGTGTATGCTGATAATGTTTCTTCCTGATCAGCCTTATGACCTATGGTAACAGGAGCAGATCAATTTTAATCACACCATACCTTTAGGTTATATATCAGTAGTCGACCTTGTCAATTTCTGAAATATAGTCACAGGAAGTAAAGTCTACCCATGCAACAAAATTGAACTAAATATGGTAATTTTTAGTTAAGAAGTCAGGGTCTACAAGTTTATTTTGTAGCAAAACAATGTTACATACCCAATATTCAGACTATAGGCACCTTTAATTCTAAATCTTGATACACGCACCAACAGAATGCATAGTATATTTTTCAGTTTATGACAGAGAAAAGAAATAAACAATTTAGAGGTAAATCGAATAAAAAAACCAGATGGGATAAAAAGTATTTAATTAAAAATAAAGTCAAATTTTGTGGTTTTTTGTTGTTTTTTCAGTTTTTTAGGGATAATTACCGGTAACCTTGGACATAAGGGAAATATCTCAAACTTTATTTACATAAAACCCTCAAATTTTACCGCAGTTCTTGTTTGTGCTACCTAATTCTGTTTTCAGAGTACTAAATGAAAATAAAGCATATGAAAGCCTTTGATAATTTATTGTGCTTTACATTTTATAGTTTTATGAAGTATCCTTTTGATTTTCAGAACTCCAAGAGAATTCTAAGGTCCAATGAAATTATTGTACCCCAAGGAGGACTGCTTGATACAGAGTTGGATCTCACTTTCTCTCTACAGGTCTGTAGTCAATATTTACCACTAGATAAAATAGCATTTTTAGCAGAGTTGGGGCCTGTTCTTATTTTTGCATATTTTGCATATTAATATTGTATTGATTTGAATTATATTTTCTCCTTGATTTTCTTTAAGTATCCTCATTATCTGAAGAGAGACTGTAAGCTGCAAGTCATGTTACAGAGAAGGAAGAAGTACAAGAACAAAACTATTCTAGGCTACAAAACGCTGGCTGCTGGACAAGTGAACATGACACATGTAAGAACAAGGAAGTTGGATATCATCACAGATATCTCTGATCTAGTTCTGTTCTCTGATGTAATGAAATACTTTAAGCAATATTGCTGGAGATAATTATTTTTAAGTTTTCCAAGTATTGAACATTAAGCATTTATTTCCTGTGATTATGAAATCTAATGGAAAATTAAACTATCTCCAAAGTAATTTAAGGCCCAAAAAATTAATATTTTGTTGTTCTGGCATCACTGAATCAAACCAAATGCTGCAGTATTGATTATTATTGCCATTATTCTGCTACAAAATATTCTGAAAATTTAGCCTGTGAAACTGAATATTATTTTGGCCGTAATGTCAAGATTTTAAAAGAATCGTATAAATTTGAAGTTTATCTAAATTTCTACGTATATATAAAAAAGCTAAATGGTTTGAAGTTTGTTATAAAGCATATCCTGTTCATTTATGCTGTAATTAAGAACCATACTACTTTCTGATAATGATTATGGTTATAGTACGTGTATAAGTAATGAAAAAATGTCACATTGTTACATTAGACATGAATGGTGCCTGCTTATTATCACGTACCTATACTGGTCGTTCAGACCTTTCGTAAAAAGTTGTTAAAATATACATCTCCAAAGCAAAATTGAAAGTCACTCTCTTTTAATTTTGATGATTTATTTCTTTGTTTCTCTCATTAATTGAATCTCCTGTGTGAATTAGATGTAAATTAACAATAATTTCCTGGTTTTGTTCTCTGGTTTATATTAATATCAATATTTAAACTGATAAGCCGTTGCACTGAGGTTCTATCTTGTGCTGAGGTTCAAAGATCAAGTAAGCTTTAATTGTAGTCTGTTGTCACTGTATATTTCTGTAGCCTTTTACGTTTTCTTTTTCTGCTTCAGAAATACCCTTTGGAATTCAGTTGTGTTCCAAAGTGTTCAAAGACTCTTTTGGCAAGAGAGATACTGTAGATTCCTATCTAAGATTTACAGTCAAGTCGTACACAGACCAACTCGTATACAGGTCAACTCGTATACAAATTTTCCGCATAAAAAAACGAAAGTCAACTCGTATACAAAAATTTCCGCATAAAAAACTAAAAGTCAACTCGTATACAAAAAATTCCGCGTATAAAATAGGTATGCTAAACCGAAAGTCAACTCGTATACAAAAAATTCCCGTATACTAAATCGACAGGAAACACACAGGTGTCGTACCATGTTGAAAGAAGTTTGGGAAATGACATATAAAAGCGGAAAGTTGGATATATTTTTTTCAAACAAAATAATGATGAGTATCTTAATTAGCCTTTGAGAAGTCATCCGTTTGGAGAAGGAAGAAACACCGCGCTTGTTGTTTTAACAATTATTGTTTTGATGTGTAGAAATAATTACTAAATAATAATGATTGGATTGACACAATTAATTATCGTTAATTTTTTTGTTGTAATTTCACATTGTTACCGAGTTTAGTCATAATGCACAATTAAACATGTATGAATTTTGCAAACTTTGCTATAGTTGATAACATCCATTTTATTCTTATTAACCGGGTTTTCCAACGGAAAAATCCGGTTATTAAAATGGTGAAAATGGCGGGCGGGCGGGCGGGTGGGCGGGCGGATTGGCGGGCGGGCGGCTGCCAAAAGGGTACCCTCATTGTACGGATAACTCCTCCTACAGTTTTCAAGATAGGAAGTTGTTCTTTTGCAGATCAATTGTACATATATCAGAGGTGTGCATATTGCTAAGATTTTGATTTCCGATAATTTATCGAAAAAATACCAGCTTTTGAACTTAGTCATTTTTTGGCAAAATGTTGCATATAGGGTACCCTCATTGTACGGATAACTCCTCCTACAGTTCTCAAGATAGGAAGTTGTTCTTTTGCAGATCAATTGTACATATATCAGAGGTGTGCATATTGCTAGGATTTTGATTTCCGATAATTTATCGAAAAAATACCAGCTTTTGAACTTAGTCATTTTTTAACAAAATGTTGCATATAGGGTACCCTCATTGTACGGATAACTCCTCCTACAGTTCTCAAGATAGGAAGTTGTTCTTTTGCAGATTAATTGTACATATATCAGAGGTGTGCATATTGCTAGGATTTTGATTTCTGATAATTTATCGAAAAAATACCAGCTTTTGAACTTAGTCATTTTTTGGCAAAATATTGCATATAGGGTACCCTCATTGTATGGATAAATCCTCCTACAGTTCTCAAGATAGGAAGTTGTTCTTTTGCAGATCAATTGTACATTTATCAGATGTGTGCATATTGCTAGGATTTTGATTTCTGATAATTAATTGAAAAAATATCAACTTTTGAACTTAGTCATTTTTTGGCAAAATATTGCATATAGGGTACCCTCATGGTACGGATAACTCCTCCTACAGTTCTCAAGATAGGAAGTTGTTCTTTTGCAGATCAATTGTACATATATCAGAGGTGTGCATATTGCTAGGATTTCGATTTCCGATAATTTATGAAAAAAATACTAGCTTTTGAACTTAGTCATTTTTTGGCAAAATGTTGCATAAACATGTAGGGTACTCCATTTCACTGGAAAAGGGTTGACATGGATTATGGATACAGTTTACATAAAAGAAAACCCGGTTTGCTGTCACATTGACAGCTTTTCACTTGTATGTCCTTTTTACGCTGAATTACGGAAGCAACATATAAAGAAATTTTATTACAAGAAACCAAGTGTTTTTAAGTTACTTTTAAATTACTTTTACGTTTTGTTTCTAACTTTTTGCATACGGGTTGACTTTCAAATTATGGTGATTTTTTGTATACTAGTTGTTTTTCGGTTAAATATACGGGAATTTTTGTATACGAGTTGACTTTCGATTTTGTAACAGGATTTTTTTGTATACGAGTTGACTTTCGGTTAGGTATACGGGAATTTTTTTGTATACGAGATGACTTTCGTTTTTTTTATGCGGAAATTTTGTATACGAGTTGACCTGTATACGAGTTGGTCTGTGTACGACTTGACCGGACACCCTATCTAAATGTGAGGAATTAATATCCACGTAAAATCACTGGATGTACACCTCACAAATTTTAAAATCTTGCTTTTATTTTTCGGACACATGTAAACTACATGAAACTACCTTAAGATAAACATTTGGGATTCAGCGATTTTATGTTCATGCGATTTGAAGAAAAAAAGGCAGAATTAAGTACCGGTACTCGTGTAAGATAAGGAATATACAGTAATTTGAATTTCTTGTAGTGTTTAAGTTTTACAGCAGATGTTTTACAGCCTTTATTATTTCAGTTGTTTACAGTCTAGCTGTTTGTTGTGTTTTGGTTTTCAACTCAAATATTACATTCTGTTTGTTGTGGTTTTACAGCTGATGTTTTTTAGTCTCTTTGTTATTCAGGGTGTTTATAGTCTGTTGTTGTGTGTAGGTTTTACAGCAGATGTATTTCAGTCTATTTGTTATTTAGGTTGTTACAGTCTGATGCTGCGTGTAGGTTTTACAGACATATTACAGTCTATTTCTTAATTAGGTTGTTTATAGTCTGTTGTTGTGTGTAGGTTTTACAGCAGATGTATTTCAGTCTATTTGTTATTTAGGTTGTTACAGTCTGATGTTGCGTGTAGGTTTTACAGACATATTACAGTCTATTTCTTAATTAGGTTGTTTACAGTCTGTTGTTTTGTATTGGTTTTACAGCTTACATTTTGCAGTCTATTTATTTTTTAGGTTTTTTACAGTCCTTTTGTTTTGCATTTGTTTTCAAACTGATGTTTTAGAGTCTATTTATAATTTAGGTTGTTTATAGTCTGTTCTTGTGCATTTGTTTTCAACCTACGTTTTACAGTCTACATGTATTTTGTTAACAGTTTGTTTATTGTTGTGTGTAGGTTTTACAGAGGACTCATGACAAGGACCTGTCCCTATACAGTGAACAGAAAGACAACACAGAGAAGCTGGCCACCCTGGTGATGTTACAGCTCTCCAGTCAACCGGTGGACCACACAGAGAATGGACAGAGGAAGAACATCCTCTCTGACGTCGGTGAGTTCTAGTCCGTCTGAAACTACCCATAACAGCACCTAGCTAAATGTCTGCAAAGTATTGACAGAAAATAAAATGTCAAAATTTGCACAACTTAAATTCTAATTCAAATTGAATTTATGTATGACTGGCAAAATATTTAAAATGAGATTGAAGAGGAGATTTGAATGTATGAAGAGGATCCAGCATTGTATACAAAGAAATTATTTTCAGATCGTTCCCCAGACATTGACAATGAGTCATACGATGAAGATGATCAAGAAGAATGGTCAAATGATGACATCAGTGATCCGGAGGCAATGGATGAAGATGGCAGGCTGAGGGCAAGAAAATCGAACCGAACAGAGGCGAGAGGTGTGGCCACAGCTAGGGGGCGTGTCAATGTAAGTCAGAGGAAATGTGGTGCATGCTGGGTCGTCATGGCAATATATTAGTCATATTGATTATTTAAATGTTGGGGTCAATGTTACACTATCAGTATAGTTTGGTGAATTGTAAGGGTTCTATGTGAGCACAAATAATCACCATTCTTAATTTAAATTTCTTCACTTGTGTAATGTGTTAGATAGGTTTCTGTGGATGGTGCACTTCCATATTTTTTTTTTGCAGCAACAGAGGAATTTTAAACAGAAAATTGTATCTTTACTTCGCAAATTCAAGATCACAGAGGAGGTTTGCTAAATAAAATCTTCTTTCTTTCATTAACTTTTTAAGACTATTGGATATTTAACAATTACTTAGCGAAACTCTCCATTCTGGATTAACAATTCATTAAATTGTTAATATGCAATAATGTGCAATAGAACCAAACTGTAAAGTAACATATGTAAATGTAATTAATTTCACTTATGTAAACTGACAGTAAATTGTTATTCATTGACTTGACTGTAAGTTGTAAATTAGTAAACTGACAGTAATTTGTCATTCAATGGACTGACATAAGGTCATTCAGTAAACTAACAATAAATTATCACTAGTGAACTGACTGTAAGTTGTCATTCAGTGAACTATCAGTAAGTTGGTACTAGTGAATTGTCAGTAAGTTGTAATTTTTCAGTCACTGGACCCTGAGGAGTTCCCAGACACGAATCAGGATCCGACGGATGACATTGATGACCTGATTGACGAGCTGGCTGAGAGCATGAGTGACAGCGGACAGGAAATGGACCCTGACACTGTCAGTGTCATCTCCACCCCCAAACCCAGACTAAGGTAAGTGGCTGCCAAAAGGTAGATGTTCTACTGTGGTGGCAGTATATGGGAATGAATACAAGAGGTATACTGAGAGATGGGAAAAAAATACACAAGGGACTTCCATGTTGATTTCACTTTTGCTATAGCCAATATTACCAGTATTCAAGGAATATTGATTAGAAGTATTAAACCTGTCCATGTCTACAAATTTTGAGGTTGTAAGATAGCTTACTATGTTGAAGTTTTTGATGCTAAATTCCTTATTTATGTGCATGTGTAGTTTCAAAGTAAATATTATAAAGTGTTCAACATTGATGTTCAAGAATGCTTATTTCACAATATTCTGGTAGCATCTAATACTCAAACTGTTTACCTTTCTTTTCAGACCATTCTTTCAGGGACGGATGAGTGCGGTTGAACTGGAAGACAGCACAAAGGTCAGGGGTTCAGAGTTCATGACACAGAGAGCATGCTCAGTAACTCTCGAGTCCATGTTAACCTCTTTTCCGTATCATCTTTTATTTCTCTTAAAGCTTGATCCTTCAGTTTATTTTCCAATCAATATCTATTACAGTAATATCCTAGCCCGCATAAAAGCATGTCGATTCTGTTTATAACAGAGATACACCTTCAGAGTTTGTTTAATCTGGCCCCGTAGTCCTGATTAGTTGATTTTGTCGGACTGAATGTTGTTTGCTTTGTGCTACAGAGCTCGGTGTTGTAATCAGCTGTTCATTTGTATATACAGGACCCCGATAAACATAGCGATGACTCAACCTCCCAAAAAAAGGACCCTGACAGCCTTCTGGTAAGTGCAGAAAGGTCACAGTTTGTTTTGTTACCATGTTTTTACCTTGTCCCTTCATTCTCTGGTTATTTACATGACAATAAATGTTTCCTTGTACCCTCACTTGTTCTGGAATAAATTGCCTGCCCTCTCCCCAACCCCGAATACCCCACCCTAACCCTCTAACATTTATCCATTAATTTTATACTCCACCATCACACAAACACATTATTTACATAAGAAGCAGGTCAGAGTGGATATACATGTACGAGGGTTGTTCGGAAATTATTGAGACAAATCGATTATTTTATTTTCTAAGTGACGAATTTTGGTGAAAATTGGCATAGACACTGAAGAAACACCAACAAATAATAAAACAAAGTGATATTAAAAGAATATTAAATATTTTGTTTACGACAGTAGATAAACAAGTCGGTGGTCGGGGTACCCGGCGCAGCCATGAACTCGGAGATTAAACAACTTAAACATCTACTTTATAAGTGTCCGTAGAATTACAGTTAATGATAAAAGAAATCAAATTAAATATGTTCATTTTGCTATTCTTTGCGACTAACTGTCGATTAAGTTTCACTGATGTTCGAGATGAATTACGGATACTGTACACATATATTTACCAAACAATAAAAATCTGACAACGACTTTACATTGAATTTTGACGTCAAGGCGGCGCAACGAAAACCATTAAACTGGTGGAAATCTCAGAAGAAGACCTTTTAAGGCCACGCAATTGCGTAAAAAAACTATACGATGACAAGACAAGGAATAGAACTTCAGTTCATCATATTTTTTTCACTGATTATTTATCTACAATTAGGCCAAAGGGAACAACTTTTGACACACAAACTGTTGTAAACAGTTCTAAAATATGTAAAAAATGACTGCAGGAGACATTCACAGTAATTAGACTTTCGGGTAAAAATATCTTGATTTTTTCTTTAAAAAAAACAAGAATGAGAGAAATTGTAAATGATGACATCTTGAAATTAAAACAAAAGATGAGAAATAAAGAATAATTCTTATTTCAGTTTGTTTGTAAGGTGTTTAAAACACGGGAGCAATAAGAAGCGTTAAAATGACGTTGCGAAAAGTTTGCGGTTGCGCCGGGTTACAGGACGAAGGCACTTTGGTCAGCTTACTAGGAATGATCTATTCATGCCATGAACAAGAAACTGTTCACATTGATAAACTCTATCCTGATTAACGTTTTGGTGAAATTTCAAGAGTTTATCTTTTTTACTAAAAGAATAAGAGAAAATGTCTCAATAATTTCCGAACAACCCTCGTACAGTGTACTATTGTAGTTTACTCTCAGACCCTGTTAACTTCAATGGAAGAAACCTTTTAAAAATGTCATTTAAGATGTGATGAGGGTTTTTGTATTGCTTCATGATAAAGTATTCAGCCTCATACCATAGCTTTTGTTAAAATGATAAGCAATAAATTCTCACCTTTTCTGGTTATGCTCTAATGTTATAACCATATCTATATTTTACTTGCACCCTTATGCTTGATTACAAGTATATTATTACATTGTACAGCATAATAAGCCAATCAATATCTTTGATCAACATACTATGACTATGTCATACTATTAAAATAAAAGGAAGAGGGATGGTTCTTGATATGGAACTTCGTCATCATAATAGCGGACATTGTGAAGAAAAAAATTACAATTTGTGAATATAGCTGTGTGTTCTTAATGACATCAATCTTTGGTGAATGCAATAGGCAGAAAAACATATCCTTTTACTACTTTAAAAAAATGACTCACAAACAATCTCTATTTGACTGTATATTGATGTGAATATTTTGGGTGCTGGGTATTTAGTATAAGTAATCTCACATATATTTCAGAGTACTATTCTCTCTTTACTTGTTTTAACATTAAAAACCTAACTAGCTAGATAGTATATTCTCTGTCCAACATTTTAACACAGAAAGGGAATGAAGTTAAATCTTTGAAATGTCCAGATTGCCCTTACAACACATACCAGAAAAATGATAAAAGCCTAAAAAGTACACATCTGCAATCTTTTGAACAAATCAAAGAAATGATCAATTCATTGTCATAGTCCATTGTCCCAGTCTGCCCCCCTTTCCCCCCTCCCCCACAGATTAGAACTCTCTACAGGCTAAAGCACTTACAAAGACCAGCTTCAAATTTTCTTAATCTATCATACATAGACCTTAATGATCATGGAAAGCCAGAGGTGTGACTTTGATGCATTAAACAAGTGTTGTCTTGACTAATGTTGCTCACGCTGTGGAGTTTTGTGACTATGGCTGCATGTCTGTATGTGATGTACCTAGTCGTCAGTCTGTGATCCTATCCCTAACATTTGTTTTATTTAGCGGGAAATGGGGAGCTACAGTACCTGTGCCTGTCCATAGAAACCTTATAATAGCATTAACTTCAGTAGCCACTTGAGCTCTCTTTTTACACCATATAACTGGTATTTTTAAATATATGAATGAATTTTGGCCACAATTCTTCCATATCTTTCAGCACCAGTGCCATATTATATATGCAGTTTATTTGATTTAATCCCTGTTTTATTTTGGCAACTCTTTTTGGAACAATTTTCTTTATTATCTTTGTGCACTCTCAAACATCTTTAGTGTTTGTTATGCTTTTAAAAATCATAAAGTTAACAATTATTGAACTTAAAAAGAGTTATTGAGAATTACCACAGCAATTAATCATTTGATTTTCAGATACTTGTTCTGCATTTAAAAGCAAATCAAATGAGGTTTATAAACTTAGAATTATTTAAGATTGCTTCACAAGATATTTTTGACGGTATATTAGGAAAAAGAGCTCACAGAAGATCAGAAATCTTCTCCAGAAACAAAAGGCAAAATAAATCATGGTCGCAGTCGGTCATATCGAGAAGGGAAGCACAAAAAAGGGGAGCCTCATCGTCGACACAGCACTGGTCCAGTCCCTGGATCGGTTAGTAGCGCGTAGCTTGTACTAACACACACTGAGGTGGTACCGCTAGCCTATGTAGACAAGATCTTCATTAACTGTATCTTGTAATTCACAGTCCTTTAAAGGGGCATCACCTGATATAGGCATCATGCATTAGTTGCATCATAAGCACGAAAAATCTACATAGAATATGGCTAGCATCTGCCTATATACGGAGCGTGGACGGGTTACCATGGAAACCAGGGGGTTGTTTCTGTTGTCCTGCATGTCATGTCAACTTGTCCATTTATGTTTTTGAACTCATCTGTCTATTCTAATGTTTTAATAATTATAAATGCTTTTCAATGAGAAATTCAGAATCTGTGAAAACAAAATACATGTACCCGGTAATTTATGTTTCATCTGATAGGACATGGCAGGGATGGGGACACAGCCCGGGAAATCCATGTTGCTTTGAGTGTGTGTGACTGTTTAACCATAGCATGACATTGGACATGGACATTTATATGTATCTAGCTATTGAATGCAGCTAGCCATTTTTTGTAGACTTTCTATGTATCTTTCTCTGTTCAGTTTACCATTATTGTAGCTCTATGACTTGAAGCCAAAACTATTTCAAAACTTGTAGTAAATTGCTTGTGCCATTTTTAATTCAGTGTGTGACATTTTATTTTTCAGTTGTGTAGATTCTGCTCCCTATGTGGAAGACTGAATCAATTAGGTTAATTTTGAGTGACTGAAGTGTGCATTACTTCCCTATAGTCATTTAACTTGAATCAAATATATACGGTACAAGAATTCCGAATCCAAATAAAAGTACAGCTATTAATAATCTGGATTGAACTGAGCTAATCACACTCAATGACTGATCTTGCTATACCCAGATATAAACTAATCATTTCTTTTGAGTGGTGTTAGAGCTGGGGGGTGGGGTTGGACTCTATTGCCCCAGTGTTAACCTACTGTTTGCTGTGTTGGTGGTTCTGACATTGGTACAGTGTAATCCATCAGGGTCAACTACTCCAGAGTGATACTATAACTTGTTTATGAAATTGTAAACGTAATATCAATATAGCTTGTGTGTTCTTATGCACATTTTTTACAATAAGGAAATGACACAATATGATACTTAATTGATTTGTATTAAATGAGTAGATGCAAAGTTGTAAAGAATGACATTGCATTAGATAAATTGAAGGATTTGTGATGTAATACTCTATGACTAGTTTTATTTCAGCATTACATTTTTATTCAGATAGTGTTCCTCATGTTTGCTTTTTCCTATGTGTAAGCTAGAGGCATGTATGATATCCTAAATACAATATATTATGAGTTTGACTTTGTGATGGGTATCACCAACATCATCAATTCAAAAATATCAGTGTGTGTGAAAATACAAATATTAGTGTCAGGTACTCTGATAATGATTGATTCTGTGTGTAAATACAAATGATATTAGTGTCAGGTACTCTGATAATGATTGATTCTGTGTGTAAATACGGTTGTGTATATTGTCTGTGATCTCTCTCCCCCAGCCCCGGAAGGCACTGATGGACCAGCTGGGTGTGGTACTGGGGGGACTGGAGGAGTCCCTCCCTGACACCGTGATGTTGGTCAACATTGCTGAGTGGCAAGGACAGGTAAATATCAGCTCTGCTCAGGTGTGTGTTCACTAGGTTATAGAGGTCAAGGGGAAATTTAAGTTATTACATCATTAGGAATAAAGAAGAATTTACACTCTCTAGACATTATAGTTGGATTTTACATTGCAAAATGATGAATAGATTTTGATGTGGTTATGTTGGTGATGCAATTGTTTCACAATGGAGATAGGAAAGAGGGTGATCACTTTAATTCAAAATCTACATAAGCATAGATGTCAAGTTAAATTGATTGTTTGTGAGTTTGTTTACTTTTATGAACTACTGGATGTGTATTGTTGTAGCTGTTCCACCAGAAGGTACAAGACAATAACTACAACTTGATCTGCACCTGTGGAGAACCCGATGTCAAGGCAGCCATCAGTGCTCTCGTCACCAAAATCCAGAAATAGTAAGTCCATCGTTCAAAAATTTTATGTCTAAAGTCAAGATATACTGTGGTTTCATTAATATTCAAGGGTATCAATTTTTGTGGATAATGTGAAAATCTCGGTTTCAAGGATACGTAAATTCGAGGCCAATGACCCTATCAATACAAAATCTTAATAAAAATTTCACTTCAATGAACATTTAATTTCGTGGATCAACTTAACAACGAAATCCACGAAAATTGGTATTCAACGAATATTGATGAAACCACAGTAGTAAGTCCATTGTTCAGATATGATAAGTACAAAATACAGAGGTGATTTGTCCAAATCCCTAAAATAGCAAACCAAAATACAGAGTCCCCAAATAATTGGTCTGAAGTCAGGAAATTATACATCCAAATATAAATTTGAAAGTTTAAAAAAAGGAAATACATGTAGTACATCCTAAATGCCAAAATAGTATATGCAAGTTTGCTCAAGCCAAAACTTCAATCCCTATCCCTCTCCTTTTTTCCAATTCCTTGTTATGTACGGTAATTTTCCTGTTGCATAGAAATGAGGTTTTCAAAACAAGTCTCAAAAACCTTAAGTTTTTAATGGAAGCATCTTTATATTGATTTAGGTTATTAATACATTATTACATTTGTTAGGGTATACATGTGTTTATATGTCTTTAATGTTGATTACCTATGGATTTGTTTGTTACCGCTAGTATGTGTATAATGTGTTGGTTACCCTTGGATTTGTTTGTTACAGCTGCAACAGTAACTCCAAGGCCCCCAGCGCTGTCAAGGTCTGTATTGCAGGAAGTGATAGTTACGTTAACACCGTTCTCCGCCCATACGTGGAGCAGTTCTCTGCCAAGCCCCCAGACTGGCAGACCTATGTCAAGTTCCTCATCATACCATTTGGTAAGTGTCTGTTATCAATCATTATAACTCTAAGGGGAATTTTATGGTGTTTTTGTAACAAACACTCTCTGAGTGTGTGTTACATTTTACTACATTACTCTGAAAGTCTGTCTTACATGTAATTACAACACTCTTAGAGTTTATGTTACATGTGAATACATCTTTCTCTGAATCTACCTGTAGTTACATGTAATTACATTTCCCTCTTAGTCTGTGTTACATTTAATTACATCACTGTCTAAGTCAAACTGACTGGATTACATGTAATTATATCAATTCTTGAGTGTGATTGTAATTACATGTAATAAGTTCCCTGGATTTGATTGTCAGCTTTTGGTATTTATAATTAGGGCCCCGCTCTGCGGGGGCCCAATAGTGTTCAGTCTGTCGTCAGTCGGTCCATATGTCTGTCCAAGATCTCTTGTCCTGAGCATACTTCTCTCCCTTTAGCTCAATCTGGCTTATACTTCACCAACAGAGTGTCTATGGATAAAGGGTGTGCAGTGGTCTTGAACCATGTTTCTAGGTCAAAGCTTAAGGTCATTATAGCAGAATTAAATGAAATATCCTTGTCCAGAGCATATCTTCTTTCCCCTTAGTTCAATCTGGCTCAAACTTCACTCACAGACTGCCTATGGACAAAGGGTGTGCAGTGACCTTGAGTAAAGTTTTTAGGAGAAGGGTCAAGGTCATATTTAATCATGCAAAAATTCTTTTTTTCAGAGCATACATGTATATATTCTTCACTTAACCATATTTGGCTTATACTTCACATAAGGTAAGCTTTGAGTAAAGAGTGTGCAGTGACCTTAAACCAAGTTTCAAGGTCAAATGTGAAGGTCATAGCAGAATTATATGAAAAAATCATGTCTGGAGCATATCTTTTTTCCCATTGGTCCAATCTGGCTATAACTTCACTCACAGAGTGTTTATGATCAAAGGATGTGCAGTGACCTTGAATGATGTTTGTAGGTCAAATGTCAAAGTCTTTTTGGATCATGCAAAATTCACATTAACAGAGCTTTTGGGTTAATGATGTGCAGTGACTTTATAATTTGAACAAGGTCAATGTGGCGGTCATAGGGATCTCTTTATAGTTTTCTTGCTCAGGTTGAACAAAAATACCTGTAAGTAAGGGGTAATAAAATTGAATTAAAACTTTTATGCCAGTTGGAAAATTTCAAAGTTATAGGACAAGGTCTAAGAAAAATTCTCTGAAATGCTTTTCATCTTATTGTCCATTATTTATGTGGGGCCCTTTGAGATGGTCACCATTTCAATGTTGTCTAGTAACAATATGATTGTTATTATATGTAATAACATTGATCTGACTGTCACTTAGTGTCAGCTTTTGGTACATGTAGTTACATCTCTGTCTGAGTCTTACTGTGTTACATGTATTGATTACATCACTCCCCGAGACTGACAAACTGACTATACTTGTATTAGCATTATTTGTGGAGTCTGACCTGTTGGTCGTTATTTTCAGGCTCTAGCTCCATCGGGAGATACATCGGTAGCCTGGACAGTGTATACAACTCTCTGTTCCTGGATCAGCATTGGAAAGACACATTCGAGAAAACAGAGGCCCCAAAACTAGGTAAGAGTCTAAATTTAACTCTTAACCTCCCACTGAAGGCTAATACTGTACCGGGGTTTGGTATTTGATATGGTTCATTGAATTTTTAATCGATGAGAGACTAAACATTTATCTTAGCATTTATCTTATTTTGTAGATTCTCAAGACATCGTGAGTCGTTTGTCAAAGTATCTGAGTTATGTCGGGTCTGTTGTTCAAATCCCAATCGCTGAGGCCATGGTTATGTGTAGAGCTAAAAGGTAATGATGAAGAAAGAAATCTCAAGCTTGAAATATGTTCTTAAAAACTTACCCTGTACCTCAAAGCATTGTGATTTATATATCTTTTCCAACTGGCAGAAAAATGATGGTTTTAACATTGTATGGTTCTTGAAGCTTTTTAAAGATGAGTTATTGTTGTGTTTAAATTGAGGTCTGACATTTCTCTTTCAGTGGAGAGGAAGATTCATCACAAATTTTGATTCCATTCATCAGTGTATGTATCACTGATTTACTTTGAATTGTTTACAGAATAAATGTATTTGAGATGAAGTAATGCCAGAATTTTGACTGCATTATAAAGTTCAGTTGTATTTTGGCATGATCTGAAACTATTTTATTTGTGCTCTACAGGAAGTGAAGATTGGTAGTTGTGATATCATGAATGCATCCAGTAAGTCATTTCTTTAATTTATATAATTTATCGTATTTTGAAAATTATTATGTTTAAATACTCTATATAGATAAGAAGTAAATCAGAATTTATTCAAACAAGTCCTTTAGAAAATCAAGTACCATCAATGCTTTAGATAAATATGACAGTGAAGTTGCACCACTGAAATACAAAAATCTTTGTTATTTAAATAAATTATCAAAATTCCACTTTCTAGCTTAATTTCTTTGTATGTAACTCCATTGTCTGTCTTTTTTTTCAGTGGACTTTGATGACACAAGTAGTACGATGGTTAACTCGCCCTCCTTATCCAGCTCTCCCCCAAACAACATGTCCACTCTGGATAAACCCAAGACAGAATTCTCTACTCCCCCCAGCTCTCCTAATGTCAACGTGGCCACCAACAGGTATCAATCAGTCGGTTTAGATGGAGAAAGAGATTCAAATTAAAATCTGATAAACACAGTTGAATAAAGGTCTTTCATTTAAAACAAGAGACCCTAATAATAAGGCAAACTTAAAAAAAACACCCCATTGGAATCGCTACATTTATTGGAACTTTTGTAACTGTTACAACTAAAAGACTTTTTGTGTCAAAAGAAAAAAATAAAGTGTATTATGATATAATCTGGAAAACAAGTATGTGACATAAACTAAGCATGAGTCTACACATTAACTTCAGCACCAAGTGACTGATTTCTCTGTTTCCTGTTCTATTTATAGCCAAAGCAGCCTGCCCTCTGTGGTGCCCCCATCAGGTGAGTTTGTGGAACTACAGGTAGATTACTGGACAACGACTCCCAGGTCTGAGAGCTCGGAGAAGACGGACAAGGCCAGCAAGAAGGACAGCAACAAGTGTACGCTGAAGACCACGTTCCGCTCGCTGCAGGTGCAGCGCCTGGCTCAGAACCCGGTGGACCTCAACTCGTTCTCCATGGTGGTGGTCACCAAGGAAAAGAAGCACATCAGTAAGTCAGCCTGTCGATTCTGATTTATCAAATGTTTACTGTGGAACCATTAAAATTTTTAGTGGCACCCCTGTTGTTATTTTTGTAGGTTGCCATTACCCACAAAATAATCGTAATTTAATAAATTGTGAAACACAGCAATAATGTATCAATAGAACTAGTAAATCTGCGAAAGTATATCCCCATGAACCTGTAAATAACCAACAATCCACAAAAATTGGCCCCTTAAAGTTTGATTGATTCCACAGTAAACTTTTCTATGTAGATTCTGATAAGAGTGCTCTAGGGAATGGTAATGTTAAATCCCATGAAATATTTAATATTTATGGATATATTGATGGGGAAATCATTCATTCTACAGAACTAATGTTACTCAATTGTTGTTTGTAGTAATGAGGTTAGGGAAGAAAGCCAAGGAGAGTGAATCTAAGAGTCAAATTGTGGATGGAATTAACCGGCTGATTTGTACCACCAAAACTCAGAGCTACTCTCTCAAAGGTAAGAAATCATTTGTACCATCAAAACTCAGAGCTACTCTCTCAAAGGTAAGAAATCATATGTACCATCAAAACTCAGAGCTACTCTCTCAAAGGTAAGAAATCATTTGTACCATCAAAACTCAGAGCTACTCTCTCAAAGGTAAGAAATCATTTGTACCATCAAAACTCAGAGCTACTCTCTCAAAGGTAAGAAATCATTTGTACCATCAAAACTCAGAGCTACTCTCTCAAAGGTAAGAAATCATTTGTACCATCAAAAGTCAGAGCTACTCTCTCAAAGGTAAGAAATCAATTGTACCATCAAAACTCAGAGCTACTCTCTCAAAGGTAAGAAATCATATGTACCATCAAAACTCAGAGCTACTCTCTCAAAGGTAAGAAATCATTTGTACCATCAAAACTCAGAGCTACTCTCTCAAAGGTAAGAAATCATTTGTACCATCAAAACTCAGAGCTACTCTCTCAAAGGTAAGAAATCATATGTACCATCAAAACTCAGAGCTACTCTCTCAAAGGTAAGAAATCATTTGTACCATCAAAACTCAGAGCTACTCTCTCAAAGGTAAGAAATCATATGTACCATCAAAAGTCAGAGCTATTCCCTCAAAAGTAGGGAATCATTGGGACATGTACCACCAAAACTTAGAGCTGTAGTACCAAAATTCACCAAAATTCGGAGATTTTCTTTCAAAGACGAGAAATCATATGACCTGGAAAAAAATTAACTGGGGATTTTCTGATTTATCATGTGATACACTACCAATATATTCTTATGTCTAACCTGCTATTTTCTGTGTATAGTGATGGTTGATGGTGTGGAGTGGACAGGAGTGAAGTTTTTCCAGTTGTCCACTCAGTGGCAGACTCACATTAAGCATTTCCCTATCGCAATCCTCGGCAACCCGGACCCAGTCTGACTCCCATCACAGAATTGCACAAGTCTCAGAGCCTCTCACCATCAAGGTGAATCCTGGGAAATTTCCCTCTGAGGAGTTTTGTTTCAGGGCTTCCCTCTTTAACCAGAGATTTTTACACATCATGCACATAGCATTACCTTGTAGATTCATTTGTTCGATATTCTTTCTGATATGTAACTCAGAGTTGAAACAACGTGTGACAACTGAGTTAAAGAGTGCTTGACTTGACTTCTAGTTAAAATCTCATCACTGAACAAAAAAGCCAAGTTTCACTGTGCTATTGTTAAACAAATACATCAGAAGTTGGAATGATTTGTTTCCTTTGCTGCGAGAGATTTTTTTATTGCCCAAAAGTGATCAGAGAATCGGAACCCAATCAAGCATATCTTTCCTGAAGTGCTGCTTTGTGTTCGACTGCGTCATGGATGGTTGAACGTGAGGGGTTGTAGTGCTAACTTGGCAGAAATGTTTCAGCCTGTGTTGTACCTGTCAAGTACAGTAATAATTTATCAGATAGGAATTGTATATTGCATTAAATTAAATATTGAATGTCAACAGTTCTAGAGCGAGATCTGTACCATATTTTCAATGTATATTTATGAGTTTGTCTCTAGTGGTGCTTTATGGTATATTTTTGCATCATGCATGTTGTAAGTATGAAGCAAGAGTAGAAATTACAGTATTGTTATTTTTTATTAGAAGGGTATTTTGTAAAGTAAGTTGAAATACTGGTATTTATACTTGTATTTAGTAAGAAAGCCTTTTATCTTGTTGGATTTAAATTTTTATCTTAAAAAAATGATTGCAGTAGCATGAAGTTGCCATGTTATCTTTCTCTCTCTCTCAAATGATTAAAAAAATCATGCTATACATTTTATAGATACCCAGTATTCATTTCTGTATTTTACTGCTTTTATTGTCTCAGCTTTTGATTGACAGAGGCCAGTAAACACAAGATAAACAGCTGTGTTGTTGATGCATATTGTATAAACTGTGTATTTTATACTGTTAGTTATTACTGGTATACCTCAAAAATAAAGGGGGGGGGGAGTATATGGGAGATTTATGTGATCTAAATCTGCATTTGTACAGTTAATTTGCATTATAGCTTACTTGCACTAATGACAAAAGAGCAGTGATTTTATATCTTATTCTTAACATGGAAGATGAACTAACCGGTCCACTATCATTGTACATTGTTATACCACTGATCAGTATTGTCCAATCATCACCCATTGTGAGTACTTTGCCTAGGATGACACATACTAATGAAGGCCTTCCTTTACTTGTACCGGTACTTGTTGGACTTATATAAGGGCCAGAAACACCGACCAGTACAAATGACATGTTAAATTACATATATTTTCATTGTGACTTTTATTTTTGCGACCATCTTATTTTTGCTTTTTTCGCTTTAACTAAAGTATTATACGCAGAAATTTATGTCCGGTACTTTTTACTGTTAGAAATTATAGAATGGAAAAAATGATTTGCCCAAATGCATTAAAGTTTTGCAACTTTTTGCAAAGAAAAAACCTCTTGATAATTAGTAAGTCAGACTTGTTTTAAATCACAAGTAGTTATTGCTTGTGAGGCATTGATTTTGCCCTTTTATTTGTGAATGAATTCTAGTTTTTCTTGGCTTTGTAAAGTATTTTCGCTGCTTGATCTTAAGATTTTAGTCATCATAATCTTTTGTCATTTGTGTACATGTATGATGTGGAATCAATAGCATTATTTTGTGTGGATAGGAATGTACGTATCGAAGCATTAACAATAAGATGAGGTTCCAGGTAGTCAGTGTGTTGATGGTACTTGTGATCATGTCATGGTGTACAACTGTGCTACACTGATCGAACTATGAGATTCAGAACATTAACATGATACAATAGTAATAGTTCAATTGTCTCAATAATCAATAATGTAATGTGCTACATTGTCCTCAGTTGAAGATTTGGGCTTGCATATGTAGGGGTCTTGTTTAACTTTTGAACTGTTCAAAATTCTTAATTCTTGTATATTATATTGGTAATGGTTTCAGGTTCAAGGCTAATTAACAAGTTCAAGGTGAAATAGATCAGACACCCAGGGGATGCTAATATATATGTCTTAGTGAGAATATAAGCAGAAAAGGACACTTATTAAAGGAAGCCCATGTTGGTGGATTAGAGAGGTACAGTAAAACACGCTTATAACGAAGTCCCAGGGACGGGCAATTTAACTGTTCGCTATAACCGTGTTTTACTGTACCATGTATTAGAGTCAGATGTGGTACATGAATCAAGGTTTGCCTGAAAAACTTAACCTTTATTAGACTGTCTCATTTTTGGGGAAGGGGAATTTAAGGTGGAGTAACACATCATCACAAAGTGGCTGATCGAAATGACATTTCGTTTTATCAAAAGGATTTTATGGACTGAAACATGTAACTTACTCCATAGCCAAGTGGATAAAGTGTCTGACTTGTGATCCTTACATCCCGAGTTAGAATCCTGCAGGGGCTTTTGTTGTTACTTACTGGAATACTGTAATTATTTTAGATATTCATTTTTTATCCCCAAACTGCAAATTTTTCACTTATTTGACATTTGTACAGTGTATTTTTTTATTATATCTTTCATTATTAAAAAATTTCCTGTTAATTTGAGTGACTTTTTCCAGGTGTGTTATTCCACCTTAAAATGATAATAAAAGAAACTTCAAGGGTTACTTTCATGGGTAAGGTCATTCAAGAGGATGAACAGTGTTTTCTGTGGCCATCTTATGTAAGGAGTGTGCTAAAGCTTGCATGTGAGGCAGTATACCTGCACTTATTGAATGTGTTCACAATTAACCGCCGAAGATCAAATTGCTTGCCAAAATGTTTGTTAAGTCTTTTTTCCTTTCCAGTTGAACAAAAACTCTTTTGTATGAGAGATGGGCTGCTGGTACATGTTAAACCAGATTGTTAACTGTACAGGGTATTTATTATTCACCCCGTCAGAATATAGGTGACAGGTCTCGGTATCTTAATTTCTAGTCGAATCACTTTTATTTCTCTCACATTTTGACATTTTGAAAAGTTAATGGAAACCTAATGAAATATGACACTGATCAAAGAAGATAGCAATGTGTTCTGTTGTTTTAAAATTTTAGTTATTATTGTATATGTATGTGTAGGTCATGAAATCCTTTCTGCAAACACAAGTCTTAGATAATACATGTAGTGTAATGATATAGACCTTCTTTTGCAATTCTGTACATTTTTGTCCTTGAGTCAAGTAGGAAGCAATACGTTAACTAGTGCCTGATTGTTTTTTATCTAGAGATTGATTTTTTTTATCTTACAATCACATGAACACCCTGTTCTACCAGTATAGTCCTGTGCCATCTGTTGCCAGTATACTTCAAATACTGATGATGGACTGGGCGTCATACCCTGAAAATTTGAATGTGTTATAAAATTGTTTTTATTAAAAATCAAGATTTTAAAAAAATATCTGTGCCTCTTTCAACGTCAGGCTAGATTTATCAATAAGTTATTTAACAGTTTAGTCATGACTTCAAGTGGTTGGCCAAATATCTCAATCAATAGAATTTCAACAAGTCAGGTCAGAAAAAGACAAGGGAATAATGCATTAAACTCAAACTGAACTTAATTAATCTGTGTGCAAATGGTGATCAACAATTGCTACCTTGAATCAAAGTCTGTAGGTGAGCACAATGACTCATAGGCCCATTGTTTGGCCTCAGATTGAATTGGTAACAAAAGTAAGATGATGAACCATATTAAGTTGTCTTTTTTTTATTTCCTATGATTTGTGTTATAGTATGCAATTTGTTTTGTTTGATTTGTTTTTATTAGGGGATAAATTGCAATACCATGACTGCCAGACCTAGCTCGTCTCCATTGTAAGGTTGTTGTCATCAGTACAAACAATAAACAATATAACCAGAACTGTGTTGGGTGTTTTATTTTAATAAATCTTGCATTTACTTCACCATAAAGTTGAAGCTTATTATACTCCCAACAGAGTTTGGGTTTTTTCCCCTGTCTGTCTGTCTGTGCAATCGTGTCCGGTCCTTATCTTTTTTAAAGGAGGAACAGTGGAAGTCCCCACTTCACACAAAGATTGCTGGTCTGAGGACATTCATTATTTTGACCCAATGTCATTTGGGCAAGTTCATGGTCACTGGAAGGAAAAGTGCATACATTGTACATTGTAATTTGTGTCCTGTCTACATCTTTCTCATGGGGGAACATAACAAGTTCCTACTTCACACATAAGATTGCTTATGACCTTAGGATGTGTCATAATTTTGAGTCAAGGTCATTTGTATAAATTCAAGGTCATTGGATGGAAAAGTTCATAATTTGTCTGCTCCATACCTCTTATTGACAAACATAGGAAGTTCCTACTTTACACGAAGATTGCTTATGACCTGAGGGTATGTCATGATTTTGACCTAAGGTCATTAAGTTCAAGGTCGTAGTAAAAAATGCATAATTCCTGTCTAGGCTACATTTTGTATTGGAAAATGATTAGAAGCCAAAACTTGACACAAAGATTGCCTGTGACCTGAAAATGTTGTAACCTTCAGCTTTGGTCATTTATTCAAGTTCAATGTCACTGGAAGAAAATGGTGCATCCATTTCTTTTCAATACAGAAATATTTGAGTTCTTATATTTTCTTAGTGTGGGGTACTGTCATATCCTTTGTGAGCTTGCTCACAGTATCTCTGGTTAGTGTACAGAGATCATGTCATGTATTTGGTAATTATTATTATAAGGTCTAAGTGATGTCTACAAATTATACTTGTATCCTTGTTATACTGTCCATGGTATAAAAAAATCTATCCTATTTCTTAGTGGCTTTCACTTGTTTATGTTCTCCCACTGCAACTTAAAATTCCCCTTTTCCACTGCTGGTTAGCACAAATTATTACCCATTTTACAATGGTAACAGTATTTACATTCCATGACAAGTTTTGGTTTTTCTGACTGCCCGACAATGGTGGTGCAAGTTTTGTGGTCATCATGAAAACAGAGATCCACAGCACCAAGCGAAACCCAGTAACTTTAAATGCCAAGAATTATGTACCGGTAGTAGCACTTATGACCTAAGAAGGTACAGTTTCTTTTAATATTTGCCCTAAAATTCAAAATGTATTTAAATCTCATGAAAATACACATATACAATCTTGAACATGTGTGTATATGAAATGCCAAGTTATACACTTGTATCTTGTTTCAAAAAAATTATCATGACTTCAACATTTTGGCACATTCCTAAGATTTAGTCAAAAATGGTGAAAAATGTCACATTTTCTCATAGTTTTTTGAAGAGGAAAATGTGTCTGCAGCCGTCGCCCAAAACAAAATTAATATATTTTATGTGTTTTAACATGATAAAGTTATAATGTGAGTTTCATAGTGGACGATGGCTGCGGACATAGTTTTCTATTAAAAAAAACCACCGAGAAATTGATGTCTTCTGCTCAGTTTTATGAAAATTACGGGAAAATACACTGTGAGGACACAATTACCCTTGTGAAAGTCTTATCAGGTAACTATTTTATACATTCATAGTTTATAGGTATTTTTGTGTAATAAATGTTAAATTTTCATTTTTGGCGATATCTTTTAAAATCATTTTAAAACGGGGCAAAAATAGACTGAAACTGTACCTAGTTCTTTTTGCACTGCCTTTTCTACTAACTCCTCTTTATTTCTCTAACTGGCTTAGAGATATCGGAATTACCATATTTCTTCAGACGAATAGACGTTTGTGTTCTTACAAAAAAATCATTATATAAATAAATAGGAAAATATTTATGAACGGTGGCAAAGTTCTACTGGCATCAGGACATTATATCCCTCCAACACACATTGGAACACTTCTGCAGTATGCTACATGCCTCAGGATGACAGGACTAAACTTGTCTCCTTTTTAAAGATAACCACATCAAGTTAAGTTTTTGTAATATTTATTTTCAAGAGAAGACCACTTAAGACGAATTCACAATTATTGCTTCCCTTCATATATATTTCAGTACATAAGAGCAGTGGCACCAATAAAAGTTATAACAGATTTAGAATGGGATTTCTGTGATCAGACAGATTTTGCTAAATTTGTCATATTCTGTTTTAAGAATAGTTAAAACTGCCATATTCTTTGATAAATTTACAGACAATACTGTTTATGTACAATGATATTGTTAATTAGCACATCTACATTCTTATACTTTTTACATACATACAGACAACATCATTAAAACATGATGATGCAACATGTACATGTATCAGAAATGCTGCTTTTTCAACTGCACAAAAACCCTGCCTCTGGGAGTGAAGAGAAAGTACAGGGCTGGCCAAGGTACATCTGTATTCATGTCTAAGCAAGAAGTGGTATGTTAGTTTCTGTATCCCTTTGAGTTCCAATGAATCATCCACTGCCATCAAATGAGGCCAGGCTTCATTTATTACTTCATTATCTTCCACTTTTAATGAAAATTTTCTACCGAGAACACTTATTTTTGAAACGAAGTACACAATATCAGATTACCATGACAAAATGAAGACATGAAACAGTGAATACAGATTTTCAATTTCCAATGTCATAGAGGCACTCTGAAGAGTACAATCCACAGGGCAACAACAAAATAAATAATGAATACAAATGAGAAATTGATGACAAGGCTGACGGGGCCTGAACACTCAAGGTCAAGGCCTTCACAGATTGACCCCTCTGAAGGTCAATAATTCACTGTAGGCAAGTCCTTCAGTCATTCCTAGCACTGGGCAAAGTCAAAGATTTTCTTTAAATAATCTGAAAGAAAGAAAGAAAAATCTGAGTCAAACGGAATGGCTTGTTGTCAGAGAAAGCTACAGAAAATACTTGTTGATTTATGATTATAATTAAAATGTTGCTTACCTATGAATGAATATCACTGCTCCTCATATGCATACCCTATTAACATTGTCTCTCTGAAAAAAATAAAGAAGTGATCAATAAGTTAACATAGATCACATCTTGGTATCAAATCAAAATTCATCATGTTGACTCTATCAACGTTTACTTACTGTGATGAGGGAGGCTGGTACGTTATTGCTTGATTTCTACAGAAATACAGAAATATAATTAGGTCATTTGAATTTATGAAAGCCCATCATCCTTACTAGTACACTTGTTCTAAGTTAATTGAGTAACTAAAAAATTTTCTTTAACATCTTGAATTACATGTAACTCGATGTTGTTGTAGTTTTTGTCTTCTTTTTTTTTTTATCAAGTTACAATACTTTGTCAGAAATCAAAACTTCTTCACAGAATATTTCAATTTAAGGGATTTTGAATTTCAATCATTCATTATGGACAATACAATTATAACCATTGTCATCTTTCATATACAGACACATGTACATTCATCAGCGTTCTCATTAACTAACAGTATATCCGAACAGTATTTTTTTTGCTTGTTGCTGTTTTAGTACGGTAAAGAGCAGAGAATAACATTGTAAAACTTTGTTGCTCTGATGATGTAATACAAACAACCAAGAGTGAAAGAGGCAAGAGCATGAGTGTCTTATTTTTTGGCTTTCAGTTTCTATATATTCAAGTGTACTGTGAATTCTGATAATGTAATCAGACTTGTGAAATGTTGATGTAATCAGACTTGTTAATGTAATAAGACTTGTAAAATGTTGATTTAATCAGAGACTTGTTAATGCCATCAGAAACTTGTTTATATAAATAGAGATTTATTAATGCCATCACAGACTTGTTAATATCATGAGAGACTTGTTAATGCCATCAGAAACTTGTTAATGCCATCAGTGACTTACTGATGTAATCATATTCTGTTAATGTAATCAGACTTGTAAAATGTGATGTAATCAGAGACTTATTGATGTAAACATATTCTGTATGTAGATTTGTAAAACGTCAGTGACTTGTAAAACGTTGATGTAATCAGATTGTTGATGTAATTAGAGACTTGTTGAAGTAGAGACTTGTTGGTGTAATCATATTCTGTATGTAGATTTGTAAAATGTTGATGTACGGTAATGTCGCGTGTATAACACACTTTTTTTCAGCCAAAATTTGATCAAAAGTGGGGGGTGCGTGTTATACATAGGACTAAAATTTTACCCCATTTTTTCAAACCGTGACTCTTAATACCTGACCGCCGATATAGCGTGTTATGCAAGTTGAATGAGTGTATATATTTTCTGCTGATATAGCGCGTTATGCAAGTTGTACGAGTGTATACTAAATACTAAATTTACTGCATCAGAAATACCTTATTCTTAGTTTTATTTCTTTATCCACTCTCAACACTATTTCTTGCATCAAACAAGTTTAAATATCGCCAGTGTATTCGCCATTACGTAAGCAATCACCTGTTGACTCGGCGCGTGTTCAATGTTTGTTTAACAATTTCCGGTGTCAGAAGCATGCACCTGTCTTGTGTCGGACTTCACAGGGTGTTTTCAAGTGCATGAAGATTAGCGATTATTCTGATTTTATTAAACTTGATTACTTCGTGTCCAGTTATGCAGTTAAACGTTATTGCTTTACAAAGACACTGCTAAAAATATATCGATCATTTGTACGACTTGATAATGACGATATACGACATACATACGTTTCTTCAGAATGTTTATTTAACAACAATCAATGAGTTTGACTATAATTAATCAATTAAATCATTTCTTTTGATGTTGTTTTGGTTTATATCTGCAAACATTATAACTTTTAAGCTCGGTTGCCGTTCTTCCCTACGTATGATGATCTTCAACTTTTCCACTGTTTTACGAAGTGTCTAATGATATTTGATACCGCCAATGTAAATCATGCCGTCCTTTTTAAGTAAAATTGTAAGAACTTTGACTCTAATATCGCTTGGGCAATGTTCCGATCACGAAATTACAGTAATTGCGCTTGGGTTACAAAATTATCATTAAACATCGATAGTTATTTGGAAAAATGGCGGCCGTCGATTTTCATCATTGTGCTATGTTCCGATCACAAAATTAAAGAAATTGCGCATGGATTATAAAATTATCATGAAACATCGATTGTTTTGGGGGAAAATGCGGCCGTTGATTTCGCCATTTTTGGGTGCGTGTTATACATAGGACCTGCTGTTTTTTCGCTATTATTTGGTCAACTTTGGGGGGTGCGTATTATACACGAGTGCGTATTATACACGATACATTACGGTAATCATATCCTGTATGTAGATTTGTAAAATGTTGATGTAATCAGTGACTTGTTGATGTAATCATATTCTGTATGTAGATTTGTACTTACAGGTCCACACTGCTGTTACTGTCACTCCCCAACTGGACTGATATCACATTGCTGAAGTCAACAGGAAACAAGCATATAATAATAATAATAATGGTGTGTTTTTCAAAAAATGTCAAGATGTCTAATACTTTACAATTTCACTCATGGTGATTGTAAACTTAATGGAAGTGGTTTAAGGAAAATACGACAGTTTTTAAGAATTGATCTCACAAAATCTGAGAGTAAATAGGGAGATAACGGACTTAGCCAAGTAAATTCATTACTTGTATAGTTTACCACCTGAAGGCAGCAAATCAGTGATTTGCATCCTGTTGAGTTCTACAGAGGGCATCCCCTATGACAGGGGAGACAATTGGACACTTACTTTGCTTTGGCATGTGTCAGTATGTGAGACTTCAGATTAGTGGACTGGGCAAACTTTTTGTTGCATCCGTCGAATGGACAGACATATGGGCGGTCGCCAGTGTGAATCCTGACATGAGTTCGAAGATTGAAGTCCAAAGAGAACCTCTTCCCACATCCCTCAAACGTACACTGCAAGACAGAATTATCAACCAGTTAGTAATGCTGTGTAATTAAGGCCCCTCCTTTCCCTAGTAACCTTTAGCTTTGGGTGCTACAAATTTTAAAATATAATGCGGCAGGTTGGGATTTACTTTGTATAACTTGAAAAGGGATAAACCCAATTTTCTTTATGACTCAAAATTGAAAGTTATTTTTCTTTTCAATATGGCATTAATATGAATGAATGCCACAGCATTTTGCTAATGCTGTAATGCCTGAGAAATGTTTCCTTTTTGGCCTTAATGGCAATCCAAAAATCTACAAAAAAATCCCCAATGGATTTTTGTATTGTATTGAAAGCTAAATAAGTACCGACCTGGAAAGGCTTTTCTCCAGTGTGAACCAACTGATGTCTCTTTAGTTTGGAGCTCTCTACAAACGCCTTTCCACACTCCGCACAAACATGAACTCGAGGGCCGTGCGTGTGCAGGTGTTTTCTCATGGCCGAGTTATCTCGAAACATTTTGCTGCAGCCCTGTCAAGTGAAACGTAACTATAGATATAGCTTATTGTTGCTGTCACAGTCTTAAGGAATATTGGAAAATAAGACCATATTGTCCCTTTTTTTAGTAGAGAACTGAGCTAGACCTACCTTGTGAGGACAGGGAACTGTTCTGGGAACATCATCGGCTGGCTTGCGGGGCTTAATTCTGGAATCCAAAACATTGACAAGATTAGGATGTTTGAAAGGAAATCTTGGTTAGTTGAAATTATCCAGATTTTCATCAGTATAAACTTTATAGATATATTTTATTAACATGTATTAAATTAAAAAAAATATAGCATAAAAATGTCCTACAAATATTACTAGCAATGTACAAGATACAATTGCATTCGATATCATGAATCAATGTATTAACATAATTATGATATTAAAGAGTTAGGAGTGAAAAGAACAACATTAAACATCCTGGCTATCTTGCCAATGAGCAGAAAGAAGACAACAGATGTAGCAAATAAAGTCATAGTCTAGAACAACTGTGTGCTTACTGATTAATAAAACTTAGAGGAAGATTTTAAAGAGAGATTTCCTGTCACTGACTCTTACCTACTCTGGTTTTTTTGGTGCTTTTTTCCTAACTCATTTCAATTTTTTCACAAATTCTTTATTGTCGTTTAGAAATAAAAGAATAAGATATTGTGAAATGTCCCAAACAAAGTGAGGCAGTGAGTCCAGTGACAGAGGCGGTGCCCCAGGAAGCATACAGAGTGGGGGTGTGAAGAGGAGGTCAGAGACAGAAAGCGGTCCCCAGAAGCCAGGTGAGATAAATACCTTGAGTGCTGCAGCAGAGTGGTGTCCCTGTGCTGGAGACTGAAAAGAGGAGACAACAACAAAACAGATCATTACTAGACGTCTCCCTGTGTCAGCACTCAAGGACACCTGCACCCAAACAGGTGCTCTATGACTAACCTAACCTCTCGTCTACCTTACACTTTCACTACAGAAAATTACTTCAATGAATCGATAATAACAATTATATTATTCATACAAAACTCTAACACTCCAAAGCATTCACCCAGTAGATAAATAAAGAAGTGAAGCAAATTGCATCCACACACAACGTTCATGCCAGCCTTGTAATTTACTGAAGAAAAATAAAACATTCTAGAATTCATGCATTTCCTTGCTACATTCATTATACAAATTATCTTTGGGTGTTCAACCTATGCATCCTTAGATGTGTTCACCATTTACTCATTAATTCAAATTTGATGTCCAACACAGGATATTATTCTCTCAAAAATTGGTAAGCTTAACCCTTCCTTTCATCTTCACAATTATCATATCATGTGTCATTTCAACACATTTGGTGGTTATGCCAGTTGTATTGTTTGTTAAGGTAATAGCAATAAAATCAAAATAAGAAATAATAGACTAAATCTATTAAATTTCAAATTTATCATATGGTTCCTCCCAATGGTGAAACACCTAGGATAAAAAAATCTAAGTGACGTGGAGGAGGTTATCAGCCCAGATTACATCGTTTACATTCCAAAAGGAAGCTAGATAAAAAGAATATCTTGAAGAGAACAGAATACCTTGCAAATTCTGCCAGCTGTTTGGGGTCACTGAGGTCAAGCCCTGGAATGCCCCCTGGTGGCAGTTTCTTGCCTGTCATGTATTCTGTGAAATCTGCATCTGTTTCTGATACTGATGCATCTTCTTCCAATTTGATTTTGTCATCTGTTCCTACAAAAAGTATTTCATTACTTCTATTATAAGGTACAAAATTTTAAAAGAGTTGAAGTCTGACACCAAGCTAAACCTTTGTAATTAAATTGATTCTGTTACCATGGTAACTATAATTATAAATGTAGTATTTAACACACTGTGTATTCTTAAAAAAACTAAATGGTATAAATTAAATAATAAACTTTTGCAAAGTGATTGAAATGCACAAGATGTAGAATAATTATACCATTTCGGGACCAATCACTTAAATGGGTTAAAACAGCCCATATGCATTTGGGTTGTAATACTCCAAATGGTGTAAAGTGCAAAAAATGCAAATTTTACAAAAAAAATTAACCATAAGTTGAATAAATTTCACTTCTATTGGACACGATTTGAGATCAAAAATTTTATCTTTATTTTTTTATGTATAAAATGGTTAACTGGTGCATTTTAAATGATTGACCAAAATATTGAATGTCAAAGTCAAGTTATAAGCGAGATACAGAGGTAAGAATTGATTGTTATGTACACAAAGCTCGAGTCTTATAGTTGTTTACAAAAATGTAATGTAGAGAATTACCATTTCGTAGACAAAATGACATGTAAAAAATTATCTAAATTAATTCAATATCTTCATAAATACTATTATTAACAAAAGAAAGATACATTTGATTGAAACTTACACCAATACAACACATATGTAAAAAATGACAATATTCGAGCTTTGTTTACAAAACAAAGAATTATGAACTCCGTATCTTGCTTACGGTGTAACTTGATATTTGACTTTCAAACTTTGACATAGCATTATAAATTTCTATATTTATCAGTATAAACATTGAAAATGGAAAAATAAAATTTGAAAATATTAAGTCAAATCGTGTCTAAGTCCCTTTAAATTATATTTGGCAAAATAACACAAATTTCTTTTTTTTCTTTTTTTTTCTTTGGCAAATATTTATTTGCATTCGGGATATACTATTATAACCCATTTGAGCAATTGGTACCAACCTTATGATTTTTTTTTCTTTAACCATTTATATATACATAATAACATTAACATGTGTATCAAAGTACACAAGAAAATGTTAATACACAGAAATCACTGTACAATCGTTCTGTGCTATGATTGGACACTTTACATCTGACGTCACAAAATCTGAACCAGAGCCAAGATGGTGATTTCGAGAAGGAAGCCATATTGTTGATAACCAACAATATCTCCCATTTCCAAAATGCATTCGCTCACAATGATTTATCTAAGCTCCTTATACCTTTATTAAATCATAAATCGAAAGGAAAAAAACTAAGCTTTTGTGTTCCGTAAAAATAGAATTTGCTCGTACAAGAATATACAAAGAATTTCTGCAAAGTTTTAGAGCACCCGATACAAATGGCCGCCAGTCGCCATTACTCTACCACCGCCATATTCTTTTTCATGGCGGCGCCCAGCAAAACATGATGGCCGACACAAAACCAAAACAAAGTTGATTATCTAGCGATTTTTGAAATAATCGACAAATGGTTAGCATGACATGGGGTAAAATGGATATAAAACGAACATATCTCGGGGGCGCCTGAAACGGTGACGTCATTCAAGCTACCTGGCCTCTTTTATTCGCAAGCTTATTTTTCGACTCGATACAGTCTATTTGTATCTTGTTAAACTCGAAACAAATGTACAATATGCATCAAGAACAAATGAAAATAGTATAAAATACCTGTAGCCCACATGGTAACCGAAAATTCTCCTTCCAGTGTTTTTATTTGCACTTGCTTCTGTTCCCATTTTTTAGCTGACGACGGGGAGTCGAGAGTCAATTCAGTGCCTAAACCGCTTAAAAGTCCACGATTTTTTGCTCCTCTCTTTTTCCCTCTACCTCGCTTCAATGTGTGTGTTTCTTCTGTACTTATTTCAATTTCAGGGGCAGGCACTGGTATAGAATCAGCATACACGAGGTTTGGATCGTTTGGATCACCTACAACTTCTTCTCTTGTTTGTAAAACGATTTCCTCCTGTGCATCTGGGAGTGGTTGAAGAGCTATCATAGGTTGAACTTCAACTGTTTCATCTGTTGTCTCAACTGTCTCTATTGGCATTTCAACCGGGATCGATTCGACTTCAACTTCTTGAATCTCTACTTCGGAGCCTATGACGGACGCCATTTTGATTTCACGTCAATGGCGGGGATACCTTTGCTGGGGTCAAATCGCGTAGTTACTTCTGAGTCACATGACATATTTTGCATAACTGTCACGTGACTTGACAAGGACTATAGTGGTACGATTGATAGGTGAGGCGATCAGAAGGGAAAATCAGTCTTGTAACGGGAAGGTTACATATGCAAAATGGGTGCACGCGTTTCAAGAGAAGATTATGAATGGGTTTACACTGAAGAACCACATGCCACAAGAAGAAAAGAAATCATGGGTAGGTTTTTTTCCTGATATTTAAAATGAATTTTGGAATTTATCGTTTCGGTGGCCCTTCTGCACTTGAAATGTATCTGCACACAGCTGATGCATGACAGACCGGTGCATGCTGTTTGACGCTATATTTTTGACGTTTTTTTTATATCAAGTGCAAGTTTCGCTTTTGCGACTATAAACATGTCCAGAACTATATTTGATGTAGTATAATGTTAAATAAATTAAAACTATTTACATGTTTCAACATTTTACATAATATGAAGGTACGTGGGCTGTGTTGGGTTTCCATAAAAATGTTTGAGTCATGTCTGCAGGTTGCACTACAGTAATAAATTCTACTATATATTCTTACCAAAATTGCACAACTTTACATACAGATTAAAAATGCAAAACGAACTTCTGGAAAAAATCCTCTTGACATCTTTTTAAACAACGCTTCATTTACAAGTTTCTAGCAAAATACACACGTGCATCCAGCAAGGCGTGCGACTTTGTTTACATCGAAGTTACACATGTGCTTGAAAATCAAGCCCGGGACTTTTCACCCCCCTCCAGAAACAACGCGCATCAAAAATTCAAATGACCTCGCATTATTACAAAACTGGGATAGTTAGACCTCTTACACATTGTTTTTCATCTCATACAAAAAATCAGCTCCTGTCTCGAGCGGAACCGCCCCGAATTCAAAGGAAAATTCGGGAATTATTTTGGCTCAGCCATGTTTTGACGTGAACCTTCAGTGAAATACTGTTATGACACCTGCAATGGTGAACGGTTTTCTTTGTTAAAGCTAAATTTCTTCTAAAATCCTGCTTAATCAATAATAGGGTAAATTAATCTTTGATAATAATAATTTTATTCATGCAGCAATAAAATTAAAGAGTTTTTTGAAAATCGAATTTGAAATTGCCTATGAAGTTCTGCTTGCCTTCACATTTTTGATGCCCAAATCTAATGGGGAGGGGGTCTTTAATCCCCAACCTCCTGGAAAATTCAAAATCACATTGTAGATTTACTGAAAAACGGCCTTGGACCCTCCCTGGCAAACACAATCATGCCTTGGACACTCCATCCACCCCCGGACATGCAATATGCTATTCAAGCAAGCTCTTAAGCAAACAGTTTCACGGTTTTATTTTCAGTGTATACAAAATTATAAAGATCAAGTTCCCAATAATACACTTTCAGATCTTAAATTGTGAGGTCAAATTAATAAATGGTATGATATATGTAACATTTAATATCAATATTCCTCACATATTGAAAAATGATGACATACTGTTAGATAACCCATGTACAAAACATCATAAAAACGAAGGCGATTGCACATAGTTTAATCATTAACAAATAAAAAAACCTTTGTGTTTACAACTTTATGTGTACATGTTGTGACTGTGTATCATTCTATGGGAATTAATATTTTTTTTCTTTTACAAATTGCAATGATGTACTCTAATTGTCACGGCTGTTGTTTGTTTAACTGTGAATTATAACAAGAGTTGTTAAGTTTGGCCATTTAAATAGTCAATCGTTCCAGATGAACTGAATTTAAGAAAGCAGACTTAGCTGAATATTACGTTTAATTTTAAATAGCCCCTTGCACTACAGTACGTATTAATTAAGATACTGACCTTTTAATGATGTAACAAGAGATCTTTTATATATGGAGACTTTTTAATTTAAACCAGCAGTGATAATCTTTACATTAATACAGAAAAAGAAAATAAACTGACATCTCTTTATGTTACATAAAAGGTGAAAAGAAACACCGTTAGGTTTATTTTTTACTAACTCACTGTATGGTTTGTACCAATTAAATTACTACCAAAGAAATGTTTTGATTATTTTATGATTAACTCGTTATTTTCTATTATCAATCATACCAACATATATGATTATAATTGAACTTAAAAATCCTTCCTCTATTTTAGATTGGAAAAGAAGCTAATTCTCCTGTATTTTTACAAAAAGTTATACACATATTACTATCTTAAAACTTATACTGTGTTTTGATTTAACTTGTTTTCCCTTGGACTGAAATGTCACACTTTCATTGGTTTAAACCAGGCTTGGGGTGAATTACATTGTAAAGTAATGCATTACATTACCATTTCTTCATGAATTTGGGCATTAAATTACCATTACCATTACTTGATTTTCTTGAAGTAATGCATTACATTACCATTACATGAGTAAAGTAATGCATTACCATTACCATTACATTGTTTTAAAAAAGTAAGGCTAATAAAGAGTTTTTGCCAATGTTTCAAATATAAAACGTTCTTTAACATATCTACAGGTTCATGCTCAGTATCAGGTTCAAATTCAATGACTATACAAGAGTCATTCTTTATTTGCTCAATATATAATCATCTTGTGGCATTATGAACAACATATTACATAAGTAAAATGATATTTATAGACATTTGGCATGATACAATGTAGGATACGAAATAGAGACACAGAATTACATGCATAACAAAAAACAATTTATGGAATAATGTTGCGGTTTCCCTGGAGATATTTCCCCAGATTACACAAATCTTTATAATTTTGGACACTTAATTGTATTAAATCATAAACAGATGGTTTTTCCCAGTTATATTTCTTAATATACGGTATTTTAATCGTATTTCTTTCTACTGAGGACACTTTAAGACAAAAGATTGCTGTTGCACTTTATGATCGAAGTTTCAAAGGATTCATCTTTTAACTGCATCCTGTTAGTTTGAAAATCTTCCAAGCTATACTAAATAAATGTTTTACAGGAGCAGTTGAAGCTTGGACTGAAAAGTACTGTTTGACGATCTTTATCTTACTAGGATATATTAAGTGCAATAATAGAAAAAATATACGAATGTTGTATTTTCTATCAGTCCAAACTAATGTACAGTGTACTTAATATACGAGAGAGAGAGAGAGAGAGATAGAGAGAGAGAGAGAGAGAAAATAAGTAAGTAAAATTATTTTCAACTGGGTTATAATATTGGAAGTGATATTGATTTTCATCATGGATGGACAGTGCATTCATTTTGCTTTTAAAGGTGCATGTATGTCTCCTATTTTATTTGGACCTAGCGAAAGGAAGGGGATTGGGGTGTTTACAATAGATTGTTTTGATACTTAGATTATCCTGGGGGCATAGTGTGTTGTTGACACATTTCTTATTGAAGTGCAAACTGATTGGAGTAAATTGTTTAAATGATTAAAAACTCTTAATAACAACACTCTTAAAAATGTTATGAAATTGTGCTGTTATATTTAGTAATATTAACAGTTCAAAAATGAATTTTTAAAAATCTTTGTTAATAATACAATTAAAACATTTTTATCTCAAGAATTATTTCTTTCTTCTTTAAAAATAAATTTAATCAAATTCAATTTCAACTATTCATTTATTTATCACATTTTTTAAAGTGAACATGCATGAATAAGCATAGTAATGCAAAGTAATGCCATGTAATGCCAGCATTACACTAGATTTTGGAAAGTAATGAATTACATTACCATTACTTGTAATGCTAATTTTGTGACATTACACATTACTAGCATTACTTTGAAAACATGTAATGCATTGCAATGCATTACCATTACATTTGTATTACCCCAAGCCTGGTTTAAACATAGCACATGATTGTTCATAAATCTATATATTTGTTAGGTGAGAAATAATATTAGGCAATATGGCCATCATTGGCCTCCGCTTTGCTTACTCATTTCGACATTTCATAGTATTTAATACATAAACCGCATGCCGTAAGTTCTTAAAGTATTTGGAGTAGTTGCCCTTTGAAATTCTTTAAAATTGGAGTAGTTTCCCTTAGAATATTGACGTCACATTGTTTTGTCTGGAGCAGAACAAAATGGAAGCGTCGAAATTTGCTCAAATCTCTGCAGAGAAAGGGAGAAAACATTTAAAATTGAATAGCAACAAAACATTGTAAGTAAACATGGGTGAAGCAAGATTTTTAAAGAGTATTTGAAAGGGGAGATTGAAAATTTTGAGGAGTTAAAATGAGTTAAGTTGGACGAGATGTTAGGCATCTTGTACATGGCTTTGCGTAGATCATCGCTATTTGAGAATAAATATGTCGCTTGATAGTCCTCGGGAAAAAAAAAACACTTATTAGGTTAGTTACTGACTCACTACGGAAATATACTGGGTTGATCAATCTCATAGACAGCTCGGCTTCGCCTCGCCATCTATGAGATTGATCAACCCAATATATTTCCGTAGTGAGTCAGTAACTAACCTAAAAAGTAATATTAGTCTGAAATAAACATAAACAATTTACCACCTTGATTCAAAGTCATATATATATTTACTTCCAGAGGCAAATTGTTGCATAAGCCCCTTAAGAAAATATTGACTTGCTTTACCTATAAGGCTATAGGTGCAGAACTGTAGCTCCATGGGAAATTTGGGATGACTGACCCTGGAGCTACAGTTTCATCCATACAAAAAACTGTATATTTATTGCAGCATTTTGTGTGCTATAAAACAGGTTTTTTTTGTATGGATGGGACTGTAGCTCCATGGTCCGTCAACCCGAATTTCCTGGGGATCTACAGTTCTGCATCTAATGTAACTAAGCAATATGAGAAGTGTGAAATCAAGAGCATAAATGGCTGGGAAAAAACCCCAGGGCATACTACTGGTATTCCCACTTTTCTCAACTGCAATCAAGGCAGACAATAAAAAACAGATGTGAGATGAAAACTTGATTAGATTTTATTAACCTTCATGCAATAAATATGTCTACATTGTTTGATTGCAGCTAAATATCCACAAGTGAAGAAACTGATGGGACCAGACCCAAATCTAAAGTACAAAGTCCTGTTTCTGGTTACTCTGCAGATCCTGGCAATGTCCGTCATCTCCACGCAATCCTGGCCCATCGTCTTTCTCATGGCTTATATATTTGGTGGAACTATCAACCATTCCTTAAATCTGGCCATTCACGAGATTGCCCACAACCTTGCATTTGGACATGGCCGTCCCCTAGCCAACAGAGCTCTTGGAATGATTGCCAATCTTCCCATTGGTGTCCCTATATCAGTGTCCTTTAAAAAGTATCACTTGGAGCATCATCGTTACCAAGGTGATGTGAAAAAGGACGTAGACATCCCAAGTGAATTTGAAGGCAAGATGTTTAACCGCACATTGTTGAAGCTGATCTGGGTGATCCTTCAGCCCTATTTTTATGCCTTTCGGCCTCTGTTTATTCGGCCTATGCCAGTCACCACCCTGGAGGTCATCAATTTCATTGTCCAGGTTCTGTTTGATGTGATGGTGTACAAGTACTTTGGTGTGAAGGCCATCTTTTACTTCATACAGGGGACATTCCTAGGCACCGGCCTTCACCCGCTATCTGGACACTTCATTTCAGAACACTACATGTTTATCAAAGGTCAGGAGACCTATTCTTATTACGGCCCCCTCAATCTGTTGACCTTCAATGTAGGGTATCACAACGAGCATCACGATTTTCCCAGCATTCCTGGATCTCGGCTCCCTGAGGTTAGTTATATTTTTTCCTGTCTTCGTATGTTGTACTGTACAATCTATTCATTTTTTGTACACACTGTGCCTCCAGTGATTTGTACTGTCAGAAATAGGTAGCTTACCAGTTATTAAATGTGCTTCAATTAATATCTAATTATAATGCAAATAATTTGAGCACAAATTCTGTCAACTTACTAGGTTCTCGCCATGCTCACTGATTTTCTGTTGAATGAGCAGTATTTGGATTATTCTTTAAGGTCACTGAAACAACATTAGGAAATCTATTCCACTTGTATACCTATTAAGTATTTTAAACTAAAGTCTGAAGAGATTCAAATATTGATTCATTTTACATTTTAGCTGAAGAAGATTGCACCTGAATACTATGATAATCTTCCCCACTATACCTCGTGGGTCAAGGTCATCTACGACTTTATAATGGACCCTGAGATAGGACCTTACTCCAGAGTGAGGCGACACATCAAGGATTCTGACAAGACTGATTAACCACGGGATGTGTTAGAGGTCTTAGCTTTGTTATGTGTTATTTTTGATGTTGGTCAAATCAATGTAGTGTTTTAACAATTTTTAGACTGCCATTGTGTGATGTACCGGTAGTAGTTACTGACTATGATGTAAAGAGTGATTTCATGGAGCATTTGTTTTACATGTATAAGTTATTGGCCAGTCCAGACAGCTGAAGTCTTTGTATCTAATATATAAGTATATTCATGATTTTGTTTAATATGCGTCCTGTAACCAAGACATCTCAGTCTGTGTGAAGCCATCCTCAGTGAGGTCACCCAGACTTTTATATCCTCGTATCAACTGATGAGCTCCAGGATTTTGACAGGTTACTAGTAAAGAAGAGCTGTTACTACAAGTTTTCTACTGTATGTACATTCACTGAGCAAGAAAAGAACAGCTGATCAAAGTTTGTAAGGAATACATACCAAAATGCTTTTTGAGAAAGCACTCATACATGTATTTTATCTTTTCAAATCTCATTCACATATGATTCATGCAGTTTTATATTTTGTGAGATAAAAATCTCGGAAATTTAGGAATTTGTTTGAGGTGCTAGTGTATAAAAGCACATGTGAAGATTGAAAGATAACTTGAGATTCACGCACAGTGCTTTTGCCAGATAAACTCAGCCAGTATTGTTTTTGTTGTCTGTGTGTTTTGTTGTTGATGTTTACAACGAATGATACAATAAGTTCTTTTGCATGACATCATGTCTGATATTTCCTGATGAAGGTACATCACTGAGCAGCTGTCAAATTCACGGAACAAAAACTACATTTTGACTGTATATGTGAAAAAAGTTACTGTTTAATCCTGTATAGGCTTTCACTGGACAAAAATTGATTTTAAAATGTTGCTGTATGAAATTACACAACAGCTAGTCAGACTCTGTTGATCTGAATGGGTGTGGATAGGTGGGGTTTAACTGTTGGTCCTAATTATTTGTTATAACTAGTATTCATTAAAGAAGTCATCCATTTAAAGAAAGGCCCTCATGTTGCTTAAACAAACTATACAAATATTGGCTGTTTGCCTTTGATAGAAAATCTTTAGACTTTTGTACCATTGTGAGAACAAATATGGATAAAGTTTTATGTAAGGTTGCATGAAATATTGGTAAACTGTGTTAGGATTTTTTAATTTTATAATTTTACTTTATTGCTGTATTTTGGTCATGTAGTCCTTTGACTTATGATAAACAATCCTTAAACTTTAGAATATCAAAGCAGAAGCTCACAGAAATAATCCTTCAACCTTTCTACAATAAGCTTGAAATAGCAGTAATCCTGAAGTATGTCTTTATTGCCTGACTTCTTCATGGCCACCATGGATTTTAACAAAGAAGAATTTAACAATTTACAAACTTTGTATCCTGGATTTGTGTTGGATCAAAATCAGCCGTCTTTCTTGGTGTAGAAAAAGTGTACGCCTGTGCTAGTCAACCTAGTTGCCAGGTATAGGTATATTGATCATGCTTTTGGTAGAGAAAGGTTGATCTTGTAAATCAGGGTAGGCTTTACCTCTGTTTTTAAGGAAGGTTTTTACTAACATACTGACATTAAGTCAGCGGGATTAGACATTTGAAGATAAATTTGTTTGCTGATAATTTAATCCCATTGTACTCTGTGCTTTATCACTGACATGCATTATACCTTTGTTCTATATACACGCTTTTATGTGTTTTTTTCTAATGTACCATACTTGCCACTAATAAAAAAACGACAGTAATTATAGATTCCTTTAAGTGTCTTTCTTTATACAAAATATATAAACATTTTTTATTTGCAAGAGGTTATATTAAACTGCCGGTCTGTATCCCTGTCTGAAAAAACTCGGATGGACGACCGGGAGCTAGACCTGCAGCTAGGTTATATTCTGTTTATAGAAGTCGACTGGCTTAGTCAAAATTTATCTATGTATATCCTGATTCTCTATCAAAAATGTACTGGTACTTTAGGTTTGGAGATTTTTCTTTATAAACAGAATATTGACATTATCAAGGTCTATCAAACAATCTTCTATGTACTAGCTGGAGGTGTCCGTTTGAACACTATTAATACCAAGGGGAGGTTCCTGTGTCGCCAGAGACCCGTCTTTCCGGTTCAGTATAAGCCCCCTGACAGTTTTTACAGTAAAGACGACTCCCACAGTTTGGGAGAAGACTCGGCTCACTGGATCTGGTCCATGTCGGACTCCAGTAGACTTTCACACCTCAGTAAACAAGTGGAGGTGAACCACGTATCTGCTTATAATTGTAATTTGGTGTCTCTTTTCTTGTCGATTATAATCAACTAAAAACTTGGCAAATAAATCTACCCTGTCTATCAATAGTGCAGAACAAATGACCATAGGATTTTTGACAACCGCTTTCTGATATTTGATCTTGTTAATCATCCCCTGTGCATTGAAATCTTTGAATCGTGTAGGGCATTCATACATTTAAATACGGTACGGGGTAAGAACTACACAAACTACACTTGTACTCAAACCTTTAAATATTTAGAACAGACGCGGAAGTTGATTTGACACGGTTCCATAGAGCAGGGTGGAAAGGGCATTTATTCAATAAATTGCATACAACTAAGGACATGGATCGTACTACATTTCAAGATTCAAAATGATACAGTACGCGATGCCGATACAGAATTATGTAACTTTAATACCTTTAAAAACCCCAACTGAAGTCCACTAAAGCTAGGTTATAAATTACATACACAATGCGCTACAAATGACAAGTATACAACTAGAGGCGAGCATGAAAAATTCAAACTTGTTAAATTCACTCAGTAAACTCACTAAAATGAGGCCTTGGACCCCAATTTTTAACCTTAACCCCCTCTCCCAATCATGGGAACCGTGTGCAAAACTGTCCCCCGGAACCCACCACCACCACCACTCCTGGAAAACACGACCGAAACGCATACTTTTTGTAGTTGAAACAAAAGGTACATATTTTGCAGATTAAAACCAGTTATCATTTCGAACAAGAAATTGGGGAGAAGAAAATAGTTCTAGAGAAAAATAAACTCGCTTAAATAGTGGACAATAGGATACAAAGAACTTCAGAGAATTTTGCTTTGACCTTCACCTATAACTTATAAATTTTTTCCAGCTGGCATAGAACCTCTAATTCAATATCATCACCCCTTACATTAAAGAATTTTTGTTCAATCTGAACATATTAGCCAAATGGGATATAATCTATGGTCTAAAACTGATTATAAAGAGATTTGCTAAGATCTTCACATTGACTTTGTTCAAGATCACTGTACGCCATTAACCAAAAAGCTCTATTTAAGTAAAGTATTAGCCAAAAGGGTAAAGTTTTATATAAATGCTCTTAAAAACAGGGTTTTGTCTTATTATTATATCTTATTTATTTTAATCTTATATAACCCGGAGTCCTTGACACTTGATCTACAAACATCATTCAAGGTCACTACATACCCTTTGATCAAAGGCATCATGTGGATAATGTATGAGCCAGATTGGAGCAAAGGAAAAAAAGATATGCTCCAAACAAGGATTTTTCATATAATTCTGCAATGACGTTCACATTTGACCTTGAAAATTGGTTTAAGGCCACTACACACCTGTTATTCAAAAGCTCTGTTTATGTGAAGTATGGGCCAAATAGGGCTAATTGGAAAGCATGTATGCCCTGAAAAAAGATTTCTGCATGGTCCGATACGACCTTGATCCTTGACCTACAAACTTTATTCAAGGTCACTGCACATTTTCTGACCATAGACACTCTGTGAATGAAGTATGAGCCAAATTGGACCAAAGAGAGAGAAGATATGCTCCGGACAAGGATTTTATTTATAATTCTGCTATGACCTTAACTTGGAAACATGTTTCATGGTCATTGCACATTCTTTACCCAAGGGCTCTCTGTGGGTGAAGTATGAGCCAGATTGGGCCAAGGGGAGAGAGAATATGCTCCGGATAAGCATTCTTGGACGGACAGACAGACGGAAGGACGGACGGTGGGACGGACGGACAGACTGATCCCTATAAAGCGCCTGCAGAGCGGGGCCCTAATTAGTGGGAAAACAGCCTCCTTAGTAGAAAAGAATGAAATTTTGTTTGTTGATTCTTGCATCTTCGCTAGCCAAGGGTTTACGATCCACTCTGCTGTAGAGGAGCAGATTGGATAGTAAACCCTTGGATAGCGAAGATTGGTTCTTGAAGAAAGAGTAATAGGTTGGGATAAATGCAACCCTACTATTGTCTTTTTTCTCGTTGTATTGCAAAAGGGATTCCATGTCTTTTTTGGTTATCTCATCAATTGCAGATTGCACTATTGGTGGGCTTTGTACATGTAGCATTGCGAACACACAGATGGGGTTTCAATGTCTTGCTCTGTTCTCCAGAGAACAGATTCGTCAGTATTGGATATAGTTTTTCTCTAAAGAACACCTCTAGACTATGGGGAGGGTGGCGCTATCGACAGCTTGATGTAGACATGAGAATCAGCGGGTTTGCAAAGATCGAGAATGATCTTCATATTGTCATATCATTATGATTTTTTTTATAACTGTAAATTTTGTAAGATCTGTAAATTTGGTAAGTTCAGTGTTTTCTACGAAAGCCGAATAGGGCCACATAAAAAAATATTTTTAGCTCGTAATTACGAGAAAAGATCTCGAAATTACGAGTTAATTATCTCGTTATTACGAGATCTTTTCTCGTAATAACGAGAAAAGATCTCGTTATTACGAGTTAATTATCTCGTTATTACGAGAAAAGATCTTATAATTACGAGAAAAGATCTCGTTATTACGAGATAATTTTCTCGTTATTACGAGAAGAGATCTCGTTAATTATTACGAGTTAATTTTCTCGTAATTACGAGAGAAGATCTCGTTATTACGAGAAAAGATCTATAAAATGATTCGACTGGATCCCACTTTAAGTATATCTTTTTCATTCCAGAAACGTTGATTCAATTTTGATCAATATTCAAAAAGAACAACGATCATTATTCATTAATTTCTACATATCAAAATGATTGGATTTGACATTTTATCAGGTATTAATAAAAGGAAAGAACTTCATGTAATTTTTCTATTCAACTTATATATATTATAATCCCACTTCGAAGTAAATACCAGGTTGTCCTATAGTCGTAAAAACACAATTTTATTAGTTACAGATAACTTTAATGACAATATAGTTTCAGTCATGGATATGGATTTACAGAACTTACCCGAATTTGCGTTTTATATGTTCATATACAACCTACATGTATATTGAAAATAATTGATTTTGTAAATTAACATTCTGGAGTCTGAACACAAATTACACGTATCCTTCTTAATTATTGACATATAGTTCAATGAATTTATTAATCAATTTGCTTTGCTAATTCTTCTGAAATTTCTTTAAAACTGCTTGGTCCGATTTTATATCAAATTATACGTTTTAAACGATGATCATGCTAAGTAAGTGTATATTAATAGACATTTCAATAGTTCATACACTTTATTACGAAAGACGAATAGGGCCACATAAAAAAATATTTTCATCTTGTAATAATAGAAATGATCTCGTTATTACGAGTTAATTATCTCGTTATAACGAGAAAAGATCTCGTTATTACGAGTTAATTATCACGTAATTACGAGAAAAGATCTCGTTATAACGAGTTAATTATCTCGTAATTACGAGAAAAGATCTCGTTATTACGAGTTAATTATCTCGTTATAACGATCTCGTTATTACGAGTTAATTATCTCGTTATAACGAGAAAAGATCTCGTTATTACGAGAAAAGATCTCGTTATTACGAGTTAATTACCTCGTAATTACGAGAAAAGATCTCGTTATTACGATATAATTATCTCGTTATAACGAGAAAAGATCTCGTAATTACGAGAAAAGATCTCGTTATTACGAAAAAAGATTTATATAAATGATGCATTTCTGAAAACACCTCACATTAAAATTTTGTTAAAGGTGCGAAAATGTAAAGCCTTCTTCATATTCCAGATAATTTGAAAGGGGAGATAAACTCATACCACTGGGTGCTATTTATTGTTTAATTAATCTCTTTAGAATTTTTATAATTATAATAAAAATTTGCATATTAATTTTAAAATCTATTCAATTCATAATAAAGAATAAAATATTCCCTTATGAATAATTTCACACGGTACCATTGAAAAAAAATCAACGAGCATAAAGTCTTCATAAAATGTTTATCAAATAATGCGGAGCGTAAAGACGGGACGTAAAGACCGGGGTCAAAACGCATTATAACTAGAAGTCTCAGAACTCCTACATTTCATGGAAAAAGGAGGATTGATTAAAAGTGACGTGGAACTTTGATTCAAGTCAAGAGAGATGTCGACAGTAAGTATTTATACTGTGTGATAACAAGTCTTGAAATTTAGTTTAATAGACAACCACACTATAGATACATCAACCAACCGAATTATCTCTATTGTATCGTCATTTGGATGAAGGTGTGCCTGTTTGTCAGGAGGGTGGCAGGTGTGTTTTTGACTTTCGAGTTTCAAAACGTGAAAATTCTAGTAAAATAAAGGATTGTATTATGCTAGGTAAACTGTTACTTTTGGACAGGTTATTAGATTTTAATTATATTCACATGTCTATTTCTCCTTCTGACATCTGTTCATTAACATACAGTTACATCCTGTTTGATTCTTTCATACAGTACATCCTGTTTGATTCTCCTGTTTGATTCTTTTACTCGTATTGATTGAGAAGTCACTTTCTGTTGGCCTTTTCATAGAGATCAGATCCAGTGAGGGTTGAAGTTCCTCTTCTGTCGTTTAATGTCCCAGTTGTTCATAATGTTCAGCAGAGTGGATGCTACATTGCTTGCCCAATTTCCCTATGTTCCCAAGCACCTCAAGAGCACCTGCTTTGCTGAACACGCTTAAGATGTGACACAATGTCAAAGCCTATAATTTAATATATCTCAAGCTAATATATTGTGATGGGAGAAATAATCTCAGACCAGACAGGGATTTGAACCCCGATCCCCTGAATCTAGACATGCTCTACCAACAGAGCTTAATTTCTGGTGCAGGTATTCCCAATCTGATTAAGATCAGCCGTTCTGATAGCTACCTTTTTTGAGAGCAGTAGTGTATCAGAACAACTGATTTTAATCAGACTGCGATATCCCAACTGGTCTGATCTTCACATTAGGAAATCTCAAGACTTCAAGACTTACAGTCTTTTCTTCTGATGCAAAACTCAGTGAATCAGTGGTAATCCATCTGACATTGATATAGTTTATCGTTACTATTCTAATAATTGATAGTACATGTGAATTAGTTCAGATAAAATTGTATTGCATTGATTATAGTTACTGACCATCAATAGCATTAATTATACTTCCTAAATCAGTAGTAGAGTAATATGTTCTAAAGCTCTTGGTAAGGAAAATTCCTGACTCTATGTAAATTGCTTATAGTATTGAAACTTCCTGAGTGTGTAGTTCTGTAGTATGGACACTTTTTTATTAAGTTTAGTGATATGTTTATAGCATTGATAATTCCTGAACAAATGTTCATGGTTTTTTTTTTTTTTGATTTGAACATATTTTATTATGCAAATATACATTTACATAAATGGATTAGGCAGCAGGCAATGCCTATTATATGTAAGCCTTCTCCATATCATGGTTTGCGGCATTCATTGACAAGTTGGTACTCTTTGAAAAAATGGTAATGTTCTATAGTATTGATACTTCCTGAACCAGTGCAGTAATATTGATATCTCCTGAGAAGTAGTGGTAATGTTTTGATAAAACGTTGACACTTGCTGAATCACTTTTGTAAAAATAAACTCATTGACTATTAAATCAGATCAGAAGTTCTATAGCGCAGTCTGTTCAGTCGCATTGATACATCCATGACCTGTAGCTATAAATCTCTGATAGAGATAGTTCAGGAACAACGGAATCTCATTATAAACAGAAAACTTTATTCCATTTTAAATTGTTTAGATTATAAATGGAGAACCTGAATCAATGAACCAGTGATGTTTGAATATTTAAGATCATACAAAAAATGAGTTTCCATTACTATTGGTGAGGAAGGCAAATCATCAAGATTATTTGACATCTGGATTATTAGTCCAATTACTGTACCGGTACTTGGTCCAGATTAAGCTGAATTAACGATACATGTACACCTGGATAATGGACTTGACAATTTGTAGACCACAGAGATGTACAAGGATTCTCTAAATTATTTCAATTTAGACTAGTCAGATTTGAACTTGATGGATGTACCACAAAAATAAAATTGTTAACCAATATCAGTTGGTTATACAGTAAAATGAACTGTGAAATGGGCGGTTAAGTTGCTTTTACAATGTAATATCTATGATCATTATAGTGGTATGAATAAGATCAATTTTCTTTGTCAGAACGGTGTGGAGGAAGTCTTTTTATTTGACCCTCAGCTCTTGGAGGATCTTCCATTTGAGGACCAGAAGTGTGCCACCTACAAACCAGAAATCAGCCCCACCCGCCCAGGGGATGGGCTCACCCTGAGGCCACTGTGTGTGTCAGACTTTGACAAAGGTAATCATTTTCAAGGTATTCCATTGTAATAAACGCTACCTTCCAGCTTTTAAGTTGAAAAGATGCTATATTTGAGAACATGGAGTTAATTTGAAGTGGTGAAAAATGTAGCCCACTGAATGGTTTAGAAATTTTTAGTAGTAAACAATACTGTTACTTTGTCCGTCTGTTGTTCCTTGTCGTTTTGCATTTTGTCACAAAGATGACGGCCATTCTCTTCCATTTTGTAGGATACCTGACACTTCTTGCACACCTGACGAAGGTTGGAGATATCTCTCATGAACAGTTCGAAGGTAACCGACAACCATGATGAAAAAAAGAAAAGAAAATCTGTCTGGATTTTCAAGTGATAGTTTGATACAAAAAACCAGCTTGTAGATTGTCTCCATCAATGAAGATTTTAATAAAATGCTGAATAACTACATTCTTATTTATCACACAAAAATATTCTATTTCACAGAAGTATTTTAATGCTGTGAAACATGTCCCTGTATAAGTTAAGATCATGAAAGCTTAATAATCTTATTTTGATACTTTATCAAGGAGATAATTTTGACCTGTTGTGGTATTTCAGAGCGCTTCCAAGCGATGGTGAGGACCCAACCCAATCTCTACTACACAGTGGTGATAGAGGATGATGTCACCCATCAAGTTGTTGGATCCGCCACACTGGTCAAAGAAATGCACTTTATACGTCAGTGTGCATCTGTAAGTACCGGTACTTCTGCGATACACACACCTATAAAACACTAAGTATAGCATAGAAGGGGAAATAAGGCTCCACAACAGCTTTGAGAAAAGATTCTCAAATCAGCACGAACTAATGTTTTGATTTAAAAAAATGAACAGCAATTTTAGAAAAAAATCTTACAAATTTTCAAGATTGTATTTCAATTCTTACATATAAAATTTCTCTCTATATTGGAATTATGGACTGTAGCCTAGGTCAGTAGTCTGAGGGTATATTCATTGTACTGCAAAGTTAAACAAATATATACTTGAACATTTATGAATACAGGTAATTTCACAATACATTTTAATTTCATTATTTCAATGTTAGAGCCACATACATAAAAAGTTTAATTCATGGGGTGTGAAGGACCCTTGGTTCCATTTAACTGCTCATAGTCAGCATTCCCTAATATTTTATTATCAGAACAATGAATACTCATACATGTGTACTTATATGTGATAACTGATCATATCTGCCACAGATACATTCAAATGTTGTGGTGAATAAATTTTTAATCAATTTCTCATTTTTGTGAAGAGGGGAAGAATAGAAGATGTGGTTGTGAATAGTACATATCAAGGAAAACAGCTGGGCAAACTGTAAGTATAAGTACCAAGGTACTGTATAATACTGTCAACCAACTTTTACTCTCATTTGAGAAAATGTCGTGAGGTGTGCGAAATTAGCCAGATTAAAAAAAAAAGCTTTTCCAGAAAATACCAATATTTTGGTTCACTGTATATATTATTTCAAAACAACACAAAGCATTTCTTTTTCTATGTAAAATTTAGATAAATAAACTAGCTTTTTCTAAGACAAAAGTTTCCATGCTATTTTCCCATAGGTTAATTTAATAATTGGTTAAAATGATAATATTTCTATTACCGTACAAATTGACTGTCAGTTTAAGTGGATACTTTGTATAGAGATTTACGACTGTAAGTACACCTCACTACTGCGGTTTGCTGAGTGTGTGTTCTGTTGTAGACTTGTTGACGTGCTGACACTGCTGAGCAAGAAGGTGGGATGTTACAAGGTGTCACTGGAATGTCTGGACAATCTGGTGCCATTCTACTCCAAGTTCGGCTATGTCAAGGAGGAGGGCCAAAACTACATGTGTCGGCGATATGTCCCCAAGTAGTGAACGGTCGGGAGAATGGCCCGGGACTTGTTTACTAGAATCTCTTAGGAAGCTGGATCTCGTCTCTGGATCTTGGAGATATCTGTGATACTATGTGGTTTTATTTATTTTCTTTTCAGCAGTTATGATTTTATTTAATTCTTTTCTTCACTGCATAATAAATTTAGTCCTCAGTAGGATGTACTTTGACCTCTGTTGCTGGCAGTAGAGGAAGCTGTTCATCTGTACACATATCAGCATAAACCAGAGAGCATCACATCATATTTCCCAGCATAATTCACAGAGCATAGTGTCATATGTCATAGCAAAATTCACAGAGCATAGCATCACATGTCCTCAAAGACTAGATCTTTTTGAAATCCAGACAATACAAAATGAGATACAACCAAAGATTGTGAATGATATAATGTATACAGGGGACAATACTTACGTCCATAAAATGTTTGTTATGGTGGGTATTTGTTAGTATAGCTCTGATCGTCTGACTTTCAATGTATGTAGAAGTGAAAACGTTTACTTATTTCTCACATGTATTCCATGGATTCATTGTAAATGGATCAAGAATTTATACATTGTTTAAAAATCCTTTGCTACTTTACAACAGCAGCAAAACTGTTGATTTTTATCAGTTTTCTTGGCATTAGTGTGACATTCCCTTGTATCATGGAAGCACTTTTGTTTGGTTTGGCAAAGTGTGATCTTTGTGCATGCCTTGATTTACAAATATTAATTTGATAGCCATATTTGTTTGTCCAATAAATTTCATCCCACTGTCGGGAACAGAATATGTTGTGAGTTACCATAACATGAGCTTGGCTTCACCAGAGGTTTTTAATGATTCATTGTTATTGTGTTACCCAATCAGCTTGCTGTAAAACAGACACATTTACTTGGTATGCTGAATTTACTTTAGAAAGCAAAGTTCCTCAATAAACTGTGGGTTAAGTCAAGTCACAAATCAGTCAATCTGTAAATCAGGTTCTGTTTCGAGTCTTGGTTCGAAACTGTGTGTTGGCTGAAACAGACACATTTACTTGGTATGCTGAATTTACTTTAGAGAGCAAAGTTCCTCAATAAACTGTGGGTTAAGTCAAGTCACAAATCAGTCAATCTGTAAATCAGGTTCTGTTTCGAGTCTTGGTTCGAAACTGTGTGTTGGCTAAAAGCATGCTTGCATGGTTATAAATGTACATGTATAACTGAACAATCCCAAACCTAGCACATATAGGATGACTACTTTTATATTGGATACTTAAATCAATATTCGTGTATCTTTTTGGTGCTAGGCAGGGGCTGGTAAAATTTGTAGGGTCTTTATACATGACCTGGATACAGACAATCAAGAGTCCTGTCTTAGCAATCTCGTACGAACACATGTTGAAAGCTTGCAGTAACATTTAATGCTTACATCTGCAAAATCCCAATACACACCAGTATATATGTTCCACTGTACAGTTGTGAAACATTATTACCTCAGAGTCTGTCTTCCATTTTGTGAAATGTGTTGTGTTACAATTATCAATTTTCCAGGGACACTACTTTTATCCTTTGTCAAGACTTTTAGAGAACTGGCAAAGAATACATCATAAGAATTTATGTTTTGATGTCATTTTACTTGCTGGCTTGTTTTGCACCTGAATTTTTGCTTGATCAAAACACAGAACACAAGCTGGTACTAATGAGTTGATATTTTTCATTTTGTGGTTAAAGCAATATGAGCTGCAATTTTCATGTTAAAATTTTTTTTTACGAAAATGTGTTTTTCTTCTAAAACTACCAAAAAAATCATGGTTTTAAATATCTGCAAGCTGTATTTTTGTGGGAAAGGCCTTTAAGAAGCCTTTATTGGAGCAAAATTGAATTGTTGTCGACCTGTACAAAAATTGATTTGCTATGTACATGTATTCCTATATGAATTTTTCAAACTTTATTTACCATATAAGTTTAAGTTACATGCAGACTTATCATACAAGCAGGTTTCTGCAGCAAAACAAAATTCTAAAAAATACAGCTCATATTGCTGTAAGTACTATTATCATGTAGACTTTACAATGGAATATTTTTTTTATTTGCATGCAATTCCAAGGAACATAAGTTATATTGGAGTCTGCATCTCCTGAATGGCTTTTGTAGGGCATAATAGTACTGAGGGGCATAAATTCTTGGTTAATGTCTGAGATTGTGTTACATTAAAATGTCAAATCAAGATTAAATATTCAATATTTTTTAATCAAATTTTGTTTAATTTATGTTTATTAATTGGGTATTAATACTGCATTTCATTATTACATATTACATGTATGATCTATTTACTTAACTATATATACAGTATTTATGCACAGTACAATATATTATTTACAAAAGAGGAAGAATAAATTTATTTCCATGATATAAAATGCATCTTGTTTTTATTTATCTCACTGAGAAAGGCAACAACTCTGCAAATATTTACATTATACGATCTGATTTTGGTTTATGTTAGAAGCAGAAAGACATAATTGTGGACTGTTATAGTTGACATTGATTTCACTTCTGGCACTTTGTCTATAGATTTCATTACTGGTAACAACAATACACAGGTACCGGTAGGCTTGTGCATCACGTACAGTAGAGTGTCAAAATATTTAATGTCTCAATCTCATTGATTTGGGTATATTTAGTTCGTTACTTTGACAAATTCTTATTATTCGTCATTAGTAATGGCTTAACACTATACATGATATGTAGTACATGTAATATACATGCAATTTGATTGTGAAAAGTAAATTCAGCAACAGATTGGGGATTGCAAATATATATTACAAATATATCCATATTCCACACAGCTGATGTTAGTAAATAAAAGCAGTAAGACTGACATTTTATGACCAGTTTATGTCACTGAGAATAAACACCCCCACTGGTATATTATAAGTAAAGAACACCACACAGTGAATCTGTGGCGTCAGTAAACGTTGACCACGTGGTCCTCCAGGCTGTAGCGCTCGTAAGCATGCTCCTCTTTGTGATTCTGATCGTTCAGAAGAGCTATATAGTCAATTTCCAGGTGGAACGGTCCATCCACATTGTCCATCAGATTGATACAGAAGAATCCTATCTCCGAGGTTTCGACTGGAGCCTGTTTATCCTGCACTATTCCCTTGTGACTCAAGTAAAACTTACTGAATGGAATCTGTAAAAGAAAAGGAAATCACAATTGTACTGAAACAGAATTCATGACTGCTGTTAAAAATACTTCCTTGAAATTATGAGTTATTGAACATCATCAAAAATTCTCTTTGTTTAGTAATTCTGTTAGTTTAGAAATAGTAGTTAAGAGAGATGATCCATATGGGATGGTACCTTGACTGTCTGCCAGTATGGACCTCCTCGAGTAAACATGGGGTAGTGGAACTGGTCATTCGCAGTCAGACCCATGGCAAAGTCTAAGCGGTGAGTCCTCTTATAGTTTTTCTGTAAGCCCAGCCCGTATGTTCGCCCATCACCCCTCATGCGTATCACTAGATGGGTAAAATCAGACCAGTTATAGGTTTGACTGGCTGACTGCAATAAGAAAATAGGGCAAAACTTAATCATTAAAGAAAAAAAAAACTTTGAAGTTAAGAAGCCTTTGTATAAAAGATAAAGATCAAAATTAGAATAGCAATTTTCATTTATAGGTACTGTTAGTATTATGATTAAAACTACTGAAGGTTTAAGGTAGCTGACTTCTCAACACACTAATTTAATGATATAAAAAAATCCACCATATTCTCTATGAGTACGGCTTTTTAAAAACTTATCATCTCCTTATATGATCTAAAATGTTAAAAAATAAAATAATGATTAAAGATAATTTTTTCCTCTTTTTAAAGAGGGGATAGAAATAGGGTGAACAAGGATTATGTAGATAGAATAGTCTATCATAAAAATGACAATAGTCCTATGGACCTCGTTTATCGCTGCTAAGCATAGCCTTGTCCAGTAAAATTATTCTTTTTAATAGGATTAATTATTGGCAAACAGATTCATGCGAACAGGTACTGGTAGAGAGGGTTGACAGACCCAATACTGTGCAATGTAGAATTAGATGCCATGTGTTATTATTATACTAGTGGGTAACCACAGAAGTCTGTGATGAAAACATACAGGGTTGACAGGACTCCTCAGTTGACAGTATCCTGTTCGTGTCAGCTCTCCATCCTTGGGAACATCAGTACACAAGTTCCCGTAAAACAGTGCCCTTTTGTTCCGACTCAGAGCCAGGAAAGCTCGGGTAAACCCCTGCTTATTGTCTGAATCTGAGGTTACAACCCAATCTTCAAGTTTTCTCTCACTGTCGAATTTCCAAAAATAGTTAAATTCACCGTGAAATACAGGAATTTTGTCTACACACGTAAGAGTTTCCCGGACAGATAAATCTATCTTTGTGAAAACCTTTGGAAAATTGTCTCTCATCCATCGGAATTTTTCGATTTCGGATTTTTCTCTGAATTGTGGTCTCCCTTGAAAGTCCACAGAAATGTTTCTTCTGCTTGTTTCGCGTACAGAAGAAAGTGACAAGAGATTGACACCATTATGTCTGCATAGCTGACAAATCGGTTGCCTTAGAATCATGTCTTAATTAAAATAAACAAAATATAAAGTCTGTGACACACACACGATATCATTCAGACCGAATATCCTCTGTGACATGGAACATCGAGCCCGATTCTTTTGAATTTCCTGCTTTGTCTTTCATTCATATTTCATATTTACTCATATTATTTCCATACTTTTAGAGTTTTATATAATTTAAACTTATAAGTGGTGTTTTGGACAGGAATATTTTGACAATGATTTTTTTTTCGAATCGGGATCGACCTTCTATAATATTTCCTTCTTACCCCCCTTTCTTCCTGGAATGCACAGGTTTGACAGCTGTTTTTCAGTCTAGTGCTTTGATAATCCTAATCAAAATGGGCAGCAGAGCATCTATTCAGCTTCAGGAAGCGGAATTAAACGAAATACAATCGGAGACTGGATGTGAGTAATTATTTATAACTTGGTCTTACACTCAGAAGACCATTGATCTGCATTTAGGCTTATCTGTTATAATAAAAATTCCACCCATGTTTATATTTACTGTTATTTGTTACACTCATCTACTTAAAATTACATTCTATATATACTTACAGTTTCCCACAATCAAATAGTACGCTTATACAGTAGATTTACAAGTTTGGATAAAGGAGCAATTGGATGCCTAAGGTAATAATATGTAAACTTTGCTTCTAAATTATTAAGAATGATCTATCCATTAACATATTTCATTCCAGTTCATTTTGATAGTTATATGAGATGCATTAATATTTATTCATGGGACATATGTAGTTATATACTATTATACTATGAGAGTATAAACTGTCTGACCAGTATTCAGGTTCATTAATTACATACCTTACAGAGTTGAGAAGAAGGTGATTCAGAAGTTTTTGCAAAGAATTGATAATTTTGTCTATATTGTGCTAAACAAATACAAATACACATACTGATACATAGTCTTGGTTGATGCTTCAGAATGATTTATGTATCTTAAATGAAAACAAGTTAGAAGTACCGGTATATGATGAAGTAACGGAATTATAACTGTTACAGATTATATAATATATGTTACATGTATTAACTTGATTATCTTTATTAGATAAGGTATGGAACATATTGTATACACTGTTGTTTTATTTCTATAACAAGACATATCAATGTTCAATATTGCAATGAATAATCTACTAATAATCTACTAACTTAATCTAATGTACCTATGCTTGTTATGTTGCAGTCGAGAAGATTTCCTCAGAATACCAGAGTTAGCTATTAATCCACTAGGAGACAGAATTGTGCATGCATTTTTTACTGAGAGGTAATTGTAATTGTCTCTATCATATGATTACATTAAATAGTTACTAAATGAGGGAGATGACATTATAAGTAAACATTAACCTTGTATAAGTCTTCAGCAGTTTAATTGGACCCAGTTTTTCACTTCTGATTAATCTTTGTCATAATTTCAAGCCTGCTTATCCTTCCGTGCTGACAGATGTAAAGCTGGTCAAACAGTTTTAAAGTTATAGATCTTAACATAAGGCAATCTGTATTAATATATTAATTTCAACCTGAATCAGGGTATTACATGTAATTCTCTTTTTCCAGTAACAATGAGACAGTGAACTTTAGACAGTTCATGCGAGTGTTGGCAAGGTTCCGTCCCACAAAATCAAACCAGAACAAAAATAAACTAAACACAAGAGAGGAAAAGCTGAAATGTTTGTATACAAAGTCTCTCTCTCTCTCTCTCTCTCTCTCTCTCTCTCTCTCTCTCTCTCTCTCTCTCTCTCTCTCTCTCTCTCTCTCTCTCTCTCTCTCTCTCTCTCTCTCTCTCTCTCTCTCTCTCTCTCTCTCTCTCTCTCTCTCTCTCTCATCATCCACTGCAACATGATCACCTGTTGTATATTTCATGTACTTCTATCTTTTTATGTATCCATCTTTTTAATTTTAGCATAAGGATGTGTCAATATTGAGAAATTAATCAATAAGCAAGGAAAAGATTACATTTGATGATTTGATTTAATAGATAAACCATATCATGTTTTATTTTAGTTGCTTTCCGGATGTACGATTTGGATGGCGATGACAAGATATCTAAGGATGAGCTATTGTCAGTGCTGCACATGATGGTGGGGGCTAACATTTCAGAGGAACAGGTAATGACGTTAAACAGCTTAATCTGTTCACACGTCTTTCTCCCACATTTTTATATTTGCATTTCTATTGTTCTTTCCCACTGTAAGCCCATACGGAGGAGCTGCAATTATTTCTCTATAATCGCAATTGCTCTGTCAGTATACTATGACGTCATAAAGGTGTAACGTTATATATACTTTTCCATGACGTTATACATTTAAACCACTATACGATACATCATGAGTTTTTCTCCAACTCCATTAAAATTGACGTACTTACATGTAATATTAAAACATGTTTTTGATAACATTTTACAGGAATTACTGTTATAACATATCATTGATTCTGTTAACAAATCTATGTGAATTAAAAATGATGTAATAGCTAAATGTCAAGGTCTAGGCTAATACAGGGTATTTGCGAGTGGTAAAATGCAAATATAAGTAATAAACAACGATTACTTAGTGAACATGGCGTTATGAATAGCAACTGCTCTGCAGGCATATTTTCCATGATGCGCTAGCGCGCATCATGGAATATGCCAACAGAGCAATTGCTATTCATAACGCCATGTTCACTAAATAACGTTGTTTATTTCTTAAATGTTGATTATTTGTTTACTGCATGAGTGTATTTATTGCTGCGTTAACTTGTTTTAGCTGGGCAGCATCGCGGACAGGACAATCAGTGAGGCAGACACAGACGGAGACAACCAAATCTCATTCGAGGAGTTTGTACAGGTCAGTCCCAGTTTGATAATATTGTTTACAAAACTGAATACTTGAGTCATGTGGAACTTTTTTGCCTGAATGTTCTATTCTAGTTGTTTCTCTTTTATTCTGGAATGATCCTGCTCTTATGATTTTAATGATACAGTTATCAACTCAAGAGGCTAGTTTAAAAGAAATTGAAAATGTTTGGACAGTCTTCCAAAATTGGAAGACTTTGTTTTGGTGTCCATGTCAATATAGTTCTCAAATTCATATGGCCACTAATTCAAAGATGTCTGCTGGTTCTTTTCAGGCGATGGAGAGAGTGGATGTGGAGCAGAAGATGAGCATCCGTTTCCTGCACTGATTCTGCACTTTCTGTATTACTCCCAGACTCTACTCCTCCTGCTGAGGTTGACACAAACTACACATACTTCTTCATTGTCATGCAGATAAACTTTCAGGTTTTCTTACACCTGTTTTTGTCATACAAATTTGCTTTGTTTTATTGTTATGAGTGGCTTATTCAAGCTTTATTGCTACGGGTCAGAATTTCATGCCAATTTAATATGAAATAATTCATACTTGTTAAATCCATTTGTCTTTTATTGATATAAACTTAACATTCCCTATCTCCTTGCCCTACCATTCTCTAACGATAGCTACACTTTACACTAAGGATAATGATAGCTACACTGTATACTAAAGATAACGATAGCTACACTGTTCACTAAGGATTACGATAGCTACACTTTACACTAAGGATAACAATAGCTACACTGTTCACTAAGGATAACAATAGCTACACTGTACACTAAGGATAACGATATTTACAATGTATACTAAGCTTATTGTTCACTTAATATCTTTGGTGAAATCCATGAAGAATAAGAACCTTGTTGAAATGCTTGTGATACCTATGCTAGTTTAATTGTTTATTTGTTAGGAAATTATGGCAGATAAATGTAACATGTATGTATAAAAGATAGGCATGGTAGACCAAGAAAGTCAGAATTCAAATGTTAAATGTCTGTTCTACAAAGACCTGATAAAATTCTCCAGAAAACAAAACCTAATTTTGTTATCCCTGACAAAAGTTTATGTTAACATTTTTTGAAACTATTTTTGTTGATTTGAATATTGAGAATTAAGATTGTAATTGCAGATGTACTTATTGATATGATATTTCCAGGGTACCTTGTTCGATGAAGTATTTTGATATTTTTTGAAATCCTCTCAAGATTTGGTTGATTGTCTAGTACATATACATACATTGTGTGTATAATTGATTTTACGAAATTCTGATAGTTATAGATAATTAGTTATTCCTGACACATACAAAGACATAACTTATCCTCCTCTTCTCTATCAGTTAAACAGACTACAATCAACCATTTATATAAAGAATTCTTAGATTCTGTCTTCCTAGGGAGTAGTGAGGATTAAATAACCATAAGCAATATCAGAAGAATGTGTATTGTACTTGAAGTGTTGTGATTTTTGTAAGAAATCGTCCATTACATGAATTCTGTATCAGTAATAGTTTGAAACTGGCTACTGGTTACATGAACAATTACCTGTGGACATATATATATGTAGCTGATGTAAGGTATTACATAATTATGTACATGGCATTCAGCCACAGGGAAATCTTGTCAGTCATGGGTGCGCTTACCTGTGGGCATCAGGTGATGCAAGGTGCTATAATGCAGGCACGAGTACTGTATTAATATGTCTCAGATAATTTCCACTTCATACTTACTTTATAGCAGGAAAAAAACTCGCGGAGTTTATTTTCGTTGATTTGCTGCAAATGAAAAAATCGCTATCTTTTCCAACCGTGACTTTAAGCTGCTAAATAGTACTTAATTTTTGAACATACACTGTAGGTAGATGTTGCTTTTTCTTTTTGTATACTCAAGAGTGAATATTTTTTGATTGTTGATCATGTGATAGATTATTCACTGTTATAATAATTATGTAACAATTATTTATTGATTATTCATGTAATGCCATAAATAAGTATAGGGGTGATTGTTGTTTTGAATGGATTGAAAATAATGAAGGCAGGCACTATGATTGAAATAAAATTGTCAAAATCTGTTGGTGTGTTGTGAAGTTTATCACGAAGAGAACGGTGTGGAACAAAGGACAATATACAAAATTAAAGTTCAGTGAAGAAGAGAAAATGCCTGTTACAAATAGTGTGCAAGATTTGACAACATGCAATGAGTACACAGTATGTACAGTACTGTATCACTGTGTAGTGTACATTTACTATTGCTTTGAGCTCTGAAAATATTTATGGAGAGATGTGAATTTCTCAATATGGATTGCTTGTGGAAAATTTGAACATCAGAGTACCCGTAATTATTGTGGGTGGTTGAGCAAACATTTATTGACTCTTAATTTGACTTTTGGTTGGAAAGAAATATGCAGAAAATCATTTATATAATAGTACATGTACTGGTAAAGTAGGTCATTTAGCCAAATCACAGTTAAACCTCGCATCATAGGGTCAATGTAACTCCCAGGTTACCAGTATCCTACAACATAGGGTCAATGTAACTCCCAGGTTACCAGTATCCTACAACAAAAGGTCAAAGTAACTCCCAGTTTACCAGTATCCTACAACATTTGTTAACAATAGGGTCAATGTAACTCCCAGGTTACCAGTATCCTACAACATAGGGTCAATGTAACTCCCAGGTTACCAGTATCCTACAACAAAAGGTCAAAGTAACTCCCAGTTTACCAGTATCCTACAACATTTGTTAACAATAGGGTCAATGTAACTCCCAGGTTACCAGTATTCTACAACATAGGGTCAAGGTAACTCCCAGTTTACCAGTATCCTACAACATAAGGTCAATGTAACTCCCAGGTTACCAGTATCCTACAACATTTGTTAACAGTAGGGTCAATATACAGAAATCTGTGGTTCTACACATACATATATTGCTACCGATTTTCGCGGAACTCTTTGTTTACACTCCACCTAAAGGTAGGAAAAATAGTCTTGATTTTTATATACCGACAAGTGATGGTAACTGAAAATGGTCGTCAGTCATCACAACAAGCTAATCTTGTTAGAATCCTTATGTTACCTAAAGTTGGTGCTGAAAAAGGTCTAAATTTCACACAGTGTATGTTTCATAGCATGTTAATTAATAACCATCTACAACAAGTTCATAAATAGCATTTATTTGGATAAACAAGAGGCCCACAGGCCTTGATGATCACCTGAGTACCAAAGCCATTAGATTAACATGTCAGAGTATCATGTTTGCATTTTAAGCTTCATAATGGGTCAAAACCCTAATCTGAGACTCATGTGACTGTTCCCCTGGCCACTTTTATTACTTGATGTTTGAAAAACATTATTTCATAAAAATGGGGAGGGGGGGGGGGCTACAAGAGTCGGAGGAATCTCGGATTATCTATGCATTTGCTCCAGGGGCCAAAAATTTAATCTTTTGGTAATAAGAGACCTGCAACCCTTCATAGTAAATCTATAATAATATTCACGTTGCATTTATAATGCAAATAAAATGAATACAGCTTTTTTCTACGAGTAGATAAATTCCTCAAATAGAACACATTTAATTCAATATTGCCAAGTGATAATTTACCATGTTGTTTTTAAGATGGGATTAAAATTGTTATGGATGACAAACATTACTATTACCCTAAGTAAAAATACACATCCAATGTATGGTCATATTTATCAAACCCCATCCCCTCCCATAAAAAGCCTCAACTTCAGAACTGTCCAATTGCCTAGGCATTGAATTTCACAATTTAACTTCAGGACATTATTAACATAATAACAATGCATGGCCCAGACCTTATCTCCCACAACTGTGGTGGTACAGAAAATCAATACATTTTCAACATGTGAATATATTGGCCCCACTCTAGGGCTTGAACCACTGACCCAGGGGTCATGAATTTCACAATTTTAGTAGAGGGCCTCATCGACATCATAACTAAGCATTTAGTTTTTCTCAATCAAATATGGGAGTAGACAATAAAATTTTCAAAGATTTTACTGTATGGCCGTATTGGCCCCACCCTTTGGCCTATTCCTGGGATCATAAATTTCACAATTTTAGAAGGGGGCTTCATGGACATTATAATCATTGCATTTAGTTTTTTCCCCACATGTGTGGTAGTAGAGAAGACATTGTTGAAAAATTTGGCTTTTTTTTTTTTTTTTTGCATATTTGGCCCCTAATAATTCCTAATTAAATGTGAGGAATTAATATTCATGTAAAATTGCAGGAAGCACATTGTGTTTTTTAGTATCTCACTTTTATTTTTTGGCCAGATGTAAACTAAATGAAGTTATGATAAAAATTTGGCATTCACGATTTTATGTTCTCGCTATCTGATGCCAAACAGTTGAATCACAGAATTAAGTGTAAATTAAGCGTAAAATAACTAAAGGAATCTACAGTACCCTTTCATAACATTTTCTACACGTATATTTGTTAACAATAGAGTACTCATCAAAATAGGGTTTTTACATGTAACTGCTAATTAAGAATAAATTTTACAAAGCCCTTTGTTAACAATCAACCTGTTTTCTGTTTTTGTATACCGGTACCTGAAAATGTTCTAAACAACTTAATCTTGTTAGAGTCCTTGCATCACCTAAAGCTGTTACTGATAAAGGTTCACATTTCATGTTTCATAGCATGTTTATTTATTAACCATCTACAACAATTCATAAATAGCATTCACAAAATCCACACATACATGTACATATATAACAAAGTGTACGTCATATATCTGATAAGATAAAGGTCCAAAGTCCATTCACTACACATATCCTTACAACCATACATCAAACTTCACACATAAAAGAATGAAATGAAATCATCTTTAATAAAAAGGACACAGTCCTTGTAATAGTGTCAATAAATTGCACGGTTTATCTGTTTATGACGTACAGGGGAGGGGGAATCCCTCTGTACTTGGCACAAGGCAATGCTGTAGTGACCCGGGGGTCACTGCGTCGTGTTAGAGAGTCATTCTGTCATTGTCGCCGATGACAACCATCGTTTCTAGCTCTATCACGATGAGCTGGACACAGCGAGTTTCTTTAAATGTTCCATAAACACCTGCAAACTGACGTCGTCCGTTAGCACAGCAGCACCACCGTCCTGAAAGTCAAAATACAACATGCTTAAGTAAATGTCACTTGGCTACATATTTGAAGGAGAGAGACTGTAGTTTTGGGATAACTTAAATGATAAATAATCAAGACACTCTCCATCAACCAAGAAGAATCTATAGAAAAAATAATTATTATCCAGTGCAAAAGAAAACCCAGAAAGAAAAGCTGAAAAATCATAGAAGTAAGGAGAAGAAAGTCCTATGACTACAGCACCAAATGATTTTGATAAAGAAATTTTATACTTTTAACATACATGTATGTAAATTGATGTCTTTATTTATTTGTACTGGAATAGGTACACGTATATATAAATATATAAGTGCATTTAACATTACACAAGACCTAAAAAACAAAACAGTGTGTGCTCCAGCCTTCCTGGAAATATTGTAATCATATCAAGACGGACTACAGCTGAATAATAAGTTGACATTTCATCCATGAATGACCCAACAACATTCCTATATACTGTTGTCTTTTTTCTGTCAGATACATCCACTCATGGGTAAGTTTTTCAGAAATCAACATTACACAGTTACAGCCAAGGATAAGTTGTTGAGTTATCATTCATGGAAATTACATGTACGGTACATAAACCAACAGACATTTAAACATTAAATAAAATTTCCGCATGCATTTCCCCCTCCATGCTGTACCCAGAGATGCCCATGTTAAATACCTGATAGGACTCAGATGAGCTTATGATCTATAAGAGAGCAACATAATTCACTGGACCTCGTATTAATACAATGTACTAGTATTCAACTTATTGTTTTAGTTGAATCAGTGGAATTAGATGTAAACAGCTGTTATTCCAAAACCAGTTTGTGTCTGAAACCAATCTACTTGGACAATGCTACTAAAAGGAAATTTACAATATCTGTCCCAAATTAAGACATCATAAGGAGAGAAAATACAAACCATTCCAGATGATTGCTGATGAAATGGAAAAGTCATATAAAGTTAAAGATGGATGCTACTAGCATATACTATGAACCATCATTTATAATTTAGTTTTGGTTACTGTAAAAATTAATGATTTATATGTACATGTGTAGATTTGCATTAGGTTTTTATTATGGTACATATATCAGAGAAACTACTGAGTCAATGAAGGCCATCCTTACCTGTCCCCATCCATACATGTTGTTGTGTGTCTGTGAGGGATTCACTCGGGAAAGCAAGAAACGAGACTACAATAAAGAAAAAAAAATTTACAATCATAGCACTGTCTCTCTGTCCATATTGTAAAGAAACTTAATATTTCTCCCTTAAATTGTAATAAAGCAATGGTATTAACCAGACATGAAGTGTTTGTGTGCATTACCTGGGAGCCATCATGCTCCGTGTCAATGTATCGGGGCATGGGGAACCGGGTCTGTAGGATTTCCTGAGCATCGTCCACGGGGGCGTTGAGGAGTTGTTTAAAGTTCTCATACTCTGGCTGGTCTTGGTATCCCTGTTTCCTCCACTGAGCAATCGTCTGTAACAAACAGATAAACAATGGAACTAGTGTACTCAGAGTCCTCTTTGATCTTTTACAACGGACATTCTCTGTCTCAGCACCTAGTTAACGGGTCAATCTTACCTCTCCGTGGTACAACACTATCTGGAAGAACGTGTCCATCAGCAGGATCCTGTCTGGCTGTATACTGCTGGTGTCCAGTAAAACAGGCTCGGGAGTTCCATTAAAGGAGTAGGCATACAGGATAGGTTGTATCATAATGAGGGACTGTGTCAAGTCCTCTACATTCAACATGTGTCTGTAAAGGTAAAACATGCATCATTATTACCGGGTATAATTTCAAAACTATAGATCATCTTAGTTTTTCATAAAACATAGTTTCATCCCTTTTAATAAATCATAACACCAGTAATCAGAACACATTTTAATTTTTCCAGTATTTACCGTTCTCCTAATCGTGTCTTTTATTGTTATTTATTAATTTTGAGGTCAATATTTATTAATTTTATACGATATAAAAGTGTTTGGGGCAGTTTACGCTTTAAAAACTGCGAAGCGGTTTATAAAAAAAAAATAAACTGATCCAAACCATTTTATATCATATAAAACTAATAAATATTGAATTCATTCCTTATAATTTAATTTTTGTGTCTATTAATTGTTAATAAAAACAGTCGTTTAATCTTTAAAATGACATTAAATTGTACAAAATTCAACATAACATCAAGCAGATTGATACAATTTTTGATGTTAGTCTTACTATGACGAAGGCAACATATTTTATAGTATACGATATAAAATAATTTTTTAGCCAATCAGAAAGCGTGTTACAACCAGAATTAAATTATTTCCCATTATCTTCATGTCTTACCTATAGTAGGATGTTTCATCAGGACTGTTGTTAAAAACTTGTAAAAATTGTGAGCGTCTCAGATGGAACATAAATTGAGGATAGAGAGAGAAATTCTCTGAGAAACGGAAAGAGTTTGGATCATCTTTTTGGTAATCTCCAAACTTCTGACACTGAAAGTTATAAAAAAATCATCTATTAGTATAACATATACCTTCTCTAAAATCAGAGTACTGGTAAACATTCTGGAAGAGTTCAAACTATTGTAAGATAAGTTTTTCTTTATATTTTCAGTAAAACAGACATGTGTATAATTTTATTTTCAAGAACATGTACTGTGTTTTATATTGAAGTGAGGAAATGTTCCCATTTTCGTTTACTCATTGGCAAGGAGCTAGTAGCAACACATTAGTACAACACAGTACATTAAGTACAGTAATTTCTTCACAGGACTCACCAGTCTAATCAACATTCTATCTAGCCAGCGTAGAACGTCTGGTCCGTCGTCTGTCTCCGCTCGGAACACGGCGGTTCGTGCCATCAGTACAGCCGCCGCCTCCTGATCAAATCCCGCCGCAATGTGCTGGATGTTGGTGCTAGCATCGGCCCAACTGTTGATAAGAGAAAAATTAACATGAAATAAATGTCAGGTCAAATATAACACTTAAATGTATCTAGAGTTTATATTCAATGTTACAAAATTTACTCAAAAGGTAACAAAACTAGCATATAACTTCTGGTCTTAGCTGTACACAGAATGTATACAGGTAATAGAAGAATACTTTGTGTTTTCTTTGTGGGTACTTACTTCCTGGCCAGTGTGGTGACCCTGACCCTGCGCTGTCCACTGGAGTGTTGGTACTGGGTGATAAACTGTAGGTAACCCCTCCCTCCCTGGGGAATTGGAGCATTGTGCTGCAAATAAAACAATAAACAACATTAATAAATAGTATAAAACCTCTGTAACATAAATAACATTAGATTCTTTATATCCAACTTCATTCACTCAAATGTCTGTAAATATTACATACCTGACTGACAACCTCAAAGAATAGAGCCAAGGTGGTGTTTGGGTAGAGTCCACACATCTTCCACTGGGAGGTGCCCCCCAGGCCCATCTCTGTGTCGGACACGCTCGGTCCCTTCACCCCTAGAGACACGCAGGGTCCAATGGCTCCAGACACTTTCAGCTCCCGCGATGTCTGTAACAAACAAATACAGCCATGGTCAGATATAAAATAAGAGGACGACAAACTTTGGTAAATTCGATAGCTTACTTGGATACCTGACTCGCTTATTTAAATATAGCAAAAGCTAGCTTGCCTTGACTTCCACAGTAGCACCAAAGCCCATCTTGAACTCTCCCTTAGCATCCTTGGAGAACACCCTCTGGAAAGTCTGCTTGAAGAGGGAGGTGTTGAAGGAATCACCCATCACCATGTGACCACTGTGTCAACAAAATGGGATTAGATAATTCTTATGTAAGTCACAAGTTCAACAAAAACAGCTTGTTCAATCATTGTTGTGTATCATCATTATCCAGTAATGTGAAACCAGTGAGTATTTACCCAGTGTATCTAGGACAGAACTTCATCTCATGTAATCCTGTCTGGTCCAAGGCACAAGCATATATATCAAGAACATGACCATTCTTAGCCGCTCGATTGGCCAACATCTCATAATGCTGAAATTGGAAAGGATATGCATTACATGCTGATCAAGACTTATCATGTTTAAATGATCACACACCGTTTTTCAGCCATTTCTAGGCTTCCTTTTGGATTTTTTCCCCCTACCTTCATTGCTTTCTTCATGAACTTCACATTGTCTTTCTCGATGTCTAAATGTTTCCTGATTGGATTCTTCAGCTCGTCATCAACAACCATGCCTGGTCCTTGTGTACAGGGCCCACCGGCAAACAGCATGATCCTTGCCCCCGTGTTTGGGAATGTACACTGTAATAACAGTCACTAGCTTGTTAATTGCACAATTTGATAAAATTTTAAGTATGAAAGAATTTGATTTACATGATTAACATTTTGATTCAAAATATTGTAGAATGACAACACAAAATTATAAGCAGAAATTACATTGAATCATCATTAAAAAAAAACAAATTTCAAAATCTAAAATATAAATTTATATTAAAGTATGTTCTCCTGCTTACCTCTAACAGACCCACAGCTATAGACATGGCCACACCCGTTGACCTAAGGGGTCTCTTTCCCTGGGACACGGGCCAGGGATCTCTTTGAAGCTCTCCGAGCAAGTCTGTCAGGTTCATGTCACACTTGTGAACTGGTTGTAAAAATCTGTAGAAGTAAATAAAGATATTTGTTATGACATGTAGAATTTATTGAAAAACATTGAACATGTAAACAACAGAAGGATTGGTCCTAATGAGGACACCATTATTGTTGCTGACCTGTTTGAGGGCAACTGCTGCTGCTGTTGCTGTGTAGGGCCCCTCTGTTGCTGTGTTGTACCACCCCTTTGTAATCCCAACATGTCCTGAAGGAGAAACAATTGTCAGTATAAGATGTACCAGGTACTGTTTTTTCCAACTTTAGGCGAGAGAAATTTAATTTTTAGTTTTACGGATTTTGTTGTAAAAAAGTTGGGTCGGAGGAGGGAATATAAAAAAAAAGAAAAGAAAAAGTGGGCAAACTTTTATTAATCAAAATTACATATTATTTGCTTGAACTTATAATATTAAGTTTAATTTGTCCACTATCCACTGTGTACTTTGTGTTTGTTTCAAGATCATTGGTATTTACCTTAAAACTTGTTCAGGATAACATTTTCTTTGCTTTTCATAAAAACTTTTAAGCCAAACCATGCATGGCTGACCTCCATCTTAAATACTCCATGTTATAGAGACGCTTACACTTGATTTTAAAAGCTCCCTTTGTCAAACGTTTTGCAGATTTCAAATCAAATAAAGTAATTTTAAAACCAAGATCGGTCAAACTTGAAAATTCCGGAAAAATTTCCGAAGATACGAATTTTTTTTCATTATTTTTTTTTTTACAAAATCGGAAAAATTGGGTCGGCGGATCCGTAAAACTAAAAATTTAATTTCTCTCGCCTTAATAATGTAGTTCTGGTCAATCTGGTCTATAAGTCAACTGAAAAGTCATTCCACGGCCAATGCTTACCTGAATCTGTTTAGCTGTCAAATCTTTGGTTCCCCTGAATACGTAGCTCTTTGAGCAGCCCTCACAGCCCAACTCATGGACCTGAACCATTTTCCCGTATGTTATTAATCCAATGAGGGCATTTGGTGGCAGCAAGCTCAGGGACATTTGTAAAGACTCCTACAACCAGCAAAAAATAATTTCCTTACAATTTGTGACAATTTTACTATCAATGCTTGGTCATAATGAAGCCATAAATACTTATTCATTTAGAAAACAAAAGTTGAATCGACAGATAACATTCTGTTAACAACTTTTCTCTGATGATTACCTTGACAGCCTGCAAATCCTCTTCATCCATACAGGTGTCAAGGACAATAAGATACACAGGAGGATGACATGTGGCTCTCTGAAAATAAAATAATTTTCAGGTAAGTATTTTATAACATACAAAAGCAAGCAAAAAAAGGTTTTATAAGTTGTCTTTCAAACCAAAATCAAATTGAAGTCATCTACACTTCCCTATATGTCTTTATTTATATAACACGTCTTTCCTTTTTATTGGTTCTCGTTTAAAGTATGAAATAATCATGAACCTTACAGTGATTGTGTACTCCAGTGTTGAGAACTGTGGGATGATCTCAGCAGGCTGGTGTTGATCTGAAATAGCTGCATACTGGGGCGGAAACTGAAATTAAAAGCTTCATAATTCAACAGAAAGCACACGGCTTTAAAAATAACAATCTTCACACAATACTGACTGTGATACCTAATATTTGGAGATAATATGATAATTATACTTGTTGTGTACTTTTTTACTCATTTATTACAATGAGTCAAGAAGTACAGCTATGAGCTTTTTCCGTATGCAAGTCCCCACACAGATTACATGTTAAAACATTATGGGGATAAATTGAAGCTAAGATTACAAACCAGTTAAAGTTTAAATATAATTATGCATGTAGCATTCATATGACATACAGTAAATAAAAGAACATACCGGGTTTCTTTGGAAACAGAAGTTGCAGGCCCAGACCTTAGCCCTGTAATCCACCTGACAGAAAGGGTTAAGGATGGCTCGACATGTAGGCCTAGTACACAGCACTGGGTCGTACTGAATGGGTGGCAGATCTGGCCGCTCTTTCAGAGGTGTAAACAGACATCCTAGTGGGACCACCATACGAGTGGCCTCAATACGGCTGGAGGGCCAGACGTTCCAGCTGAAGCGAACGCCATCTCTGTCCTCATTCTGTTGGATAAATTCTTGATAGGTAGCCATTGAGTACCTGGTGTAAAAATCAAGAACAAATTTCATGTTATTGTATAAGTATCGTAGATTGTTTAATATAAATCTTTACACAAATCAAGCCGGTTTTAATTCAATAGCAAGATATCATGTACCTCCTCTCTCCTATTGAAAACACCCTCATTTTTGATTCAAAATATATAAACTGACCAGTGTAAAATTTTAGTCAATAATTACCTCCAACAAAAAATAGGCTACGTGTATATTTTGTTGTAACGTAAAACGGGACAGTCTGGAATGCCACGTAATTTTCCAAATGGCCAAGTTGACGTCACTGGGGAATCCTTTTCCGGTTGTGGATAAGTCGTACATCAAATCGAGGATGTCAAGAGAAAGCCTGGCTGCCTGAATTCTTTGGATAGTTTGCAGCCATGGCAAACTATGTCATCGCAGTTCATTGTGGTATTTCTTATTCTTAGTTATTACATTTGTTTTCACACATGTATTTAACCAAAAGTTAGTACTAGAGTGGTAAGGTAATGCGAAAGTGATTTGATGTTGGTAAATCGTGCATAATTTTAGTCGATCTTTTTTCTTTTTAGCTCACCTGAGCATGACTTACTGTCTACCGAAACAGTTATTAAGATTCCTAATTGACTATTACTTCTGGTTGACTTTTATTTTGGACACCCCCTCCAAAAAGTAGGGCCCAAAATATTTATTATAGTTTCTTAACATGTACTTAAAGCTGCATGGTCAAAATTTTTCGCTATAATAGTAACAATTAATTTTTCATACAAACCAATCGTCTTAAAAAGTTATAGCCTTTTTACACCAGCAGAATAGGTCTCCTTTCAAAGTTAGAAATATTCAAAGTAAATAAAAACTAGACAACACTGAGATGGTGACCATCTCAAAGGGCCCCTCTTAAATAATGGACAATAGGATGAAAAGCATTTCAGAGAATTTTGTTTTGACCTTGACCTATAATTTAAAAATTTTCCAGATGGCATAAAACTTTAAATTCAATCTCATTACCCCTAACATACAACCTAAGCACGGTTAAGCAAATGGGAAATAATTTAGTCTGAAACTGATTATAAAGAGATCGATCTGCTTTGACCTTCACATTGACTTGGTTCAAAATATAAAGTCACTCTACACCATTAATCCAAAAGCTCTGTAAATGTGAAGTAGGGGCAGTATAGGGCCAAGTAGAAATATATATATATGCTCTGAAAAAAGTTTTTTCGTGTGATCTAATATGATCTTGACACTTAATACCTCAAACATCATTCAAAGTCACTGTACACCCTTTGATCTTTATGGGAACACTTAAAAACAAACCAAATGCAACATGGGCAGGTTTAGAAAAAGGGAACCGTTTGGTATTGTCCCATGTATGATGGAGTTTATTCAACCAGCATAATATGCATCAGTTGTAAACAAATCTCACAACTACAACATTAGGGAAAAAATGTAAACATGTTTATTTTTGATTTGCCTGCAAAACAATATGACCTTTATTTAGAGCAAATTCAAAGTTATGATATAATCATACCCGCTTGATATCGGTGGCGAATTTTAATATGGGACAAAATAACATGGTACATTTATGTCAAGTTTGTTTTAATTGGAAACAAATTTTTGTACTTTACTTCGATCCTCATTGAAATATTGCTGTATATTGACCGTGAAAACTGCTGCAATGTCTATTATTATACACATACTCAGCATAACCATTGTTTAAAAGCATTAACATTATTTAATATAAAATTGGACCAGGCAGTTTTAGTAATAGGTGTAAAGTGTAAAGTGAAGATAATTTAAGAGTTTAATGTAAACATTTAAAAAACTGAAGACAAAGAAAGGGATATAATAGATGAAAGTAGGAACTGCTCTGCCCTTGGATGAGCAATGTGACCCATGGGCCTCTCATTTTTGAAAAGTTGTTTTAAATTGTTATAATGATTTCCTAAAGCAAGTTTTGAGTATTATTGTCTTAAAAAGTAATGATTTTCATTGCCATGAACTGAAGACATCCAGACATTACTTTGCCTGTCTTTTCTGTCAATTCGAGAAAAACCAAATTAAGCGATGCATCGTTATGATACATTATTCTCAGATATGCTTTTTTTGTCAATTTCCTTTTTCCTTCTCCAGGTGCTGGGTATCACTCTAGACAAAAGGAGGAGGCATACAAGACATTGTGTAAATCCATTTGTTTAAAGGTTACATACATGTATTTTGTTTCATAATTGGAAAACTTTAAAGAATGCATGTAAATCCACCAACATATAGACAAGATCAGTCCTTTACAAAATACTTAATGTGCAGCTAATGGACTACCTTCAATTTCTATGTTGAAGCAAACTTACTGAAAATCAATTATAGTTTTCGAATTGACTGTTATTCTGTTATTTTGGCAGTCATGTTGTACTATTGTGCGGTAATTTTGTGTCACATGTTAGAGAAGGGCTCAGAGGCTGTGGAGTGTGTGACCGAGGCAGTCAAACTGTTAGAGGTATTCCTCAAGTTTTTCATTGGTAGATTGGGGAATGTGGTTAAATGTTCCTTCAATTTATTAATAATGAAACATTCACATCAAAACCATTTGTATTCATATAGGGAACTATAACATGTAAAGTTAACATGTATTCTCTTTTTCAATGGTTTATTGACATCACAATGTTGGCATACAGTCAAAATGAAATCAAATGACAGACAAAAGAAAATTATAGCATAAAGGCTACTGCATGCAAGACAGTTTTATACAATACATGTACTTCATAGTCCCTGGAACTGTTTCTCTGCATAAAACATTTTTCCAAGTAGATACATAGAAGTTTTGTAGCATTATAATCACATGGATTAACAATTTCTTTTTAATTATTTAGTGTTATTTCAAATTACATTTTATGAGATGTACACTAGTTATAAGTTTTCTTTATTTAACACTGATTTTTAGGACTCTAAGTTAACCAATGCGGGTCGCGGCTCTAGCTTAAACATCAGAGGTTGTGTGGAGTGTGACGCCTCCATTATGGAGGGGAAGAAACTCCTGTTTGGTGCTGTCGGAGCCATTTCTGGTAAGAAATCATTACTGATTATGTTCAAACAAGAAATATAATGAGTGACATATTGCAAAATTCTATCATTGATTGAGCTTGATTTAAAAAGTATGCCAGCTTGAGGTACAAACTAGAGGTACTGATTTCAGGCAGTAAACATGAAATTGTGATCTTTATATTTATCAAGGTGTCCAGAACCCAATAGAGGTGTCGGCCATGTTGATCAACAGACAGCTTGGGGAAAAGTTATCCCTGGGGAGGCTGCATCCCAGGTACAAACCAATATCTCAATCCTATCATAAGTATATAAGCTGATTTTTTCCAGTTTAGATAAAGAGCATTTTGATAGAAATCCATATACATGTAAATGTACATACAAATGGGGCATCTTGCTCATATCAAGTGTATTGAATTTCAATTATTACTCAATTTCCCAAATCTCTAGAAGCAGTGAACAAATAACGTGTGTAATCTATCATCTGCAATTCACCATTTCCTCTATAACGGGACCATATGGGTTTTACACTGACAGAAGATATCTTATGATGAATTCTGGATATCTTTGGATTTATCTGGACATATATATATATGATATGATGAATACTTTGCACAGTGTTCTTGTGGGAGAGGGAGCCAGCCAGTGGGCCGTGGCTAATGGGATACACAAGGTGGACCCTCGACTCCTGATAACAGGTGACTAGTGTAGTTAATACAAGACAGTAGACCTCAGATCTGATTTGATTTGATTTGAACATATTTTATTATGCAAAAATACATTTACATAAATGGAATAGGCAGCAGGCAATGCCTATGTAAGCCTTCTTCTCAGATCTCTTGATCTGCTTTTTGCTATTATAGAGATCTGTATTTTAATCAGAGTGCCCAATTCCTGTCTGAATAGCAGGGATTTGTTTTAAAATAAGTTTTTAATATGCAGAAGTACAGCATGTACCAATAGTTTGGAAGTGATCCCTAATTGTACATAGTTCTCTTTCTCTTTCATTTTGCATCTAGTTAATGACTGTTGACTTCTGGGTATTTGGCATTGAGTTGACATGACTGTTGACTTCTGGGTATTTGGCATTGAGTTGACATGACTGTTGACTTCTGGGTATTTGGCATTGAGTTGACATGACTGTTGACTTCTGGGTATTTGGCATTGAGTTGACATGACTGTTGACTACTGGGTATTTGGCATTGAGTTGACATGACTGTTGACTGATGTTTGGTATCAAGTTATCATGACTGTTGATAATGTTCTTTGGCGTTGAGTTATACTGTCTTTTGAATTTGATTTGTGTAGATGAATCACAGAAAACATACAATAACCACAAAAGAAAACTTGACTCTCATAACCAGAAAGTCAGCAAGAAAAGAAAGATAGATCACCAGGTAAAATAGGAATACAATAACTCTCAAACTATTTGAAATGGAAATGAGAAGATTACAGCACTTTTCTCTTTACAGATTGTGAATTAATATTTTTTTTAGCTTGTTTAGGTTGTTTTGGACCATATACATTTTTTCATAGATCAGTTTTTATCCAATATACATGTATAAGGAATATTTTTAATGGCAGTATTTTCATTCAGAGTGATGACAAAAGCGAGGAGATTGAGGACCTGCAGGAGGAGAAGGATGTTGTTCAGGATACCGTGGGAGCTGTTGTCATGGATACCAGAGGGAACATAGCATCAGCAGTGTCTAGTGGGGGGATCTCACTGAAACAGCCAGGGAGGCTGGGACCAGTAGGTTGTTAGATAAGTTTAGACATAGCAGGGCTAGGTAAATGTATATAGATCAGACCAAGTCACGGAGAGGCCAGATGAATGCAAGATATAAAACAAAAACACACCTGTACATTAATTTTTTTAATGTATGAGTAATGGCGTATGCTTAAGAAACTCTGTAACATACATGTGTATTTGATTTCAGGCAGCCATTTATGGTGCTGGATGTTGGGCCTACAACCAGAGGCCAGGAAAACCAGGTGTAGGAACAGTTACTTCAGGTAAAAACCAGGTGTAGGAACAGTTACTTCAGGTAAAAACCAGGTGGTAGGAACAGTTACTTCGGGTAAATATATGGTGTAGGAACAGTTACTTCAGGTAAAAACCAAGTGTAGGAACAGTTACTTCAAGTAAAAACCAGGTGTAGGAACAGTTACTTCAGGTAAAAACCAAGTGTAGGAACAGTTTCTTCAGGTAAAAACCAGGTGTAGGAACAGTTACTTCAGGTAAAAACCAGGTGTAGGAACAGTTACTTCAGGTAAAAACCAGGTGTAGGAACAGTTACTTCAGGTAAATATATGGTGTAGGAACAGTTACTTCAGGTAAATATATGGTGTAGGAACAGTTACTTCAGGTAAAAACCAAGTGTAGGAACAGTTACTTCAAGTAAAAACCAGGTGTAGGAACAGTTACTTCAGGTAAAAACCAGGTGTAGGAACAGTTACTTCAGGTAAAAACCAGGCGTAGGAACAGTTACTTCAGGTAAAAACCAGGTGGTAGGAACAGTTACTTCAGGTAAATATATGGTGTAGGAACAGTTACTTCAGGTAAAAACCAGGTGTAGGAACAGTTACTTTAGGTAAACTCAGTGTAAAAACAGTTACTTCGGGTAAAACCCAGCTGTAGAAACAGTTGCTTCAGGTAAATATATGGTGTAGGAACAGTTCTTTCAGGTAAAAATAAAGTTTAGGGATAGCTACAAGGTTTAGTAGCAGTAACATCAGGTAAAATCTAGTACATGTACATGAATATGGTGATGAAGCTATTGATTAAGGTAAAAATATAGTAATTAAGCAAGGTACACATAAGGTGAAGGAGCAGATACTTTAGGTGAAAAAAAAGTTTAGGAGCAGTTACTTCAGGTAAATAAAAATTGTAGTAAAAGTTACTTTATGTGAAATAAGTACATTCTAATAGAAGCAGACACTTTAGGTAAAAAAAAGTTGATGCAGCAGTTACTAGTATTTCAGGTAGCAATGAGGTATAGCAACAGATACTAGCAGTTACTAGTTCTTCAGGTTACAATAAGGTGTAGCAGCAGTTACTTCAGATAAAAAACATAGGTAATCACAGATTACAAAGCTCACCGAGACGAGACATCACCCTTATGAGACTTCACCTTTATGAGACCACCTTTATCATATTAAATGAAAATCATACTTTATGATCTTGGATATTCATGGATTCTGTTTTGACACAATATCGTATATCATCTGTTTAAAAAATGTATGATAATCATATGTTCATATTTTAATCAATACAATAATATAAAATTGAATATTGCATCCTATCATATTTACAACATATATCATATAAAACAATAAAATACCATAATAAACAATGATGAGATATGATATTGTAACGTATGATATGACATTGTATTGTGTTATATGTTATTGTATTTGATCACATAATACAATATCATAATATATAAATTAATATAGTATTATATTACAATATCATATTACATAATTACTATACATCATAACATTGAAACATATGATATAATATTGTTTAATATAAAATATTGTATGATACTGTATCATTTTTGATACATAATATGATACAATATAATTTGATACAACATTGTATCATATCAAATGATACAATATTATGTGATAAAGTAAAATATTATATAATACAATATTATATTATACATATTGTATCATATGATACAATAATATATTTTACAATATCATACAATACAATTTCATGTGATGTGATTATATATAATATTATATATAAACCAATATCATATTATACAATATCGTATAATACGATATTATATAATATTACAGTATCATATTATACAATTTCATGTGATATAATTCTATATTACAGAAACTAATATCATATTATACATCATCATATGGTACAATATTATGTAATATAAAATATTGTATCATAGGATACAATATTATATTTTGCAATATCTTATGTAATAGTATCATGTGATAAAATAATAAATTAATAATACAATATAATATTATACAATATTATATCATAATATACAATACTATACATAACGATATCATGATACAACATCATAACATAAAATATCAAAAAAATTGATACAATATCATATCGTATCATATAACTTTTTATAATATTACATATGATATTATATTGTATCATATTAAACAATATTGTTTCATACCATACAATACTATATCATAGGAATCAAGTTATATCATTTATCAACAAACACATCTATCTATCGAGCAGGTTTGAGTGAGGTAGGAGATTTCATAGCATCCTTGATAATGGAAATCAGGCTCTGCACCTGAAGCAATCTCTGCGTTTTATTTATAATATAGTTAAATCAACTATGCAAGCTATCATCTATAAAACATGTGACCTGTTCCAAAAAAACTAAACCTCATCCAGCATCCGAAACCTATGGCTCAGATTCAGCATTCAAGCCTGTCAAGTGCATCAGTACACATAAGGCGCATCTCCATGCAAGTTTGGTGAAGTTCAGACCAGTAATAACTAAGATATCATCATCAGAGGGCACTAGCAATTAAAACCTTAACCTGCTCCAGCATCCGCAACCTATATGGCTCAGATTCAACATCAATGCATGTCAGGTGCATCTGTATCATAAGACACACCATCCATTCAAGTTTGGTGAAGTTAGGACCTGTAATAACTAAGATATATTTTTAAGCATCCTTGATAATGGAGATCAAGCTCTGCATCTGAAGCTTCCTCTGTGATTCATTCATATTACAGTTTAATCAACTATACAAGTTTGAAATAGTACTATTATCTATTAAACATGTGACCTGTTTCAAAAAACTTAACCATATCCAGCATCTGAAACCTATGGCTCAGACTCAGCATTCAAGCATGTCAGGTGCATCAGTATCATAAGACGCACCATCCATGGAAGTCTGGTGAAGTTAGGACAAGTAATAATCAAGATATAATCATCAGAGGGCAACTGTTTCAAAAACTTTAACCAGCTCTAAAAACCTTAACCTCCTCCAGCATCCGAAACCTATGGCTCAGATTCAGCATTCAAGCCAGTCTGGTGCATCAGTATCATAAGATGCACCATCCATGGAAGTCTGGTGAAGTTAGGACAAGTAGTAACTAAGATATAATCATCAGAGGGCACCTGCAACGAAAACTTTAACCAGCTCTAAAAACCTTAACCTCCTTCAGCATCTTTAACCTATAGCTTAGATTCAGCACCCAAGCCTGCTATCAAAGGGCACCTGCAACAAAAACTTTAACCTGCTCCAAAAACCTTAACCTCCTCCAGCATCCGAAATCTATAGCTCAGATTCAGCACTCAAGCCTGTCTGGTGCATCAGTATCATAAGACACACCATCCATGCAAGTTTGGTGAAGTACGGACCTGCAGTAACTTAGATATTGCTATCAAAGGGCACCTGCAACAAAAACTTTAACCTGGTCCAACAACCTTAACCTCCTCCAGCATCTGAAATTTAGGACTCAGATTCAGCATCCAAGTCTTTCCAGTCCATAAGTAGGTCCAGATGCATCATCCATGCAAGTTTGGTGAAGATAGGACAAGTAATAGCTTAGATACAGGACCTGCAACAAAAACTTTAACCAGGTCCGGACGCCGACGCCGACACCGACGCCGACGCCGACGCCGAGGGTATAGCATAAGCTCCCCCTGACTTCGTCTCGGTGAGCTAAAAAATGTGTATGAGCTGTTACCTCAGGTAAAAATAAGGTATTAGTTTAGTTACTGCAGGCAAATGTGAAGGTGAAGGTGAAGGAGCAGTCACTTAAATGACACATAAGTTGTAGGAGCAGTTTGTTAAGGTAAAAATAAGGTGTTAGTGCAGTCATTTCAGGTAAAAGGAGATAAAGGAGCGATTACTTTTGTTTCAAACATAGGGTCACTCTTGCTTTTCATGGATTACAATTTTGGATGTAAACAATGGCACATATAGAATTCTTTGTTTTGCCTCAGACGGATGAATCGCGCCACATGATTGCCTTATAAATTTCTTTACATGGCGAGTGTCAAAATTTATACGGCAACATGGCGGATGTAATGTTATTTTAGTTGAATTTTTACACAAACGTTCAACCATACCTTTAATTTTTAAGCCCCAAAATATTTAGAGTAACCCCCCTCTGTCCATGACTTATATTACGATCTTACAATGGCATCCAGGTTTGCACACACGACTGACGAGGAAGGTAAAAAAACAGAGAATTAAGCTATGAATTTAATTGTTATATATTATTTTTTGTTTGTTTACATTTAAAACATTAGATCCTGAACAAAACAACACTTATTAGGTTTGTTACTGACTGTTTACAGAAATTTGTGGCATCGGCAAAGTCCACAATAACAAACCTAATTAGTAATATCGTACAACATCTATATTTGTATAGATCTGTACATACATGGTATCTTGTTCTTTCTACTTTGTCTTATGTCTGTAATCCCATGGCTGACAGTAACTGTAGTCTCTGCCTTCTGTACAGGTAGTGGTGAGCACATCATTAGGACTGTACTGGCGCGGGAGTGTGCAATGTCCATACAGAGGGAGAACAACGCTAGCCTCGGGCTGTCTCAGGGATTCAAACAGAGTCTACTAGGTCAGTAGAAACTCCGAAAAGATATAAAAACTAAAAGGTTCATTTTTAATTATACACATGCAGAATTTATAAAATGCTAGTCTGGGGCTGTCTCAGGGCTTCAAACAGAATATCATGTCAGTAGATACTTCTATGGGATACACAAGTGATAGGTTCATCTTGAAATATCGCTATACAAGAGGAAAATTGAAAGGTTTATTTATCAGGAAATGTCTCCATATGTGAAATTTTTTCAAAGTTATAGGTGACCAGTCAAAGAGCAATGCATTCAACAAGAATTGGGTTAATTATGATATTCAGACATCATTTTTCTAAGACAAATTTATTTTGACAGAGTCTGAGTTTTTATCTGAGGAGGAGGAGAAGTATGCTGGGGTTCTGGCTCTGGTCCACAATGAAGATAACACAGGTAAAAACATCACAGGTGTGACACAACACTAATTACAGGTGTTGGAGTAGGTCTACCTAGGCCTGCTGTTTAAATTCAGCAATTCTAACAATTTAAGTAATGAACAATAATGATAATTTACATACTTCTACATGTAAAAATAAAATATGTTTATAACTGAAATATTAATGATCAAGATTCTAAATTATACAAAGCACAGTAACCATATAATCACCTTGATGAATTATCATACTCCATCATGTACTGTGGAATCATTAAATTTCGTGGGGGCCAATTTTCGTGGATGACTTAAATTTTACAGGTTCGTGGGGACGTAATTTCGTGTATTCATATATATCTACAAAAGGGAATATGACTTTATTACCCTAATTCATCAATTCGTGATGGATGTTATTTCGTGGATGAGAGGTACCCACGAATTCCACGAAAAATGAGCCACCACGAAATCTAATGATTTCACAGTATCATATACAATGTTGCCTTGACCTACATGATACACTGACCATCCATGATACAAATATTATTTACGGTAAATTTTACCTGTTATAGTTTCAGTTACTGTTCACTGTTATTATTTAATGATATTTTTAACACCTTTCTTTAGATGAGAAGTTATTTATATGTTATAGTTTCTTTGTGTTCTCTGCTCACCATCCTTATTTTATGATTTTTTAAAACTCCTTTCATTACAGCAGAGGTATTGTGGGGCCACACCACAGACAGCCTGTGTGTGGGGTATATGTCCTCCTCACTCAAGAAACCCAAGGTACATATTGAATTTAAGCATCATTTAATTTCATTAGAAAGAAGTTAATTGACATGTAATTTAATGAGAGGAATAACTTAAGGAATAGACAAAACAAGTGTGAAATTATTTTACATGTTTAAACTAACAAATTTTATTTATACATAATACAGTGTAATATATATGGTAACCTTTACTCAGAAATTTGTTAATCTGACATGAAAGATACCGGTATTTACATGTATATGTATGTCATATAATGGCTGATTTCTTTGGTCGTAGGTTGTCATGTCTAGACTACCAACAGGGGGGATTCCAGGGAAATCCTTCACCATGTTGGGCATGCCTGTATGAAATGATATCCTCCAACGCAAGCGATGAAACAGCTTCTTGCTCAGAATTCGACAGTTAATCCCAGGAAGTCAGCACTCGAGTACAGTGAATGACCAAATGACCTACTCTATTCTGTGTCAAGTAGAACTGACCAGTAGGGTGTGATAAAAGAGTTCAGTGAATGAGATGAGCAGTATGAAATGACTTCTGGGTAACGTAAAAATCCGCCAGCAGATGCAGATTTCAATATTAAACACTGACCCAGCTCAACAGTCACAGAGTGATAGGCAGCCATGTTAGCTTCAAGTTCCACAGTGACAACAAGGATTTGTGTGTCAAGAAAATCAGTCCTGTACACGTAACTACATTGTACCCGAGCATAGATAACACAATGAAACAAATTAACAAATTCATTAAAATAATCTTTGTGCCTTATTTGAATTTTTTATTTCATTATTGACATGTAAATGTTTAAATCCTCAATCTTTAAAATACTGTCCCTGCAATCATAACAAAATTTTATATTCATGTCCTATGGTTCCAGTCATATTAAACTCCTGAAACAGAGTAATAGCATGCCCTTTAGAAATTCACAGTAGTTTTTTCCATGTACTTGATGAATGCAATCTACAGTGTCACAAGATGCACATACAGTATGTAGTACTGAGTACATGTCTATACTCCTGTTCAATAAATCTTCCATGCTGAATCAACTTAATCCCTGATTAATGCCACAAAGTTATTTATCCTTTTTGGGATTTAATCCCTTGTCCAGTTCCTCTTCAAGGGATTTGACATCCTTGGTGAGCTCATCGATCCTCTCGATGTCCTTCAAGGAGAACTTGGCAGATCCTCTCTGTAGAGGTTTGGGCTGATAACAAAACATAAAGTATTAAGTTTCAGGAAGGTTTACAGAAAGTTTGATGTGACAACATACTGAAAGTTCATCTGTCATTGACTGTCAACCAGTTTACCTGAGAAGGATCAGGAGACCAGGCAATGAAATTTACAATCTGGAAAGTAGCTTCTAGTCCCTCTTCTGTGCTGTACATTTCTACAAATACATACAGGACATATTTATTTCATCAACCTGTTTATTTAATCAATGCTCTCTCAACTACGGTAATTATATTTTTCAATTTTTTCCCCTTAGTTTTAGGAGCAGATTATCACCCTTAGCTAGTAAAGATAACACTCTTCTTGCATTCTATTTTTCCCCATTTTGAAATTTTCATATTTTTTCAAAAATCATATTTTTACCTCGGTATTTTTTCTCTGCTAATTCTATGGTGTTGCGATGAAGCATGGGTCTCCTAGTCCAGACACAGTTATTTTCACCCATACCTGGCCAAAATGAAAAAAACTTAATTTGAGGATAAGATTCTTTCTAAATTACACTGCATTTATTTCAAATAGGAGATAAATATTAACCAGGGTATAACTAATTCATTACCTTTTAAATCCATCATTAAGGATAACATATCATCGTATGAGGATTTTACTTCATCAACATCCTGTAATTATAAGGAATTTATTTTGAACTTGCCTTTCCATGTTATTTAGCATAAGAACCCACCGTGTTTATCGATGACAAAAATATACATGTAGATTACATAGTGTATCACCCTCGGTGCCAAAATAACAGAATCAGAAATACTGTTAATGACATCATTAATTGGTTTTTAAATTTCAGTGATGAATGTAGAAGACTTACTATAGTTAACATAGTGAATCCAGCACGATTTAAAAGGTTTCCTAGATCCCGGACATCAGTAAATGGAGAAATGTGTGGACTTATCCCCTGTAAAACAAATAAGTACAGTAATCTATGGATAGATTTAATAGGCTAGTTATTTACAGTACATATAATTTTAAATGTGCAAGTGTTGTCATTTATAGAAAATGAGCTAATTGAACTTCATAAAATAAAGATCTTATTTCTTAGTTTTGGGTCATAGTCGAAAACCCACAGTCGATCTCTCTTCTCTTACCTAAAAGCAAGACCGACCATGGGTTTCCAACAGTGGTTTTTGGTACATGTATTAGAATGAAAAGTTTTGAAGTATAGACTGGTACTGACCCCTTGTAGCTCCTGTTCTGCTAACTGTAGTGAGACCCTGAGTTCAAAGAGGGTATCCCCACCAAACATGCTCCCGATAAACGGGCGGTCAGGCTTCAGTGATTTCTGGACCTGTTCACAACACAAGCAATCATAACACTTAGTTCACTTAATTCAATAAAAAGTTAACATCTCTATGGTTTTTTGCTTCTTTAGTGATAGTAATTATAAACTTAAGAAACAATTGGATACATACGGCTTTAAAACAGCCAGGGAGATCATTCACCCAGTGTAAGCTGTAATGCAGGAGCAAATTGTCCAATTAGAACGAACAACTATAAATCTGACATCAAAAAAGGAAATAGTTTGAAAGGAAAATAACAGATACAAGATATAGTCACACAGCTCTATTGGATGAGATTACCTTAGACTACTAACAACTACATCTAGAGATTTATCTTTAAAGGGCAAGAACTCTTCATCAACAATCAGCTTATGTGTGGGTACCTCTGGAGAAACCTCTGCCTTTTTCTAAAAATAGAAACCAACAATCAAACAAGTAATTTCCCAACCACAATATTTTGAAATTTTCTTTGATTTTACAGGTTCTTGTGGATCGGTTTCAATGAATTATGAAGAAAAGAGGATGTAAAGTGTGTTAGGTGTTCCCCAAAAATTCACAAACAATTGGGCCATCTAAATTTTATTTATTCCACAGAAATATTGAAAACATATTGAGAATCATACATATTCAAGTAAGAAACTTACACCTTATTGTCCTATTTCTGACAATTTTAATTTAATTTAAAATAAGGATGGACAAACTATAAATAACATTAGATGTCAAATTCTAAAGCAGAAAATTTGTTGGTAGCTGAGCTTACTAACACTTAGATTTGAGGGCTGACTTACCAGTAATTTTTCTGACATTTCACACTGGTATATAAGTTTAGCGGTGTCCTTTGTGATGTGTCGAGAGACATAGCCCAGACCACAGCCCAAATCCACTGCCACATCAAATTCTCTGTCAAATACAATTCAATGAAAGATACATTACAGCATGCAAAATTTAAAAAAAAAAAATCAAGAATTAGAAATATACAGGGTTGTCTCTTAAAATTGAAGTAGAAGGAAGAAATTATAGAGTAGAAGGGGGGTCTGGGGGTTTAGCTAATAGCTAAATTATGTTTGAAATGCAATAATAGCTGGGTAATTTCGTCATTATAGGCGGAGGAATTCCCCGCCCCCGAGGCTTAGAGACAACCCTGAAATATACAATGTACAAATCAAAAAAGCAGAATTAACTTTCAAATAATGAAATACAAAAAAAACATTACAATACATTCAAAATAGAATCATTTAATAGAAGTGGTTAGAGAGACTTTGATGTTTGGTGTTTTCAAGTTCTGTCTACAACAAACTTTTAGAAGTTCATAGAGTTTATTTTCATCCTTTACTAAAAGCTAAACATTAATATGTTTGGATTTGTCATGACAAGATATCTCCTCAATTTTTGAACAAGATTAAACCCTTAAGTATATCTGACAAGTTTACATTATTCAAGACTTTGGAGAATGAATATCACTTCAACTTCATGTTAAAGAGCTGTAATGATGTTTTCCTGTAGTGCAACCTGTGTCAAAGATGAGAGAGTCTCAAACTAATAATAAACAGCAATTTATATCACAGATCTATCTTCTAAGTACCTTTTTATGTCCAAGAGTCTATCATATGTTCTGTATCCAATCTGAAAGGTAAAGATGAATCCTTATAAATAAGTATAGGTCTAAGAAAGATTTGCTCCGAATACAATAAATTTAATGATACTGCCAATTGGTTGACTGTATGGGATTATAATGGAGTCTTTACATTTTCACCTTTTAGTAAAAAGAGTAAATATAAGATGACAAAGAGAGGAAAGAGGGGAATTAAATTAATTGACAGTGTAAATTATCAGCATATTTACAAGATTTAAGCCTTTACCTCTTCCTTTACATATTGTGATTCTTCAAAATTTGGTAACGTGGTTGATCTATCTCTCTGAAGCCGCTTTGCTTTTCTGTCAAAGACATTCATAATATTTTCATCCTTTTTTGAATAACATTGATGACTGTGCCCGAATTTCCTCTTTAATACGTTACGCAAGAAATGCCTTTCCAAGCGCGTTTTCAACTGACACAAATTTCTACTACCCATAATAAAAAGTGTTACAGCAACTAACTATTCACGGACTCTAGTAACATTTGTTATTAAAACTTTTCATAGAATTGAATTTTCAATCGTGACCGTAATGTTTTCAATTTGCATGGGCGCTGCCATATTGTTTCGTTAAGTTCGGTGAGTCTAATCGCCGAAATGTAGACAAGATAGGTTTATTCAACATCTTTGTTCGAAATTCCTTTTATTTTTATTGCTATAAAAACTAAAACATTTTTGTTTCGATAATTTAACAGAATTTTATCATCCATTGTCAAAGATTTTGAAGATAACAAGAGGCCCAGGGGAAACATCGCTCACCTGAGTAACTATATTTTTTTACAGCGATAACGTTAACTCAAATTTATTAATCAAATACAAAGTCTCTGGATAATAATCTTGTTTAAACATGTTTTCAATGTTTTCTACATATTCTTATGTTGAAGATTGGTCCCATTTTTGTTGTTTCAGTTTTGGAGAAGAACTTTTTCCCATTTATTCATGGCCGTATGAAATTTCCCGATGCCGGCCTCACCCTTCCCCCGGAGATCATGCTTTGAACAAACTTGCATTTACACTATACCTGAGGACCCTTCCACACAAGTTGCAGCTTTTCTGGTCAAACAGGTTTTATAAATCTATGCCTGCCTAATTCTCAAAAGACGGGAGTTTTTTTTTTTTTATTAATACCAACAAATCAGTTTTCAATAATTCTAAATACACAGAATCCCTCTTTGGAAGAGGCTGGTCCTGCATTTTTTAAAACTTGAATTCCCTTTATCAATGGATTCTTTGAGCCAAGTTCAATTGCGTTCAAATCATTTACTTAGACCGTCTCCATAATCCGGCGGCCGCAAACACGTATGTAAATGGTATATCGGATGACATGATAATCGTGGGCTGTTTCGCCTGACAAAACACACAAAACGTCACGATTGATAAGATTCTGATTTATTGTTCATCACATCGAGTACATTTTCCGTTCAGCTGCTTGTGAGCCAAGATTAGACCCATATCATATATATATAAGCACCAGGGAAAGTGAGGTGTGTCGACCATTGTATCTAGTAACATGTGTTCCGGTCACCTCTTCTTGATATCACCACTGAAATACCATTGTTTGAATATACATGTATCAATAAATATTTAAGTCACAACAGCATTGTTCCATGACTTTATCAGGGACGTTTACCAAAAAAATGGTCATCTTTTCCACTTTTTACTGGACCAGTTAAACTGGAATGTAAACAATAGAAAACACGGACAGACACCGCTCATACCTAATGCTTTATTACATTTACACTATCAAAAATATATACATCATAATGACTCGTACATTGATAGACTTCTGCAACCATAAGAGATATAACAAGTCAGCAGTGTGCCCCCCCCCCCCCCACGTGTCACGGAGAACCAAACCCTCAGTTCCTCGCCGCCAGCCTGTGACTTGGCCGGATCAAGGGCTTGGACTGCAGAAACTGTAGCTCCTTCTTCAATATGGACTCCGTAGTTTTCAGAATATTTTCTTCGGTTTGTAGCTGAAATGTTCATAAATTTAGATAATTACCGTGTTGCAATTGAGGTCATTTGAAAAAAGATAACAACTTAAATTTGACTTAAATTCAGATACCGATATCAAATCACGTGTGCATGCAATCTTATTGTAAACTTTTATTAAAATCAAATGTCTGCATGTATATTCATTTAAATTTGGTTTCAGCAATGAAATCAATTTATTATTGGAAGACTAACCCTCTTAATTTCGCGCGCTATCTCCCTCCGCCGTGAGACAACTCGCTCCGTGTGTTCCAATAACTTCAACAGATTCACTGTGTCATCTTCTCTGTGTATTGCCGAAGCTTTCTCTAAAAATGATTATGAAAAATGGCATAAATATTCATATTTATCATCAACCATATGACTTTGTCATTTTGCTTTCGGCTTTAGTTATGAAGAATAAATAAATTAAAACCATTAATTAAAGTTTCGGAATATATGATGATAAAAAAACAGTACCGGTACACCGTATAGCTCAACTTATTTTGGCTTTAAAGCAGATTGAGAAACCAACAGACGTTAAAAATCGTTTGTAGGTGGACAAATTAGCGTACTTCGGTAATAACTTTATCATTGTACAGAAATCATTAACCCACAATGGCGAGACTGTCATACGTCTATGAATACTGACTGGATATTGGACTCTGACAGGATTTCGTCACAAGGGAGGAACTGTTTCGTCGGAGTTTCGAACCCAGGACCGGCTTCGGTTTGACCGCTTTCTTTGGTCCCAGTGACTTCTGCAGACCTTTTGGTTTGGATGTAGGGACTGCAGTCTTTGCCTTGGGAATGACTTTTCTCGTCACTGGCTGAATGTTGCTCATTAATGGTTTCGATTTTGATTTTTCTAAAGTAAACAAAAAATTAAAAAAACGTTGATCTTTTTTCTGACAGAACATTTTCTAAATAAATCACGTTAATTTATTCAGGTCACGAAGAACTGCTTACTACATCTATTGTTCATTAAGAATAATACACTTTATATTGTTTTCATTTAGTTTTTACCTGCATCTTGAAGTTTCCTCTTCTTTAGAATGAAATCCCATGTAATTGGGCTTGTTACAGCTGACGTCATAGGAACTGGTGTCGTCTGGGTAAAGATTTCCTACAAATTATATGAGGCGCCGTTTTAATATTTTTGAGGTATTTTCTGATATAAAAAAATAAATATTTGATATCAATAAATCGAATTATTGATATCAAAAAATAAAATTCTTGATATCAAAAAATAATTTTTGATATGAAAAAATCTATTTTGTGATATCAGGAAATCATTTTTTTGATATCACAAATTCGAATTCTTGATAAAAAAAATGGATTTCTAATATTACAAAATAGATTTTTTGATATCAAGAATTAAAGTTGATTTTTTGATATCAAGAAATCGAATTCTTGATATCAGAAAATCATTTTTTGATATAAAAAATCGAATTCTTGATATCAGAAAATCATTTTTTGATATCAGAAAATAAGACCTACATAAAATTACTATCAAATTAATGAATGCTCCCTGTGATGCAACTTTTGTAATTTGTAAGAAATTGTTTTTCAAACCTGTAGATGCATGTTAAGAATAATAATGTATACCTTATTCTAAACCCGATTTCATTTTGGCAAGGGTATACACATATACAATGATTAGCACTGCTTTCTTTGCGATTCGCTGTGAATATTGAATGGAATTCATTAGAACATGATGGCGTCACATAATATAAAGGAATTATACTGGTGCTTTCCATACATAAGACCAAAATTATCAAAACACTTAATAAATTTTTACATTAAATAAATATTCAAATAAAAAACAACAAATATTAAAATGCAAATCAGGCTCTGTAGTTCAGCAATTTAATTTTGGGTCAAGGGAGTATTCATTAAATACGTGAAATTTATTCGCCATTTTATTTGAATTTTTGATATCAGAAAATATAATAATTATTCTTGATATCAAAAAATCAGTTTGAATTTGTAATATCAAAAAATCATTTTCTGAGATAAAAAAAATTGAATTTCTGATATCAGAAAATGGATCGTATATTCTTATATAAAAAATTCGAGTTCTTGATATCAAAAAATCATTTTCTGATATCAGAAATTCGAATTCTTGATATCAAAAAATCATTTTCTGATATAAGAAAATACCTCTAAAATATTAAAACGGCGCCCCATAAAATAATACGCAACAATGCAAATATAACTTTTTCATACACCCCCCCCCCCCAAAAAAAAAAATCTTAAGGTATTATGGACATTTTCAGGTCTATATGGATGTACACAAGTTGTTAAAGATCGAAAGTGCTTCAAAACTAACTGAGATATGCCTAGATATTTGCACTATAAATATGACGTGCAAAATTTTACAATATGGTACATGTATTTGTGGGGGGTGGGGAGGGGGTTGAGTGGGGGTAGGGATCAGACAGGGATACCTTGATCCGATTACTGGACTGGAAGGCGTCCAGGAGACCACAGCTCTGGCTGTACTGAGCAATCGTCTCCGCATCATTGTTGATTCTAGCCAGAAGCTTCCTGTAAATTGGACAGTAACTAGCTTGTCTTTTGATTATTAAATCAAATAATAGTTTTTAAAACTTACGTATCTCTGAATTAAGATTTTTTTTTAAAAGGCGAAATTTTTAATTCCTTTCCTTTTACCACCATCGTTGTTTACCTGATTTCGGGTGGAATAAATCCTTGATCCGCCGTTATATCTCCAGCACTTTTTAGATCTCGGTTCTTGGCTTCAGGCGATCTCAAATTTGATATGTCTGTAAAAAAGTACAATAATTGATTTCCACACATTAACTTTACTTTACATGTAGATAGAAGGAATACCCTTTTTATTTATTTATTTTAATTTAGGAAGGAAGGGTAGTGGTATATTATCTAAAAACTATATTGATGCCTGCGCGTAGATGTTCAACTTTTTTGCGAAATAGAATGCCACAAACGCCATGTGGAAATCCACATTGCCCTTGTATATCCGACCATCTTTATAAATAAGAAGTTTTGGTATAAAACAAGAGACTTGATCATCACGCTTGCATTTTTATATAATGTTTCAATACAATCTAAAAGATACTCGTTATCTGCATGTGACTGGAATATTTCTGCGACTTTATGGCATACCGGTATTCCAAGAAGTTCTGACATTAATAGTGTATATACCCTAACCTGCATTCTCAGTTTGTGACGCGTCCTAAACATTACAATGTACCACTTTTTAGTGCCATTCGATTTTTAAACACAGAAAAATTTGATAGGGTTTGTATGTCTTGGACGGACATTTTGGCACCATTTGATATTTAGTGTCATTTGCTTTTAGACACACGAACGTTTTAGCGGCATTTGATATCTGTCACAAAGATGTTTTAGTTGCATTTGGTATCTGACACATTAGAACTGTAACGCCATTTGATATCTGACACAGGAACGTTTCGGCGTCTTTGATATCTGATACAGAGGCGTTATAGTTTCATTTGTGATCTAAGACAGAGGAACGTTTAGGCGTCATCAAAAATCTGACACAGAATTTTTTTTTAGGGTTATTTGATATCTAACACAGGAACGTTTCAGGTCATTTAATTTTTCATACACATGGACGTTTAAGCGTCAATTTATATCTGAAACAGGGACACATTTTTGAGCACAATAATATCTGACACAAGAACTTTCTAGCGTTATTTGATATCTAATACAGGAACGTATTATAACGTTTTTTATATCTGACACAGAAACGTTACAACGTCATTTGATATTTGATACCGGAATATTTCGTTGCCATTTGAAATATGATACCGCAATGTTTCGGTGTCGTTTGATATCTGACACAGAGTTGTCACACATTGATATACATGTATGAGTTACCAGCAAGCGGTGACCGTCTACCGAACTCCTCGGAGATTTCACAGAAGATCTCTAGGAGGTCCTTCAGACTCCGGGGGTCTCCCTCCGCTATGGCTTCCCCGGTGATGTGGTCCAGAGGGAGCCCGAACACGTCGTCCTCCAGTGTGTTGATCAGGAACTGGCACATGTTGGCTTCCTGTCGTCTGTTTTTGGTCTCCTTCCATCCTGTGTAAAGTATCATACATCTACATGTGTATACAGTATCTCAACAAATCGAGCAAACATTTATTGGTATTGCATGAATAAATAAATCCTCATAGAATGAGGGTAATATATTCAGTAAAGCTATTCATTAAAAAAATCAAAATTAGATGCATAAATAACACGTGAAATAATTTTTACTGGAGTTAATATTTTGCAGACGTAGAGACATAAAAATACCTGGAACTGTTTCACCCGAAACGACCTCAAACAATTGGAAAAAATGGGCGGGGCATATGTCATCTATGGACTCAAACTGCTGAAGATGTTTTAATGGTCTGAATGCTCTCTTGGCCAAACCAAGGATCTCTTGAAGGATCAAACAATCACTCACATTATGCTAATCTATCGAGCTATTTAGTTTATTTTCGCTACATCCTTACAACACGCGTTTTCTTTCGAACACGCACAATTCATCACAACTCGATCATTCTAATATTGAATCATAGATTATATGAAAACATTACCCTTTTCGAGATCCTTCACGGGACCACTCTCTATCTGTGCATGACTGGTCGCCATTTGTAGAACCGGGTCTGTGTTCATGGTCCATGAAACGTTTATTTACAGTGGACATGGTTGAGTGATTTGATGCATACCACGCATGAACTACCGGTATATATATGCTTATGCTTGTCTTAAGCTAAAAATGCCTCATAATATGATTGCTCGAAAAAAATAATGCTGGATAAAGAAAATATAGTTTTCTCTGAGTGTAAACATGTAGTTTGATTCTATGCATGGAATAACACCCTATAGCTGTAAACCCCGATAGGCATTGTTTTTTAATAAAAATCAATTTTAGCTCTTATTCAGTATATATACATGTAGTCGTAATATACACACACGAATACAGTGGTATGTATCTTAATCACAGACTTCTCAAAAGCTTGCAATATTACGCGGTTTACTAATCATCATTCTAACCGATATCTTAAACCAACTGACTATTATAGATTCCTAATTAATCGCGAATAATTTTAAATATTCGCGTAAAATCTTAACAACCGCGAAATTTGAAATCCTCCTATTATTTTCCTGTAGGTAGTTAATTCTTGAAATTTTAACAAAAACTTGATGTTCGCGATATTATATTCTTGAGATTTGATACAAATCAGCGGGAGAATCGCAGATTAAAGTACTTAGGAATCTACAAAAAATAATCAATTGAAATTTCTATTACATGACGATATTTAAATTGTTATGGTGAATAGTCAACCAAATAAACGACAAACAAGCCCTAATATCTGTATGCATGCATTTCTTATTAATGATGCGAATAAATCATTTTTTTCTTTTTCCTATTTCCCACCTTTTATTTTCTTGTTGTACCTGTTTTTTTTCGTCTTCGCTAGCCAAGGGTTTTCGGTCCATAAACATTTATGGGGAGCGAAGTGGACCGAAAACCCGTGGCTAGCGAAGATGCTGTTTGTTATTTTCCATGTCGTTTTTTTGTTCACACTCCTAAATTCTATTATGCCTTTGTAGATTAGTTCAAAATGTCTTTGTAAAACTACAAACACGTTCTATATGGTGACATCTGTACCTTGATCTCTAATGGAAAGAACTCATATAGGTACTTTGCCTGTTGTTTAATCCATATTCATTGTATTTGTATACATTATGAATAAAATTCTTCTTAAACTTAACTAATAAATTGATTGATACCAATAAATCGACTGCAAGTAACACGTGGTTTGTATTCCTTAATTAATTCTTCTCATGCACGTAGCACAGGCACCTGACGTTATATATTTCTCATATATAAAAATATATAACGTCAGGCGCCTGTGGCACGTAGTATCGTTTGAAAGGGGCGGGGCAGACATATCCGGAAGCTTGACAAGCAAAATGGGGATTTGATGGATAGTCCGTTGTACCTAAAACTTCTATTATAATAATATATGTTATTTTCCTTTTAATTTTTAGCAAACAAAATTGAGAAGGGGGGCTGGCTGGCTTGTAAAATTGCTCCTTTATGTTTCTGATATGCTATAAGATCAGTTTACGCACTTCTGATAACTTTATTTATATGAGGGAGGGAGGGAGAAAAGAGATAAAAATACAAACAGCAAAAGGATTTTTATCGTGTTTCGGTTATGCAGATAGTGAACATTGCATAAAAAAATATTGTTTTCCCTTGGACTGAAATGTCACATTTTCATTGGTTTAAACATAGCACGTGATTGCCTCATATATCTCTATATTTGTTCTGTGAGAAATAATATTAGGCAATATGGCCGTCATTGGTCGACGCTTCGCTTACTCATTTTGACATTTCATAGTATTTTATACATAAACTGCATGCTGTAAGTTCTTAAAGTATTTGGAGTTGTTGCCCTTTGAAATTCTTTAAAATTAGAGTAGTTGCCCTTAGAATATTGACGTCACATTGTTTTGTCTGGAGCAGAACAAAATGGCAGCGACGAAATTTGCTCAAATCTCTGCAGAGGAAAGGGAGAAAACATTTGAAATTAAATAGCAACAAAACATTGTAAGTAAACATGGGTAAAGCAAAGATTTTGAAAGAGTATTTGAAAGGTGAGATGAAAATTTTGAAGAGTTTAAATGAGTTAAATTGGACGAGATGTAAGGCATCTTGTACATGGCTTTGCGTAGATCATCGCTATTTGTGAATAAATATGTCGCTTGATAGTCCTCGAGAAAACAAAACACTTATTAGGTTAGTTACTGACTCACTACGGAAATATATTGGGTTGATCAATCTCATAGAAGGCTCGGCTTCGCCTCGCCATCTATGAGATTGATCAACCCAATATATTTCCGTAGTGAGTCAGTAACTAACCTAATAAGTAATAATATAAACCGCTGACACAGAACTTTAAAAGTGTAACCCATACTGATATCATACTTAATTATATAAATTCAATTGTGTTGTTGGGAATTGGACACTTTTTATTAACCATGCCCAATCAATTGCATTTCCTAATCCCAACAGGTATAGTGGATAATATTCCATTCCCTGCAAGGTTATTAAAATGCGCATTTCTAGTGGCATGTCACATTCAAGGATCATTCATATTGCACTTTGTTAAAGATCAAACACAAAGCAATCTTGGCTGGCTTGAGACTAAAAAATGTTTACAACCATTTGATTTGATAGTTTTATTGTTTAAGCTTGTTCACACAAGAGATGATTTCTTGTTGCTTTGTCTCCATCTTGTTGACTAACTCATTGAGTTCTTCTGGCAGAGATTCGGTCATGGGATCCAAATGAGCCATCTGTAGAATAACAAATCGGATATCAATATCAAGGAAAGAATATCAACTTAATCTAAATCAAGGCAATGAAATATCTGTATTTCTAACAATCCTTTGCATAACCATAGAACAATTACAATACACTGTATCAACAAAATTATCATACTTTGTTGATATCAGTATCCTTTTAAAACATAATTAAACAGATTATAACACAACTCTCTAGACAACTCTCTCAAAATGTACAGATATTACTAAATATTTTAAACTGAAACTCACACAGATATCAATATGACCCTTATACAGATATCAACAATCCTTTCATGAACATCAAAACCACACAATGTACAATACTTGCTCAGATTGGCTGTAAACTGGCCAATATCAACGAGACCTATACACTGATATCAACAACCATTTATTAAACATACAACACTTACACAGATCTACATTGTATACTTGAAGCTCATATTGATAAATCACTAACAACATGACCTTATATCTCAACATGATCAATACACAGATATCATTACATGTATATTCCTGAACAGATATAAACATAATGTTTACATGGATATGAACTGCACAGATATCAAAATAAAGTGTCTATAGATATTGAAATAACAATAATTTGTGTCTTGAAAATATTGTTGTCAATCTAATTTAAATTAAGTTGTATCAAAATAGTTTAACAATATCACCTTCATTTCAGTACACTCAGTACTTTGATTTTACCTTGATTTTGGCTTGTGTGCTTTTGAGCATCATTTTAGCAGACTGCAGTAGAGAGAGTGATTCTTGTGTGGATAAACTTTTATCACAGAAACTCAAGTACACTGGATAGAGAAACAGACAATGTAAATTAATTATTTACAACATGTTCATTTAAGATTGATCAAATTCAATTATTTCCAGTAAAAGAATTTAAAGCTAGAAACATAAAATAATTTTAAAAACGAAAAAAAAATAAATCATTAAGAATTTCTTTTAATGTCTCTATTGATCTGTATTAGGTATGAGAACTTACAATCAGCGAGCTCCAAGGATTGCTCCCCTACATTTTTACATTTGTCCACTGACTTCTCCCAGTGTAATTCTTGGGTCAAACATCTCTGTGACTTCTGTAGATACTGTAAAACCTGGAGAACAAAATTCTCTTATGAATTCATACTCCATATATACTTTTTCCAATAAAACTAAATATACATTTATTTTCAACATACATCAAATGAGATTTTCACACGCCCACCTTTTGTTGTGTTTCTGCTGTCTGTCCCGGTACACTGTTAATTAACTCAGCATACAGCCTCCAGATCTCACTCTCACCCACAACCTGACAAAATATTCAACCATCAATCATCAATGTTCTACTGTTACACTGTCAATCACTCATTCCCACGGTGAGTGTCCTACCTTTGAGGTGATCCTTCCAAACAGTTCCTTCAGAGCTTGCTTGTGGTGACTAAAAGGATTTCCCTGGGAGTCCCTGTAGTCCCCTGTACAGCCCTTCACTAAAACTCTCAAAACCTGAAATTTAGGAAGACTCGTATATGCATTTTTATATGACCTATGAATTGTTTCATAGCCAAAAACAATTATAAGCTAGGGTAGATTACATGTGTATTAATTGATGAATACTTTAGAAATGATCAATCAAAGTATAGCTAACTTCCTTTTTCCTGTAGTACCTCAATATCCGCCCACTTTTCCCTGAGGTCAATCAGTCGGTGGTAGGCTTTAATGGCCTCCTGGAACTCACCACAATCCGTGGCCACCTGTAACAAAATGAACATATAACCAGTGTTGAATAAAATCACCATGTGTTTATTTGATTTGACAATGACCTTCACATAGATAATTTTCAACACCTTAATTTTTTTTCTTCTTCAATTCTTGAATTATCTTAATAGTTTTAAAGCTTTGATAATTTTCTCAAGCTTCTTTATTACTTTTTTCATTTTGACCAAAAGTTAAAAATAATTTGGCTTGGCTTTCACTACATTGAAATAGTGTTAGGGTCATAAGCTTTCCATAAAGGGTAAATTAGATAAATGGCGAGGTGAAAGGTAGTACTAACCACCAAAAGGTTCTCCCATACTCTCCAGTTTTCATAATTACATTTTATGGATTCTTTTAATGTCAGGAAGGCTTTTTTCCTGGTAAATGAAACAATTTTTTAGACAAATGACAAATATTCTAGACAATTTGGGTAAAAGCATGCTAATTAAATTAACCTACTTGTCCTTTAGTTGTATGTAGGCTGATGCCATGTTATTCCAGGCCTCAAAGTTCTGTAAAAGCAAGGAAAGCCTCATCTTATCTTTAACTTTCTATGAACCGTTTTGGATAACAATGCACCAATTTTAACTAAAGACTTACATCAGTGTCAATATTGACACATCGTTTGAAGGCTTTTACAGCCTCCTGGAACTTCTTGGCCGCCATACAGGCACAACCAAATGTAAACCAGACAGGAACCTGAAAAACACAGAAAGTATAGCTCAATTTACTGCTTAGAAATGTACTGGTATAGAAATTAAAAAATCTGTAGGTTAATATGTGAGCTCTACTTACTTGGAGCGAGTTAATACTGAGGGATTTCTGGAAACACTCAATGCATTTCTCATACTGTCAAAACAATAAGAGAACTTTAATATATCTTTAACTTCAAACTACATGTACATATATATCTGAAAACAGAAGATTCGCCTTGTACAGAAGAAAAGGGGAGCTCTAAATTCTTGGTATACTTAATTTTTTTGTGTATATCAAAGATTCAAATTGATATTCTCATGTTTTTTTATTTTCATAAATGAAATTCTATTGCAGAAATAAACAGATCAAATTATTTTGTCAAATGGACAAATGTTATCACTAAGTTTCTGTTTAGAAAATTAGAGACTAAATGTTGTCCAACATGTCATGACCAGCTTCACGAGCCGACATAAGTGAACACCGTTGACCGGTTGTGACTAGTTGTGACTGGTCATACCTCCTCTTGCCCCATGTAGAGGTAGCCCAGACACCGCTGGGACCGGGCGTGTCTGTGTCCTGACATCTCCCACGCCTTCAGGTAATGACTGACGTCTCTTGTCACGTCGCCAAGGAAACACCACAGGTTAGGGGTCTCCTGTATTGCTAGTTGGTCTCGAATTATGGATTCGGCCTGAAAATAATGATAAAAATGATATCATATACTTAAAAGCTCTTTTTATTTTTTGGCATACATATCAAATGCACCTAAACTTAAATCACTTTTTTGCAAGGTTTTGCATAGATCAGTTTACAATATTGTATTATCAAAACCTGATAGAGGTTTAACATGGCATGTTTTAAGTTGAATAAACCTATGGTACCTTTCCCATTTTCCCTAGCCTTTTGTAGCACGTGATTACATCCTCCCAGAGTTGTAGTCTTTCAAATACTTCTACAGCGCTGCCGATCGCCCCGATACTTAATAGGAGCTCTGCCAGCTGCCTCTGTCAAACATTGAACAGCAATAATAACATATCTACACAGAATACCAGGCTCAAACTTATACAGGTCATCCATTAAAATAAAACATTCTAAACTATGGTGCTCTAGCCTAATGTTTGATTGGCTAACAGGAACTCTCAATAAATTAATTGAATTTGATGATGTAGACAAAACCTGAAATAAAAGCCCTTATACACTTGTATCATTATTATATCATGTCTATTACATGTACTAACAAGGTCTCACTGTGTTCACTGATACCTTTAGTAAACATAGATTTGTATTCCAAGGTTTAGAGGACTTACCTCCAATTTCCAGAGGGGAGGAATCTTCACAGAATAAAACAAGTAGAGTCGCTCTGTTGCCGGGGGATCACTGGACTTCCTCTGATTCACGATCTCCTTCAACGTAAAAATGGCAAAATCATGAATAAAACACACCACACTGATCTGATAACTACCGACATTTTGATGCATACCACTACTTGACGAGTTACCATGAAGCAGAACTGACCTCTATTTGCATCATGGATCTCTCCACTCGCCGTCTGCTTCCTTTCTCGAGACTTGACCTTCGATACAGAGAGGCCAAGGTCACACTCCAGCATTTAGCTTGGGACAGGATGCACTACAATGAAAAGAAATACAGGTGAGAGTGGTCACCTATACCTGTAATAGTGTTAGTATAAAGCAGGGTCAGCTGACTTCTGCTAGTCAGTGACTAGTCCCCGGGAATCACCTCTATGTGTGCTGCTGCCTCCTCCTCTGTCAGCTTCTCCTGACTGGCATGCGTCCGCAAATGATCCTCCCTTAAAAATTAAAATTTTGCAACTAATCACATTTCATGCAATTTAAAAGTATAGAATACTACATACTAATTACACACACAAATGTTGAGACTGAGTATGACCTTGACTTACATGGTTGCTAAGACAACGGCTTGTTCCACAGGTGACATGTCAACTGCAAACTCTGTGTCCGGTTCAGTCAAACTAATTTTATCCAACACTGTGTCATCATCCAAATTCAAAATCTAAAAGTGCAAGCCATATTTTGGCAAGAAGTTCTAAAGCTTACAATGTAATGATTCTGTGCATGTCAGAGCCTTGGTATTAACATTAGAGTCCTCTCACCTTAGGAATCCTTGTTTTGATGTAGTTCTCCTCTTTTGGGCCTCCCTCCCTTGTGACTTTAAGGAGAAGCTGAGCTTTGTCGTCTGTCTGAAATCTTGTTCTTTTTCCCATAGCACCTTACAATGAATTTAATGAACATTTAATGATAGATGGACTTAAAATTTTGCAAAAAAGCTGTCAAAGTATAATTTGAAAGAAAGCAAAGACAAAATAGATCTGAAATGCACTCTATTTTCGATAAATTTTTATGTAAATTTCTTTCCCTAGGCTTACCAGTTAAACTGATCTGTAGTCCTGTACATTTCTTGGCCGCCATTAAGTGTTCATGAGCCAACTTGTAATCATAGAATGTGTGACAGATGTAACCAACCTCCATGTGATACTGGACCACTAGCTCCCTGACATATGTATAAACAGGAAATAGTGTTTAGCCATTGAGAGCTTTATTTTCTAGTTTTTGCATTCACTCATCCTAACATTAGGAATATCTTTCACTCATTTCATGTGTATTGAGCCCATCATTCACTCTTTGAGTTCACAAAGGATTCACTGTGGTTACCATGCGTTCAGCTATTGCTTACTTTTATTCTTGACTTTGTAACAGTGTTTGTAACATCTTGCATTTACCATTTACTTTTTGTTCTTTGTTTGGTCTCTACATTTGCTCACCACTAACAATCCATTCAGCAAGCTGTGTTCACTGTGCATTATTACTGTTACTTTGATATTCACTCCAAATGCTCTACATTCATCCAGCATATACTCATCGTTCATTAAGCATTTGATACTGCTTTTTCCCATTTCATGAGAATAAACCTGTTCTTTCCCATTTATGAACCTTGATTAGTTACTATTCACAACTTTTGATATTTACCTGTTAGCATCATCTGTCATCAATGGCTCTTTCTTGGAGACTGATAAAAGAAAAATAGTTGTGGAAATTATATCAAACTCACAAGATATCCTGACTTATGAGAAATCGTTTGTAACAATCACTGGTACATGAATGATACTCTTCCTGTGGCATGCTCAGCAGAGGGGCTGCTACCTAGTGCTTACCAAAACTGGTGTTACAGATAAAGGGAACTTTTGTGGTCACTCACAAGCACTCACTTTACTGAAAATACCTCTGGACTTAGAGAATGGAAATCTCATTCAAAGATTCTTTTGGTTAAACTTATTTTCAACACAACTAGTACACTGTATTTCACCTGAACTAACAGTTCTGTAATCTTTTTAAAATATCTATCTTGAGTAGCTGGTATGTACGTTGCGGATACTGTAGATTCCTAATCAAGGGAAATAAATATCAGCGTAAAATCGCGAGAAGCAACCCTCACAGATTTTAGTCTCACTTTTATTTTTCAGACAGTTTTGAACTATAGGAAATAATAAAAAAAATTATAAGTGCTTGCAATTTTATATTTTCGCGATTTGATACAAAACAGCAGAGCCAGAATATGTAAAATAAGAAATTTACAGGATTTTACCTGAACCCACCTGTATCAATCAGAGTGTGCACCTGTTCTCTGAGGGAGGCACACTTGTCCTCCAGAATCTGTTGATACACATACACACTCCTCAGCATCCACCACTCCACTGTCTGTAGGATCACAACAACAACAATAATGAAATTAACAAATATCAATGTATTACATTACCTATCAAGGGCCATAATCTTACAATCATATACCAAGATCACACCAACAGAAAATGAATTAAACAAAGGCAACACCACTTTTCAACACTACCCAAGTACCAAGGGGGATAATCATGTACAAGATTCTTGGAGATTCGTGAAGCAGTAGCTGACAACACCACAAGAAAGGGGCTAGCTGTGTTTTATCCTTGAAGACAGTTAGCTACAAACAAGATCTTTATTCTCTTTAACTGTTTATACCTGTAAGTTCTGGCAGTGAGATTTACAGCTCTCCAGAACACACTGAGCTGTAAACAAGAACTCTATTCCCTGACACAGACTGTACACTTCCTCTCCATCACACATCAGCTCTTGAGCAATCTCTCTACGACACTGGGTCACCTAAGAAAAAATGAAATAAGAAATGATATTTTCAAAACTTATCAATTACAACACCATTTTCCCTTTTTTGACCAGTGTTTAGCTTTGATGTCTAGAAGATATGTGTATCAGAGAGAACACCTGTTATCAAATTAAAAAATAAAGGGGTTCAGGAATCCAAAGAGATCTGGATATCATAGCCTCCCTTTATACATGTACAACCTCTTATAAGAGCTAAATAATATTGTTAATCTCTTTAATAAACATCACTTATCTCTTGTAAGTACTTAGATAAATCAATTTAGTATATTGTAATCAATATGATAATTATGTAACAAAGACACTTTTTGCCTCTGCTGGGGTTTGAACCCGGGTCCTCTGGCATGCCAGTCCAGCACTCTACAGATTGAGCTAAAAGGTTAAGCATTAACCCACTAGCAAGAGCTAGTAGGAATGCCATATACCTGACTCTAACACAATTATGTAAGTGGGGTTTTTTTTTATGTGAGTGAAGTTAAACTTGAGACTTACATCTTTGGAACCTGACAGAAGTTTGACGATTTCATCAGATACTCCAGTTGACGGTCCAAGCCAGTTTTGACAAACAAAGGTCTGAAGACATGCAATGGCCACACACAGAATTTCCAACTCACTGAAACAAACCACACAAAAGTCATTGATCTATCAAATTTAAATTAAAAACAAATTACAACAACAACAAAGTCTCACATTCACATTTTATTACAGAATAACATTTTCAAATGCTTGGGAAAAAAGGAATTTATATGAGAATCTTTCCCAACCAATCCTGTAAGTTACCATTCTACTGTAAGTTACCATTCTACTGTTTGTTTGTCTGTCTGGGTGATGACCTTTTTCACATTTTCTGCTACAGCAGCTTTTGCTTGAGAAAGTGGTTGTTGGTGACTGTTGTCTAGTAAAGCTCTCACAATGGCTAGGTGAAATATCCTATCATAATCCCCACACAGGATGTAGTTAACTATCTCATTATTATCTAAAACAAAACAAAGATAAATTGTCAAAGATTATAAAAAATCCAAATCAAATATCGAGAGAGAGAGAGAGAGAGAGAGAGAGAGAGAGAGAGAGAGAGAGATTTTTATTTTATGACTAAAAATCACACAATAATATCAGCTAGAGTAAGGCAAAGATAAAGTACTTAATGCTGGTGCAGTTGTCAGGGTTGCTTGTCAAGCACAAAGCAATGAATACTGCCCAAGTTTCCGTTATACAGTGTTATATTTATCATGTTTATACACCGAGTACCTTACCTTGATCATTCGATTGATCTGTCGATTTCTTCGGTGTAACACTTAAAACTGACGTTTCAAGTTCTCTCAAATGTGTTATTTCGTCACCCATATTAAAACAAAGTCAAAATTGTCAATGTTTACAAATTTCACGTGTTAATCATATGGGACCCGCCATCTTTTTTTCTGGAAGGAAAAATGCATTAACTCGTACATTTTGTGATTCGTGTAAATTCTTTTTTAAATAAAAAAAATCCGCATTTGAATGTCACAACCTCTTTTCCCTTTTACAAGGATTTGAGTATTACATCCAAAAAGTAGAAATTTATCCAAAAAAAAAAGAAGGAAACATTACATGATCTCTTATTTCACTAGTTATTTTATAAAACTGAATTTAATCATTAGTGCAAAATGATCTTTATTTATATCTTTAATAGCAATTTAAAAAGTAAAAGTAACAAGTAATTAAAAGAACTCTTTAAGTTTTGGGGTTTTACATGAAAAAATTTGAAATAAAACCATTTACAATCGTTTCCTTCAAAATGCGCATAATGTCTGTCAAAGGATCGCCCGAGGCAAAATCCCGAGGCAATACATCATCATGAAATTTACAGGGGTCAAAGGCGATCAGTGTGCCGTCTTAACGCCCCCCGGAGAGACACGTGTAGTACAGGAAGGGACGGCCATTTATTTACAAACTTAACATAAGGTAAGCAATGCATATAATATCTTAATGAAATATAATTTACTTTTCAATCATTCCTTTCCGATTTCTTAACTTTATTTTGCCAAGAAAACACAAGGAGACATTCTTCTTGCATAATTATCATAAATATAAATCCACGACAAAAATAAAAAACATTGGGTTGTAACCGGTACATATGTTGGGTTTATAAGTTTAAGTTTAACATATTGTCATGGTAATTGATAAAATTCATAATTATAGTAATAAAGAATAATGTCTTTAATCATGTACTTCAATAAGTGCATGTGGTACTTTACTAAACATTTTTCATTTTTTAAGTTTTGAAAAATTACGTACTTTATGTCTTTATGTACACTTGTAACTTTTGTCATTAACCGTCGATTGATTAATTTGAGCACTTCCATATGTGAATATTACATAATCAACATGGTAATTTGATTTCTTATACCCCCAAAAATATAGAGAATTTCAATTCAATCTACAGCATACTGAAATGAAAATCACTTGTAATCTATCGCTTGTAAAACCTTTCACAAAATGCGCCTAAAGTATACAATATGGATTTCAATTATCATATTCAATTATTGCATTCAATTATTATATTCAATTATGTAACAAAATCTCAAATGTTAAAGAACATATGTGATGTATGCATAGTAATATACTTAGCACACACTTCAAAGTTCTTAGAATATACATGCATTTTATAAATAGAAGATAATTAATTATGATAATTTGACAAATTAATCAGCAATTTGGACTGATTTATTTCCTCCTTTGTAGCTAACATGCGTCGCCTGTTTCTACTTCTGGCATTGGTCGTCTGGTGTTGCTATGGTCACGGTAACCACGGACAAGGTGACCACCCGGGTCAAAACATTCCAGCTGACCAGTTCAATATTCACGACCCTAAGATCACACAGGACGAAGCGTAGGTTTACTTAACTTACCATGCAGTATTTGGTACATTGATTTTATAAACATACCGGTATTCATAGAATCAAACAATGTAATGTTACTGTTTTACAGCCACTTGAAGGAACATCTGAAGGACCAGATAGACACAAACAAACAAATGACACCAGAGGAGATGGAGTTCCACTACTTTAGGTACACCCCTTACATCTCACAATCATGCAGGGTTGAGCAGAAGATGAAATACGACATGAATTCCTAAGGCATTACTATAGTATTGGGGAAGAGGTTATCTACATTGTATATATAAAAAAGGTCCATGATTAACATTGGTCACGTAAGAAGCAATGCCCAGTTCTAACTCATTAACTATCTTGGTAGTTAACCTAATTTTTTGTATATTTATCGATGATAGAATTCAAAACATAAAGCCCGCATCCCATCGTGTTGTCATTTTCGATTTCCTATCGAGAAATGGGAACTGGGCGTCAGAATTATTTCTTCAAATGATTATGACCATGCACGAGAATAATATTCATTAAAAGTTGAAAAGAGGACACAGTGTTAAAAAATCAGTATGTAGGAACAGAAAAAATGATTCTTCTAGAAAAAATGGGGATGGGGGTGTGTGGGATACAGACCACAACCCGAAACTACGTGTGCCTGTGGGTTACACGAACGTGTATAACAATCGTTAATCGTTGTTTTGTAGGCAATGTTATTAATCTACCCTATTACGTTGTAACAAATCGTGGTCTCTAAATTCCCAGCAAAACTATTCGAACACACGTTATGATATTAATACGATCAGTTCTGTACGATAATAAACACCTTTTCCAGGTTACACGACACAAACAACGACACTAAACTGGATGGACTGGAAATCATGGCGGCTCTCAACCACATGGGACAGATGTTCAAACTCCAGCCCCAAGAGAGAGCGGGAAAAACACCAGAACAGATCGCCGCTCTGGAGGAGGAGAGACAGAAGGGGGCGCTCAAATACTTCACGGGTGAAGCCACTATTGCAACTCACTTTAATTTCAATAACATTTTTTACGCCCCAAAACTTGACTACTGTGCATCCTAATGTATACATTCCCATGATTTTTTTGTCATAACTATTTTTGTATTTTGCAGACATCATTGACAGAGTTCTTGTGACAGATGATATCAACAAAGATGGCTACATTTCTTACCCAGAATACATGAACGCCCGGAAACGTGACTTTGCGCAGTATCAGCAACAGGTGAATGCAATGCAACAGCAGCAGATGATGCAGATGCAGGCGGCGCAGTATCAACAGTTCCAACAGTTCCAGCAATTCCAGCAACAGCAAGCTAAATTAGGACAACAACAGCAACCAAATCAACAACAACATCAACAACAACATCAACAGATGAACGCGCAGCAATTCCAGCAACACCCACCCACTGGCGCCGCCAAAACCTCCTAATGATTGTCTGATAACATGTATATCATCTAGATGATCATGAAAAAACATAATCAACAAGTCCAGATCCTTATTTTGATTTCTTAAAACGGCATTTATCAGTTATATAGCAAAATTTAAAAAAAATACCGATGTTTTTAGTTAAACATAAAATCTTTTTGGATACCTGGTAAATATGAAACTCACATTTTGATGGAAAAAAGTTAAGTTGTGAATATTTGTACAGGGTAAACGCAAATATAATGATTGTTCGTATAGAAAACTTCGTAAGATGATTAGATGTTTTTACATTTGCGTGTGTTTTAAGGTTTTGTGTGCGTGTGCGTGTGTGTTTGAGTGTGTGTGAGAGATAGAGAAAGAGAGAGAGAAAGAGAGAGAGAGAGAGATGGACGGATGGTCGCAAAGCAGGTACACGACAGAGATGAAGTTTTAGCGATTGTCTTTATAAATGATGTGTCAAATTGTGAAGAATCTTGACAAACTTGTAATTCTAAACTTGTTTTTTTGGGTTAAAAATGATATTCATGTGTACATATCTAAATTCTCAATATATACCATAGTATTTATTATGATAGAAAATAAAAGTTCTTGTCATATTACTTTTTTGTTGGTTTTCAATTAAAGAACGGCTCCGCCTTTAATTAGGTCAAGTATAAAGCATGAGATTATTTAAAAAGGACTAAGACACGATTTGAGCCTAATTTTTTCAATTTTTTTTTTATCCATTTTAACGTCTACAATGGCCAATATGAATGTTCTTTTTTGCCAAAATTTTAAAGTCAAATATTGAGATACATGCGAGCTACAAAGGTTAAAATTCTTTGTTTTGTAAACAAAGCCCGAGTCCTGTTATTGTTTACAGATGTGCTATATTGGTATAAGTTTCAATCTAATGTTGCTTTTTGATGTTGATAAAATAGAACCATTATGACAATACCTTGGACTTTCGGTTGGATGTAGCTGTCTATTTCTTGCGTCAAAACAAGTTAAAAATGACGCGGTTTCAAGCGAAATATGCACCGATTTCGTAGTCTTGCCTCAAAAGCCAGACAAATCTTGTTGATTTCAAAGAGCAGTGGCTGAGTGGCCAGCAATGAAATAGACATGCAGGCCTACGTCACGTTGCTGTTTGACACAACTACCCAAAGTCCAAGCTCTTGTTAAAATGGTTCTAGTTTAAGAGCACATTGAATTAGTTTATCTTGTTTCCACAAGTTCTTTAGTCAAAGAAATTGAACTGTCTTTCCTTTACATTATTTGTAAACAAATATGAGACTCGAGCTTTGTTTACACAACAATGACTTCTTTCTTTGTATCTCGCTTGAACTTAACTTCTAACACTCAAATTTTGGTCAATCATTTAAAATGCACCAGTAAACCATTTTATACATAAAAAAAAAAGAAAGTTTCATCTCAAATCGTGTCTAGGTCTCTTTAAGGCAGGCGAACAAAGTGGCAGGCAGAGTATCATATCATTTTGATTGTGGTTTGCGATTAATAGTATTTCTTTCCATGTTTGAAAAAAAAATTATAAACTGTAGATACGAAATTAACAAGTCAAGGATTCGGAAATGTTTTTGAAAAAAATAATTACTAAAATTTCTTTAAAAAATATAAGATTAATGATGGTCCAATCTGCACGAAAAAAACCCTGAAATACCGAAAGTGCAAGCTATTAACAAAAAAATTGCATAGAGAAGGTTACTGTTATACTGGCAAAGTATTTGGTTTGAGTGATGAAATTACTATATATGTTTCCCGGAAAGCGTTTTGTGTGAGAACGTTTTGATGCTGTGACATATCGGTGAAATGATCTAAAAATAGGTTAATTTGTTAACGAAGTTATTTCACTTTACGGGAAACACAAAAGTAAACATTGTGTTTCCCGTAAAGTGAAATAACTTTGTGCTAAAAGCGATAGTGTCCGCAAGACCCCCCCCCCCCCAAAAAAAAAAAACCAAAAAAAAAAACAAAACAAAAAAAACCCTAAAAACAAAGATTTAGATATTGAAAAATTTTGTAATTGAAGTTAGTTCTAGATGCATGATTTTCTAGATTTTTTGTTTTTGAAAATGAATTGAATAACTATTTTCATATATCATGTATATAGAGTCCTCTATCGAAACTTGATTCTTCATACGAATAATCTATTGTACGAGCTGTTATGTATATATATGATCCGGAATCAATTTCCCCGCAAAACTCAAACTGTTGCCGGATTTACGGTTTAACAAAATATCGGATAACTTAGACAATGGGAGAAGAAATAAACATAACAGAAGATGAAGCAGCTTTGTATGATAGACAAATTCGTTTGTGGGGACTGGACGCTCAGAGGAGGTAAGGCCGTCACTCTAATAAGACAAAAAGGTCTGCCGAATTTCCTCTACAACTCCAATCACCTGTGTATGTAACACGGTTTAAGAAACCATACAGGGGCGTGTATTGGTATATACACGTATATGTCAACAGTATAAAGTAAGTACAAAGAACTAATACCAATTTTACATATTGTTATCAACACTCTGCGGAGGAAAAGTTGCGTAGCAAGGCCTAAAATTGGCTAAAAAAAATATTGCGTTTAGGGTAACCCTACCCCACCAACAGTCGTTTTACCGTTAACGAATATTTGCCAGTATTGAATAATTTTTAGAACAATTTTTAGAGAAAACAGAGTTAAGGTTATAAAAAAATCCAACATATAGGTAATAATAATACAGAAATAAATATTTTACCCATGTGTGGAGTTGTTTGTCATTTGCACAATTATTTACTGTATTGTAGTGATTTTATTGTCTACTATTACAACAACACTACAATACATGGGTATGGTACCGCTGGACTAGCCGGTTACCTCGTCCTACACATCCTGCGTTTACACTTGGCGGCTGCAGACTTCCAAATGGTGGTTACTGTTGTGTCTCCCCAAATCCAAAGCGCTCCATGCATGAGCTCCCCAAATTTTTAAGCGCCCCAATTACGGTTCACGAGCGCCCCAAATATCTTTCAGGGGAGCCCCAAATATCTTTCATGACTGCCCCAAAGTAAAAATTGTCATTACATTTAAGTCATAGATAATTTAACGAGTGCCCCAAAATTAGATTGTCTGATAACACACTAACGTTGGCTTAATTGAACTAGCGTTAGTAAGTCCCCAAGTGTGGTTATGTTCACGAGCGCCCCAAAATGGGTTCACCTGATTAGTCTTAACATCTCCGATAAGATTTCAATTAATGTAAACTTGGGATCATTTTCATAGGTCTCCAAAATGTGCTAACTTGATTTTGCATAGAATTTTGCTGGATTATTTTCAAGATCGCCCAAAATTCGATTTGGATTAAGGTTGACGCGAATTATATTACTAGTACTCTTAAATTGATTAACCAGTGCTCCAAAGTTTTCACATTTAAGTTAGGTACGAATTAGATCAGTGGCCCACGATACCCAAGTTTGCTCTCAAATAAGCTTTTTACATCGCTATAAAGTTAGAATTTGACTATTTGAATTATTTGGAATTTTGATTTGTAGATGTAAATATCTAAAAACCCAGGGTGATGAAATAATATTTTGAGAATGAATACTATAAATAATATCAGGGTTTGACACTAAGGCACGTCCGACCGACTTTGTCTAGTAAACGATAGGTCCGGTCGGGTTAAATGTCTGTGTACTAGCCCGACTGGTCGTGTGAAAAAAAAGTGTGCACATAATTTTCTGTAATATTAATAGAAGTAAAAGCTCTTTTCCTATCAGGCATAAATTCTACAAACCGTCATTTAAGTACAACCCAAGGACTAACCTAGAGGATGAAGTGGGGGACTTTTTGATCGGTAACTTTGTTAGAATTAGTTTAAAGTCGCCTTGTACACAGAGTTCATAATCGTGTAAATTAACCCCAAGGGCAATAAAATGATAATTATTTAATTCTAAAGACGTCTTCACAAACGCAGCTTACGCCTCTTGTTATTAATTAATCGAGTCTGTCTTATCTTGAGGGTTATAAATACGGTTGATGCAACCACATGCTGTACAAAACGATGTTAATTACTTTAAGGCTAGTGTTGATGTAACAGTGAATTTGTTGGTAACTTGTAATTAGCTAATAACACTGCCAAATTTATGCTAAAATATTATTAAATAATCACAAACCCTTTGTTTACAGTTATAATATCTTTAAAAAAAAATCAAAATCTCAACATAATGGTTGGGTTAGACTAATGCCACCAAAATACACTACAAAACAGAGACTGATATTATTTGTCATTTTAGTTAACACAGTTACAAAACATTTGATCAATAAAATGTATGAATACATCAAATTATTTAAATTGAATAAACTCCAAATAAATATCATTTAATATTTATTCGTTTGATGAGATATCGGCGCTTCTGATTGGTCGAAAAAATTCTTTGATACCTGCATCAATAAAATTTTTTGCCGGATCTACTTTTCTCAACTGTTCTGATCAAACACTATTTATAGAACGGGAATTTCCAAAATAAACACTGTCAACAAAGTGTAATGTTGTGTCTGTTTTATTGTCAGCAAACAAAATACAACTTTATAAACATACAAACTTGAAAGTCTAACCTTCAAAAATAAACAAAACACAATATCTTATTCACGAAACAGAAAATTAAGCGTCTTCTCACGATTTCGTCTGCTTGAGATCAATCAACATTACTGCGAGGCTGGCTGTTCCTTTTCCAGAATAATTATAACGAACATATAGACCCATACACTTTCACGGTAACACTGCTGTTCAAATTTGGTAACGATGATTTTTAAATTTACACAGTACCCTACATGATCGGTCATCAGAAATTCAGAATAAGCATCGTTATGAGTAAAATGCATCAACTCCTTCGGCGCATTCCAAGCGGCAGATACTAGTATACCATTTAAGTACATCACTGGCTATCTAGTTACCACAACGTTTACAAAAGTCGCTTATACATACTATTCTTTGTCGACATATCAACTATTTTCGTCCACGATCGCCTCTCCTGGCCTTGGATGGTTATGTCCAGTTGCATTTTCCACCAATCTCACATGAAAACTAGTTTTATTACGAATTTTTCTGCACAGTGAATAATATCACAAGCTATCGCATGTATTTTCCTTTCGTTTTCAATTCAGTCGGTTCAGATTTTAACTCACTATTTGTGTTTAATCCATTAAATTCAGTACAATAGCTCTGCATCAGCTGAAGGCGCATCCATTTTGAATATTGTTGCTGTTGTTGTTTTGTATTCATACGCGCCGCTTTATTTACATTATTTACATTATTTACATTTTTGATCAATGACACTTCACATTTTTTGATTTGAAAATGTTATATTAAATGATAAGAAATGAAGATAATAATTTTTCTATTGATCGACGTATCAAAGAAAAAATTGACCGGAAAACTTTTTCATCAATGCGCTACGCGCATTAATGAAGTTTTCCGGTCAATTTTTTCTTTGATACGTCGATCAATAGAAAAATTATTATCTTCATTTCTTAAATCATCAGATACATAAATTTGTAAAATTATTACTGTTATACATATGTATTTACAGTGAAATTGTGACAATTTTGATTTAAATTTTTCTTTGTTAACTTTTTTTTTTTTTTACAATTCTAGAATTTTTTTTATTTGTATGTGTTCCAAACCTTTATTATTCAATTCAATTATTTGTCCCATTTGAAATTAGCCTTGCGGGGGTATTAGTCCCATTAGGACAGTTCAAGTTATAATATAAAATGTACTGGAATGCCTCTATATAAGTTATGAAATGTTTCTGTTAATGTACTAATACATGTATATATAATGAAAAATTCATTTCAGCTTTAAAGCTACTTCATTAATCCTAATGGTTAATGTTACTTCAAAAAGTTACTTCATTAATCATAATAATTAATCTAGATTTAAGATTTAATTTCAAGTTTAATTTTTTAATGTTTGTACATATTTCTGATCTATGTCTGGGTCTAGTTTGTTTCTTAGTTTGATATACTATTTAACTTTGATAAGTCAGCCAAGAGTTATCATTCTTCATTCAATGCTTTATTAACTGGGAGTTTTAATCAATGAATTAATAAAAAAAGATACCCCCTTCAATACCAATTGTTTTTTTTTTATAGAATTTAATTTACATGTATTTTAGCATTGAATCATTATTTTTTGAAAGATACATGTACATGTACATGTAATCTCAACTGCAATGGAATAAGAAATCATTTTTTGAGTATTATGAGGTGATAATTTTTGTTGGGACATGGTCAAATCCAATATTTATGATAGATTTGACTAAGCTCGACCAAGATTATCACCTCATAATATTCAATGAATGACTTATTACTTATATTTATACAAATACAAATATATTATTGGCACAAACACAATTACAATAATTGGCAAAGGCCCAATGAATGTACAGGAACATCATTCACTGGCGTCGGAAGCAAATTGAAAGTGGGGGGGGGGGCTAGACTAATCCTGCGAGAAAAAGTGGGGGGGGGGGGGGGGGGGGCTGAACCCTCTATCATGCTATGTTTCTAATGGTTAGGTATAACTTTGCAAAAAAAGTGGGGGGGGGGGGGGGGCTAAGCCCCCCCTAGCCCCCCCGGTTCCGACGCCAATGTCATTGTTTGTTTACAATAACTGCATGTACAATATATACATAATTTTTAGCAATTGTATGATTTTATTTTAAAATATTGACATAAATATTTGATTTCCATTTATTTTTAAATTATGCAAACCCTGCTTGCGCCCCAACAATATGTCATTTAGTTTGTAGTTATAAAATAGATTTGTAGTGTTATCAGAGACAAAGACAATGACAAATGTTAATATACATGTATATATCTTTATTTGGTTAAAATTTACCATAACACACTGTACTAGATTACAGTACTTTTGATGGATATTTAATTTGCTTAAAAGCCATTTCTGTAAAGCAGGCATTTTGGTAAATGTATTTCTTGCTACCTCAGTTTATTTTTTAAGCCATAGAATTATATTATTAAAGGCTACTATTTTGATTGTGTTAATCTTATACTACATATTCCAGTCTACATTATCGGTAACAAAATCAGAATGAACATTACCCATCACATCTATTTGAATGTTTTCAGACAATTGGATGATCTTTTAAAAAAAAAAGATTAATTTTGATGAAGACATTGATATTTTGAACTCCAGTAACAAGATTTTAGTATTGTAAGAAAGTAACATATTATTATTTTCCTCTTCATACAATTTGACCAGAAGTTTGATGACTAGGTTCCTGTTCATTGTAGGCTTCGTGCAGCGAGGGTCCTGCTGATCGGGCTGAGAGGACTTGGAGCTGAGATATCCAAGAACATCGTCCTGGCTGGCATCAAGTCTATTACACTGTTAGACTGTACAGAGGTAGGTACATCTATTGGACGGCTACTGATCCACCCATACCAAAGAAAACATATTATCATTACACAGAACTTGGCTTTATTGATTTTTTATGGACTGAATTGGACCTGTCAGAAGTGTCTGTATATTTTCTCAAAGTAAAGTTGTAGTTTTCTGAAAAACTTAACTTTTATGTTGTTTTGTTTATTTTGACTTGCAGTGAAGCAAACCATTCACTAATTCAGTGTAGGTATAATGCTAATTTAAAATGTAGAGACAAACTGACAGGAAAAAATAAAATAAAGATCGCACTTATACTTGATGGATAAAGATTGATTTTCAAGTGGTTTTCAAGGTTTTATAGAAATATATGTAAAATTTTAATATCTGCCCTCCTAACAAACCTACACTAGTATATATTTGTTCCTTTATTAAATTCCAGGAAGGAAGACAATCTTTACTATACTTCTGCATGAATATGTAGAAATGAAATGTCAATTTAACAATTGGGTTAACTCTTACATAAGAACAATACATTTTTTAACAATTAACTGTCTGAGTATTGCTTAAAAAATTGAAGGTGGATTAAGGACATTGTTTACTCGGGGTTTGAGTTCTCAAATTCAGATTGTTATAAAGTTCAGTGTCATGAGTAAAATATGTGCTAAATGCAAAAAGTATTTATGAAATGAATTATTATTGACATAATATTTGATATTTTCAATATATTATTATGGAATAAGGCTCAAACAAAGTTGGTCTTTTAGCAAAACAGATGAAATTCAGACTAAATTTTTCAGATTTTGTTTTTTTTTTCTGAAAATTTTTTGTAAGTACTGTAATATTCAAAGTTAAGATTTTATTTGTTAGTCAACATAATTTTACATATTTTTTGTTGGTTTTATCTCAATTTTTCATTTAGATGATTGTATGGCATACAAAAACGATAAAAGACACCATATCTCAAAATTTTGACTATTGACCCCATATAAATTTTATGCCAGCAGAATAAGGTCAATATATATATATATATATATATATATAGTTTTATACTATTAATGTTTTAGTATTATCATCATTCAGTTTTTTGTTAAATTGAATGAAAAATGGGTAGGGATTTGAAAACTGATAGAGGAAATTCGGACTGAAATATCTATAAAAAATTGTGAATGAAAAATTAATGCTTAGTATCTATTTAGTTTCACTGCAATTCATAAACTGTATTTCAATTTTAAAAAAGTATAGCAATTTGTATTATTTTCACAATTAAGGAAATCTCAATGACAGAGTTAAATTTTTAGGGATTTTTCTTAAATTTTCAAGAAAATTTTAATGGCCCATTAACTCAAAAGTAGGTTATTGACCTACTTTTTTGAAAGTGAAAAATAACACTACATGAAAGGTCTTTAACACACAATAGATGGTTTTTCATTATCATCAGTGGAATTTTTTTTCATTCTGAGTAAACCTTAAGGGTTGTGCTTAAGTTAAAAAATTATGTACGACGGATAGAGTAAGATAACTAAGAATTTACAGAAATTTCATCCCATTTGAAGGTTTGTTTTTGGTGATATTTTCTGTTGGTTTGATGCAGTGGTTATTGACGTTTGCACCAGGCAATATTTGTCCAAGCTGTCCTATTGATTTTGCATGCTACATTATTTGACAAGATGACACAGTATGTCTGGGCTATAAGTGCATATCTTACTCCTGGTTTCCCTTGTCAATAAAATGAAACATTGCAAACAACTAGGAGTTGTATCTTTCTTTGGAAAATATCAATAAAATTATTGTAAACTATATGGTGAAATTACATGTATATGGTAATGTAGAACATAGAAACTGAGGTAAATTTTGATTTCTTGTAAAAGTTTTTCATCACAGATATCATATTATTAGTATGTATCAGAATGAGGTCCTTTCTGCCTATCTACCCTTCATTTTATCAACCTTTCTATTTGCTGATCTTTCTGTTACATAACAGACATCTGATAATACACATGATAATGCTGTGTTTTTTCAATTATAGTCAACGGAAGAAGATGGGTGTTCACAATTTCTGATATCCAGAAATGATGTTGGTAAAAACGTAAGACCTCTATGAATCTTTTTAACTTTGATGTAAAAAAAAAATCAGCAACTCCTCTTTGAATCATGAACGATTTTACGTATTTTCTCCCCTTTGATCCACAGAGAGCTGAGGCATCTCTTGAGCATGCTCAGCGTTTGAACCCTATGGTGGAGGTGATGTCAGATACCCAGAGTGCTGACGAGAAGTCGGATGAATTCTTCACCAAGTATGACGTGGTGTGTGCCACTTGCTGTAAACAGTCCACTCTCCTCAGGATCAACAAAGTCTGCTCTGATCACAAGGTCAAATTCTTTGGGGGCGATGTGTACGGTTTCTATGGCTACATGTTTGCTGATCTAGGAGAGCATGAATTTGCAGAGTAATCCACATTGTTATTTTGTTGAGCAAATTGGATTTTTTTGACATACTATATGAGTTACCCGGTAAATGAAAATGAACCAGTGTTTATTTGCTGAGAATGTAATATTTTTGTCACTTGATGGCTACAGGGAAGTTCCTAAACCAAAACAGAAGGAAGAAGGTGGAGAGCCAGACACAAAGAAAGCTAAGAAAGAGGAAATAGAGATGGTCACAGTCAAGAGGGTAATTACTTGTCTTTGTTACAAAAATATGATAGAAAAAGGATCAATACATTTTAGAAAAAAGGCCAATATATGCCAGGAAAAGGGCCAATATATGTTAGGAAAAGGGACTATATATGTACGGAAAAGGGCCAATATATGTTAGGAAAAGGGTCATTATATGTTAGAAAAAGGGCCAATATATGTTAGGTAAAGGGCCAATCCATGCCTGGAAAAGGGCCAATATATGTCAGGAAAAGGGTCAATATATGCCAGGAAAAAGGTCAATATATGTTAGGAAAAATGTCAATATATGTAAGGAAAAGGGTCAATACATGTTAGAGAAAGGGTCAGTACATGTTAGGAAAAGGGTCAATACATGTTAGGAAAAGGGCCAATCCATGCCTGGAAAATGGTCAAAATATGCCAGGAAAGGGCCAATTCATGCCAGGAAAAGGGTCAATATATGTTAGGGAAAGGGTCAATATATGTTAGAAAAAGGGTGAATATATTTCAGGTAAAGGGTCAATATATGCCAGAAAAACGGTCAATATATGTTAGGGAAAGGGTCAATATATGTTATAGTGCATGTAACGGTTATGTGTTTAGGAAGAGTACTACTCTCATTCAGTACTGAAGATTCATTATTTTATATGAGTACTTATTTCCACGATTAAACCATTTTGCATTAAAGTGTGAGAATATAAAATCGCAAAGTCAAATTTTTGTCATAGTTTTATTTAGTTTTCATCTGTAAGAAAAATAAAAACGAGATATTAAAACCAGGGAAATATGCTTCTGGTCATTTTACATAGTTATTAATTTCTCGCATTTAAATAGGAATTTACATTGTCTAAAATTGACTGTGACATAAATTGAGTGGCTTATTGTTGTAGAGTGTGACCTTCAGTCGACTCCACAGTGCCTTGGAGATTGACTGGTCCTCCCAGGCAGCCCTCAGGAAGCTCAAGAGGACACCCAATGCTTACTTCATCATGCAAGGTACTAACATTCTTACAGAACTTTGATATCAGTAAAATTACCAGTGTACATTGACACTACCTTTTTAATCATATGAAATCATGAATTATATGATCACAAACTCTATAAGACTTGAACTGCATCATGTTTATTAAACATGAAACTGCATTGTAAATTAGAATTAGGAATTTCAGCAAGTTACAGTAATTTTTATATTTGATGTCTTATAGTTTTACTGGACTTCATCAGCAACAATAACAGATACCCAGACTCCAAACAGAAGGAAGCAGACATAAAGCTGTTAATAGAGCAGAAAACCAAAACCTTGGAGAAACTAAAACTCAGTCCTAGTGTGGTCTCAGATGATTTTGCCAGGTAAGACAGGTGATTGGGGGAGGAATGGTCAATGATATCACAGCATCAAAACTAAGAAAGATTGTGTATGTTTTTGAATCACTTAATGCACAACGAAAAAAGAAAACAATTAAGATCTGTTTTTTTTTTCTTTTGATAGTTTCTGCTTTGCTGAACTAAGTCCAGTGTGTGCAATCGTTGGAGGAGTCATAGGCCAAGAAATCATCAAGGTAATTACCGCTTATGTTTCAGTGCTATTACTTCATGGGAGAAACAGAAAAATCAAACAAAAAGTAAACCTTATCCATGATTTGATCTGCATATGACAGAGCAAGAAGTGGTTTATGTTTCTCCCATGACCTTGGTGTGGCGCTTAGTGCCTGGTTATGGATAGTTATGGGAGGGGTCGCAGAGGGGTCACTCCCTCCCTATGGGCTCAGGTTGGTGATTGCCAGTGTTATGAGGATATCTTGGGATTTTTGATTTGCAAAGTAATTTTTGGCTTTGCATTATTATGTGCATATATGTTTTGTAGGAATACCACAAAAATTAAAGGTGTTCGCTTCATCAACATATTGAAATTTTCTGCCAACTTAAAGACATTCATTATTGTCATATGATATTAAATGTATTTATAAAATCGAATATTTAACAATTGTGACCACTTAAATCTATACAATTAAATGCTTTCAAGAACATGCTCTCTAAATAATATTTAAACTTCCCTCTTTAATACTAATTCAAAATTTGAATAAAACTTTGTTAGGTTCTTGAAAAAAGTTTTGGTGTTATGTATCAAATACTGTATGGTTTATAATATAAAAAAATGATTGTCCAGATTCAAATTCATTGCCACTTCTTTTAAAATAGACTATCCCCAGGTTTGTAACCCAATCAAAACTCATCTAATAGCTACCAAGGAAATAACATATTTTACACCTTCTAAAAAGACAATTTATATCTTATTAGTCTCTGTCAATTAAACAATTTAGTTAATGTTTTCTTTGTGTAATAAAACATAAAATAATGTTTGACTCTTTTACTGATGAAGAAAAAAATCTTTGGAAAGATGCCTCCTTAAACTTTGTAATACATTAACACAGGATCGAAATGTAGCTGTGAAAGTTTTTTACGAAGAGAAGTTATTCCTCTTGATTCTTAGAACAAAATTTCAGTGTTTATAAAAAAGTTGAAATTCAGTGTAATACATTATGACACTAATTTGCATCTGAGGACCATATAAATAGTTATTGCCATTACCTTAAACTTGTTTTTCTTATTGCAAGTTTTAACACTTGGAACAATTGTATCTGTAATACTTGTTTACATAAGATTGGACACCTGTTACACTAATTTACATAAAATTGGACACCTGTTACACTAATTTACATAAAATTGGACACCTGTTACACTAATTTACATAAGATTGGTACATCTTCATAATGGCAATAACAATCGTTGTGAAACTTTTTACACTGTTAACATTTGATTGGAATACTTATTATACTGGTTAACATAGGGTTGGGATACTAATTACACTGGTTACATTTTGATTGGGATACTTATTTCAGTGGTTAACAAATGATTGGGATACTTATAACACTGGTTAAAATATGGATGGGATACTTATTATACTAGTTACATAGGTAACATTTGAATTGGATACTTATTACCCTGTTTACATACACTTTGGATATCTATTACATTGCTATCCTATGATTTGGATACTTATTACACCTTTTACATACAATTGGGATACTTATTACACTGTTTAACATATGGTTGGGATACTTATTACACTGGTTAACATAAGATTCGGATACTTATTACACTGGTTAACATATGATTGAGATACTTATTACACTAGTTAACTTATGATTAGGATACTTATTACACTGTTAACATATGAATTGGATACTTATTACACTGTTAACATATGATTTGGATACTTATTACACTGTTTACATACACTTTGGATTCCTATTACACTGTTAATATATAATTTGGATACATATTACATTGTTACATACGATTGGGATATTTATTACACTGGTTAACATATGGTTGGGATACTTATTACAGTGGTTAACATATGATTGGGATACTTATTACACTGGTTAACATATGATTCGGATACTTATTACACTGTTTACATACACTTTGGATACCTATTACATTGTTAACATATGATTGGAAAAATTATTATACTGGTTAACATACGATTGTGATACTTATTACACTGGTTACATTTTTACTGGAATACTTATTACACTGTTGACATACAAAAGGATACTTATAACATTGTTAACATAAATTGGGATACTCATTATTTAGACAGGGACATCTGTTACACTGGTTTACACATTGTTTTAACACATCAAATACTATCATTTACTTTGGTTACAGGCAGTTTCTCTGAAGGACCAGCCTCACAACAATTTCTTTTTCTACAACGGCGTGGAGGGTAGTGGCCTCGTGGATAACATCTCATCTCCCTGACCTGTTTATATTTGTTAACCTGTCATTACTGAAGCATCTATTTGTCATTTGTAAAAAGAAATCAACTAGAAAGTATCCGAGTGTTTTATTATCATTTCTGTGTATGTAAACATTCGTTAAAAGAATTGCAAGATCTAAATAAAACAATGTTATCACGAATCTCAGCGATAAGGACATGTGGTCGAACGTTTATTTGAGGATTGTAAATGCGAAGGAGTAACTGGAAAAGCTGTCTCTTTAGGCTATGAGAGAGACGGCTGTCGGAAAATCAGCAGAGAATGCACAGCGTATATCTTCAGAGAATTAGGGCAGATCAGGGATCTAAAGAAAAGGCTTGTGTTCTGCAAGCCACTGTATTCTGCAGCAAATAACATTCTATATGATGCAACCAATGGGAAGGGAACAGGCAATAAGGAACAGATCGCCGATATTTCTCTCTGGGAGCCGTAAACTCACCATGCAAAACGTGTGCACCTCTCCATAAAACAATTAAAAGTCATAAACTAAAGTCTTATAAACACCACAGGTCTGTCGGTCCAATGATATGAATTGATTTATGAACGAACGTGTATAATAAAATTACTTTCCTCATTCTTTTCATGAAATACTGAATCATCATTGTCAGTGTTCGGGAGGCGCATAACAATGGATGAAAACCAATAGAGTTTATGATCGTGGAGATTGATGGGAGTCGATTTCTGGATCGGTTCCCGACCAGTGAGTCAGTGACCGATGAGTGTATAATGGCAGCGCACACGTTTTACTTTTCTTTGCAACAGTACAGTAACAACCGAGTAAACAGCTCTCTAAGTGGGTCATGGGCGTGGACGAACAAATCTGATCGGGGGAGAGGCAGGGCACCGTGTACTTTGATCAACCGTCGCTTTTTATTTACATCTGGGATAATCGAAGAAAAAGCTTGTGCAGATCCCTGCTGTTTGTCTGAAGTCTATATTTGTTATTCGTTGTACATGTACATATCGACAAATATCTGTCTACTCTGCAACGCATCTGAACACCGACTCCCTGACATAGCAGGATAACTGAGATTTATAAACCCTGTGTATTACCATCTAATGTAATTCACCTCAGAAAGCGATTGCGTCCTCGTACTACATGTATATACCCAATAACAACAAACAGTGCGATATATGTATGATAAGTCTAATTCTGTAATATTGTAAAATAAAAACTCTAAAATACATTACAAAAACATAAAAAATACAATGATATAATTATCTTAAGGCTTCTTTGGTTAATATAGGCACCGCAAAGCGAGGATATACTTAGGGACGTTAAATTAGATGTAATGAAGTTTTGAGCATGCAGTATAGTAAATCCCACAGTTCTTGTAAAACCCGAGAATAAACAACATAAAAACCGCGCATTCAAATGTAAATTTCTGGAAAGATTTCCTTACTATGCATAATTTTTTTTTCAGTCTTTAAGTGCACTTCTTAAAAGATTCTATTCTCAATTAAAATTTGATGTCAGCAATTGATATACTGGTATACATGCACATAAGGTAGGCAAAACTTGAGATAATAAATCTAACAATGTGTCATCATATAATATAGGGAACACATTTTTACATGTGAACTTCATATTTCAAATCTATGAACTCGATTAAAAATCTTCTGCAGACTACTAGTATATTCTGGGGGGTACGTGGGTATACTAGTATTTTGGGGGCACGTGGGAATTGCAGGGGCGACAACTCTGTCGGTTTTACATTTTTAGGATACCAAGTGGCACGCATAAATCGGCAGTTTGATGTTTAATGTTAGTACACTAGTCAGTCTAATGGTCTGAAGCCCTCTGTGGAGCGGATCTACCTAAGAGCGGATTTATCTGACCACTGTTACGGTGGTGGTGGTACGGGTGGTTCTGACCGCACCCCCGCTGGATCCGCCAATGATGATCACGTGGGAGCGTCGGTCGACGATCAGCAGGATTCCGCCGATTACCGCGAGGATGGCGGCAATGATACAGAGGACGAAGGCCCAGGACAGGTTACTGCGGTTTTGGTCTATCACAAATATCAGAATTCCTAGGATGATCAGGCCCGCTGTAAATAAAAAAAACCCACACGATCTAATAAGATGTTTAATACTGCACACAACCAAGCTGAATTATCAGTGTCGGAAAAGAATGTACAACGCAACGCTTTCTTTTTCTACGTTGTATAATCAGCTTCTATTTAGACAGACATGTCAATGATTAATTATAGCTACAGAAAATATTACGTGTTAACACACTCCCATTTCTTGGTAAACATGAAGCGAAAATTACCTTAGAACAACTCAAAATTTGATAAATTGTCGCAGTATGAACACCCCCCCCCCCCCCCCCCCAAAAAAAAAAAAACAACCAAAAAACCAAAACAAAAAAACCCCAAAAAAACCTACCAGACATCGACAAATATATTGTGCCGACTGATAGTTTCTGACACCCATTTTAAAAAAGGGTACCCTATTTTGAGACAAAGCTACAACATTAATGTGCAAGATTCAACTTTTTCTAAATAGATGGTTGTAGGTTGGACACCAATGACCACTTTTAAGTGATCAGTTTTTGCCAGAAACAAGTCAGTCCGAATAATATTATAAAACAGCATGACTACACGTAGATTGCACAACTGGGTCAATAATTCAACTACTGCGTTAATTAAGACGACAACTTCTGTTAACACAGTCTGACTAAAGCCAGCCCCTACTAATTCACTTCGTTAACGAAATGAATTAGTAGGGGCTGGCTTTAGTCAGACTGTGTTAACATTATATAAATAGTGCCTGTTTGGGAGGGTAACAGTTGAAATTGACACCCCGAGAAAACCATTGTCAACCGACGCGAAGCGGAGGTTGACAATGGTTTTCGAGGGGTGTCAATTTCAACTGTTATCCTCCCAAACAGGCACTATTTATTTTGTTATACTGAATGTCTTTTTTAAAAATTTTAAGAAAATTTTACTGCTTTTATATAGGAATAACGTGAATTCTACAGCGAACCGTACGCGCATAATTTTCGCGCATGTAACATTTTTTAATGTTACCCGTTGCCAAGTGCGTTGCTAACGCTGAAGGTAATAGTAAATATTATCAACTGCGTCTTAACCAATCAGATTTCAGTATTTAACATGAAAGTATAACAAAGTATACTGATGCCCAGAGCTGTGTAACGTGTAACTATATCAAGGTGCTTAATTAAGTGGTATATCAATAACAGTGAATTGACAAATGGTTATAGTTTGCTAGACAGTTGTGGAGAACCGATTTCGCATACTGATAATATTTTGTCGCTAACAAAATTGACTTTGTGGCTGGCGAACTGCATTAAACAGACCTAAATAAACAATCGATATAAGGTTCAGTCATAGAATAAATATCAACAGTTGTAATTTATCTTAAATACTGTTTAGTCGAATCTGCAATATCCGCTTTCCTTCACAAAGCCGTCTATAAAAGTCTATGTATACACTGAGCGCCTGTTGTCTGTATACTTGCATAGTTTGGTTGTCTTGTTTACGAATAAATCGAGAAGAAAAATATATCTCGCGTGCAAGGGTTTGCGTGTGTAAACCAGTGAAAACCAAAACTGCAGAGAGAGTTTTGGAATGGTGTCAAGGTATTTTGAAGCTGACACCCCCCTCCCTCTTGCAATTTACTTCATAAAGATACAATGGATTTGGGTGACAAAAACCACATTCGTCAAGTTCTTCGAATCTCCGGAAAGATAAAAAAAAGTATCTGTTCACGTATATTGATATAAATAATACGGAGTGTGTGTAATACACTGAATCATTGCAGGTGGCACTGAATAAGTCTATATGTAACAATGCTTGCATTCTGACTACAGCTGTACATATAATGCACCGCTAATTCCTGGTGCGTGTCTGCGATCAGATATGAAATATGAACAGGATCAAGATATGCGTGGTAGCGTTTTATACCCTGCCCCCTCAAAAATTTCTCTTGAATGTCTCACTCGCTTACGCAGCAACAGAACTTACAGCATCTTAGCTCGTCACACACGTGTCGGCCTTATAAACCCCTATGTACTGACAAGCACCTTGCAGATATTTTGCGGGAATTACAACATAACAAACAACATCACAGGGCTGCTGATCAAAAGGATATAGCGGCATCTTTTGAAATGCATTTTGATTTTCTAACAACACACATTTTTGACTTCGACCTATGTCGTTAAGACGTCCTCCAAACAAGCAACTATAACAAAACTCAACAAAAATGGAGATCCCAACAAAAAGCAGAAGAAAAACTCAACGAAAAGAGAGCTTCCAGTAAAAAAAAAACCTTTATAACACATCAAGTAGTTTATATAAAAAACGCACTGAAAATAAATGCATGTAAATCAAAATGGTGAATCAGAATGTTAAGAAAAAGGCACGGAAATTTTCTAATTTTTCCTAATTCAATTAAATACGATTTAATTGTATTAAAACACAAATTGCAGCCTGTTACCTGCTACAAAGGCGCATATAGCGGAGACTAGGACGAGCTGGAGGTTAGGGCTGGCACAGATGTGGACTAGGAGCAGGATCAGGATAATGACCAACAGGATGAAGGCAATGGTCTCAAACGCGCGGACCGCGCCCATAGCTCCCCCACCTAGTGGAAGTAAAAACACAATCAAAACAACCATTAATCATAACCATAACGTGTTTAGTCAATCGTTGAATGGTAATGTTAATAAACACAATGTATTATTAATCTTCATATCAGATTTATCACATTTATGTGTAAATCTTATTCCTGAACCTCTCTCTCTCTCTCTCTCTCTCTCTCTCTCTCTCTCTCTCTCTCTCTCTCTCTCTCTCTGTAACATAGCTAATATTGGTGGATCCTAAACAGACCCCACCCTTTCTAGCAATTATGTTACGGAAAACTACGGTCTATCCAGAAAATGATAATGAAGATTTGAACAAAAATAAACAGATGAAGAAAGAAGAGGAGAGATGGTTCAGGCTACTTACCATAGGTATCATAGCATCTTGTCGTACAGGACTGCCAGAGTCCATAATGGAAACCGGACCAAGACACCCAGTAGGGGCAGGCAAAGCCCAGGAGCTGACACACCGCCGCCCCGATCAACAGACCAAGGGCCACTTTCAATAAAACGGACATAACCAACATGGCTGCTGCTGATGAGTATTTTCCAAGCTAGCGTCTCCCTCAGGAAAAATGGATTAAAATGGCCGTGAAAAGCGACTGAGAGACGAGTGTGTACACACAGCACAAGTTTTGAGTGATGAATCAGAAAACCGGCCGCTTAACAGTAGAACGCCCACAACCTCCAAACGATAGACAAGCTTCCGCTGGCCTCTCTCTTACTGCCGCGATATTTCCTTGCTGTGTTTTTTTTTTAAATTAATACAATTAGAAAAAAAATGTTACTTCAGTTCCTACGTTCAAGTGATTTGGTAATACATGTATAAAATGAAATTCTCCTTAGACACAGGTGTACAAACATATAACCGACATTAGTGTATCTTTCTCTATCTGTCTGTGTAATGAAATCAACAACGGAGATGTTTGAAGGGCGCGGCCCTCCTTCATGTTTTGTTTGCATAGTCACATTTTAACCACACAAATTTCTACAGATTTGTTTTATTTTTGTTGTTGTAATTTATAATAATAAATTTATTTCAACAATATTCAAAAATAGTGTATGAGAAAGTTTTAAATTTGGAATTTTGATCTATTTTCTCGCCATTCACTATCTTGAACTGAGGGTTGTAAAGCAATCGTGTTTTAACTGGAATGTTTTTATAGCTCTACATATCAGATATGTATCTTTCATTTGTTTGAAATTGGATTGAGCTTACACTAAATCATTCACAGCAGAATGTCCCTATATTTGTTTCTTCTCCAATTAATTACATCAAGTTCTAAGTAGTTCGTATAAAATTCAGTTTTCTCATTCGAGTGCCCTTTATCGATGGTTCCTAGCCCTAACCCTACTCTAAATATCTTCTTTCATTTTTTCTTATGAGACCTAAGTTCTATTAACACGGAAATCATAATAACAACATCGGAGGAATGACGATGGTACTTTGACTTAATCATACAATAATTTCCCTAATGTTAATTTTCTCAAAAAAAAAAAAATTTCCTTGTTTTTAAACTACCTACACTAATTGCGCTCTCTCTCTCTCTCTCTCTCTCTCTCTCTCTCTCTCTCTCTCTCTCTCTGTTTATTTTACACGACAATCGTTGATTGTAGTATATATACTGGGCCCCCTTAAAACAAAAACCCTCTATTTTTTTTTCTATAAAGAAGCCAAGTAGTATGCATTCCTCTGGGATTACTGTATTTCAGTGGGCTCATTCAGAGTGGCACATACATCCTGCGGTAGTCATGGAGAAGGCATATGCCTGCAATTTTTATTGCGATTTTAAAACAATTGAAGAGAAGTAACTCGAAAATAATACTTTGGACACAGGAAGTAAGTGTGACGGGGGTCCTCCCTGTCACCGGCACTGATTGATAACTATTGTTTATATTTACAAGTTTATTTACATATTTACAACGAACACGAGTTACACAATATATAGGTAACACAGGTTATATCACAAATGCGTCCTCACTCTTTAACATCCAAACTCATTCTCTACTGTCTCCCACGTGTTCCCTGGGTATGGCCATACCAATTATCTTCACTCCTCAGACTCACTCATAACTCAATCAACTGCTCACTTTCATCTCTCAGAACTTTATCATGCACAATACACAAATGACAACTACAGATATTAACTCAGAAATTATAGACTCATGTTCGCTCTCTCTCACTTGCCTAACGAACTAAAATGATACTACCTGCAACCTTATCAAACCTTTCATACCACATTTTTCATCCGACACTTATTAAAGATAATTAACCCAAGGGGATGGCCCTGTAACATTAGACATAAGCAAGTAACCCCCCTAATAAATATTAAGTAGTAGGGTAGTCCACAAAATCTTAATTTTTCCGGTTTTTTTTTTTTAAGATTTTGATATTTCACTTGCCCTGAAAGTGAATACTTTAGATATTTCGGACTAATATATGTTGTAGAGTAACACACATCTTTATAAGAAATAGATGGGAAAAGTTAACTTCTTTATCTCAGAAGGTTAATGTTACTCTATATGACTATAAAAATATAAGCATGCGATTTTAACGTTGATATATGCTTATATATCAGTATATAAAATGCCTGGGTTCAGTTGTACATCATCAAAATACGAGAGACGAATAGGCCCACTTAAGAAATATTTTTATCTCGTAATCACGAGAAAAGATCTCGTTATTACGAATTAATTATCTCGTAATGACGAGAAAAGATCTCGTAATAACGAGAAAAGATTTTGTTATTACGAGAAGAGATCTTGTTCTTACCTCGAAATAACGAGATAGTTTCATGTGTAACTCTTAATAAACGAAATCTTTTCTCGTAATTACGACATAAAAATAAATTTTTTTGTTGCCCGAGTTGGGCCTATCAAACAAAATTTTTCTGAGCATTCTTTAATTTGTGAAGACAGACAAAATGAAATTGCACGAGAGAGGAACAAACAAGAAAAGTACACGGTCTGTAACTTGAAAATAAAGCTTATTACTCAAAGAATAAAATCAAAGTTTTTTTTTGCCAAGAACTTGTTTTTCTCTTTTTCTTTAAGATGTTTGTTCAAAGCTTCAGTTTTTTTATAGTAAAAAAAATGTTGATTTTTGAGATATCCAATTCCTTGAATAAAAATAAATTTTAAAATAGTTAATCGCAGGACTTCTTTGAACTGCAATGTAGCGACCTCTAATGATACAGTGTCCACTTATGATATAAAGCTGCATTCGTTATCATAATCATGTCCATTATTGATATAATGTTATCATTAACGACCTTTCTAGCCGTCCATCAATGACATACTAGCCGTTCATTAATGACATACTAGCCGTCCATCAATGACACACTAACCGTACATTAATGAACTCTCTAACCGTCCATCAATGACATACTAACCGTACATTAATGCACTTCCTAGCCGTCCATCAATAGCTTACTAGCCGTTTATTAATGAACTTCCTAGCCGCCCATTCATGACTTACTAGCCGTCCTAGCCGTCCATCAAAGACATACTAACCGTCCATTAATGAACTTTCTAGCCGTCCATTAATGACATACTAGCCGTCCAATAATGAACTTCCTAGCCGCCCATCAATGACATACTAGCCGTCCATTAATGCACTTCCTAGCCGTCCATCAATGACATACTAGCCGTCCATGAAAGACATACAAACCGTCCTTTAATGAACTTCCTAACGACATACTAGCCGTCCATCAATGACATACTAACTAACCGTCCATTAATGAACTTCCTAGCCGTCCATCAATGACATACTAGCCGTCCATCAATGACATACTATTCGTCATTAATGAACATCCTAGCCGCCCATCAATGACACACTAATCGTCCATGAATGAACTTCCTTGCCGTTCATCAATGACATACTAGCCGTCTATTAATAAACTTCCTAGCTGTCCATCAATGACATACTAACTGTCCATTAATGAACTTACAAGCCTTCAATTAACGACATTTAGACGTCCATTAATGACATACTAGCCGCCCATCAATGACACACTAACCGTCCATTAATAAACTTTCTAGCCGTTCATTAACGGCATACTTGCTGTTCATTAATGAACATCCTAATCGTCCATCAATGACATACTAGCCGTTCATTAATGAACTTTCTAGCCGTCCATCAATGACATACTAGCCGTCCATCAATGACATACTAGCCGTTCATTAATGTACTTTTTAGCCGTCCATCAATGACATACTAGCCGTTCATTACTGAACTTTCTAGCCGTCCATCAATGATATATAAACCATCCATTAATGACATACTAGCCGTCCATTAATGAACTCTCTAGCCGTCCATTAATGACATACTAGCCGTCCATTAATAAACTTTCTAGCCGTCCATCAATGACATACTAGCCGTCCATCAATGGCATACTAGCCGTCCATTATTGAACTTTCAAGCCGTCAATCGATGACATTCTAACCGTCCATCAATGACATACTAGCCGTCCATCAATGACAAGCTAGCCGTCTATCAATGACATACTAGCCGTCCATTAATGGACTTTCTAGCCGTCAATCGATGACATACATGCCGTTTATCAGTGACATACAAACATTCAATTAATGAACTCTCTAGCCGCCCATCAATGACATGCTAACCGTCCATTTATGAACTTCCTAACCGTCAATCAATGACATACTAGCCATCCATCAATGACATACTAGCCGTCCCTCAATGATATACTTACCTTCCATTAATGAACTCTCTAGCCGTCCATCAATGACAAACTAGCCGTCCATGAATGACATACTAGCCGTCCATTAATAAACTTTCTAGCCATCCATCAATGGCATACTAGCCGTCCATAAATGGCATACTAGCCGTCCATTAATGAACTTTAAAGCCGTCAATCGATGACATTCTAACCGTCCATCAATGCCATACTAGCCGTCCATCAATGACATGCTAGCCGTCCATCAATGACATACTAGTCATCCATTAATGGACTTTCTAGCCGTCAATCGATGACATTCTAACCGTGTATCAAGGACATACTAGCCGTCCATCAATGACATACTAGCTGTTTATCAATGACACACAAATATTCCATTAATGAACTCTCTGGCCGTCCATCAATGACATACTAACCGACCATTTATGAACTTCCTAACTGTCAATCAATGACATACTAGCCGTCCATCAATGGCATACTAGCCATCCATCAATGACATACTTACCTTCCATTAATGAACTCTCTAGCCGTCCATCAATGACATATTTACCTTCCATTAATGAACTCTCTAGCCGTCCATCAATGACAAACTAGCCGTCCATGAATGACATACTAACCTTCCATTAATGACTAACTAGCCGTTCATCAATGACATACTAGCCGTTCATTTATGAACTTTCTAGCCAGCCATCATTGACATACTAGCCGTCCATTAATTAACTTCCTAACCGTCAATCAATGACATACTAGCCGTCCATTAATTAAATTTCTAACCGTCCATCAATAACATACTAGCCGTCCATTAATAGACTTTCTAGCCGTCCATCAATGACATACTAGCCGTCCATTAATGAAATTTCTAGCCGTCCATCAATGACATACTTGCCGTCCATTAATAGACTTTCTAGCCGTCCATTAATGAACTTCCTAGCCGTTTATTAATGATAAAATAAAAATGGTCAAAACTCACATTTAATTATAAAATGAAAGAATAGAACGCCAAAACAATACATGACACGAATAACATACTTTTATTATTTCACTAGAGATTGAAATTAAACCATTAATCAATGATACAATTATGTTTGAAATTGAGCTGTTTTACACAAGTCCTGCAATTTTGCATATTCTCTGTTGGCCAAAGAGATAATCAGGTACATTACATAGGTAATCATTCTTTGAATATTATGAGGTGATAATTTCGGTCGGGCGTGATCAAATCCAATAAAGCCCGAAGAGCTTTATGATAGATTTGAACACGCCCCGACCGAAATTATCATTTCATTATATTCAAAGAGTGATGCCTTATTACTTATATTTATATAATGTTCAGCCATCGTACAATTAAATATTTAAATATAGATAAGCAAACCACGCTGGCGCCTCAATTTGGCGACATTTGAAGTTATGGGTTATATAGTACAAAATCGATTTGTAGTGTTTTCGCAGGCAAAGACACTGGAGAATGTAAATATTAAAAATATATTGCATGAAGCCATGTGGATGGTCTTGCCTAGTTGATGGACTTCATCCATAAATGAATCAGTCATGTATAAAAAATACCACTACTTTGATAACATAACAGTATTGAATGCCTTTCTGTCTATTTCTTGATGCATGTTGCTTTAAGAAATAAAATTAATTTTTCAATAGGTTTCAGCTTTACTTTCAAATTCTCTCATTTGAAAATGACTAAGGTTTATTAAACCAAGAGAATTGGTAACAAAATCTAAAAACCGCATGGAAAACCTTTCTGATCATCCTTTTAGCCAGTCAAGAAATAGATAAAGGTATATGCAGAATGAAAAATTAAAAAAATAATATAATTTCATACAAAACTATCATTAATGGTAAAAGTCACAGATAGAGAGAGTATAAACTTTTTATTATGAAAAAATATATATAACGCCGGGTGCTTGTGGTTGAAGTCTATCCACTAATGTAATCATATCAATGGTCAACGGTGTTCCTATTTTATCTTTTATCATTGATGTGAAGATTTACTATAAGTAAGTAAGTAAATAATTTATTATAGTGACATGTGTATATAGCATGATTACAAAATTCATTTTACAAATATAACACAATACACCCGGCCCAACGGACCTATAAGTCACTTTCAAACTGTTACAATATAAAAAGATTTACATGTTTTGGGAGCAAGACGGCTTTGTCAATTGTTTCTGTCTTAAATTGTATAATTCATGAATAAAATAAGCGATTTGGCGGGGGTAGTTACATATTAGGTCAACAAAAAGAGTACTGTCATTTGTATTATTTTGACTTACAGTTACATCATATCCAATTTTATAAAATAATTGACTTCTCTGGTAATTAAAGAATGGACAACGTAATAAAAAGTGCTTTTCAGTTTCAATTTTGTTAAGATTACATAAGTTACATATTCTATCCTCCACCGGTTCTCGTCTGTAGCGACCAGTCTCGATCCTCAGGGGGAGTACACCACATCTAAACATCGCCAATTTTGATCTGATGGGTTTTGGGAGATCAAGCGTAACGTATTTTTCGACTGTGTAGCTGGATTTAAAAAGGATATATGTACGAAGTTTTGGTATACTTTGGATATTGTTGTGCCATTCGGTTTCGAAATTTGTACGTAACTTTTCCTCTGCGTAGTGTAAATTACAGGGTGTAGAATTTAAGTTAGTACTTTCTATGTTTAACGATTCCATGATATTTTTAACTTGGGAGCTCCAATTAGAAGTACTGTTTTGCTCACGGTCCCAAAGAAACACGCGCTTGGTGATGCGTTCATTTTCCATGTAAATTAGTCGATTCCAGAGACGCAACATATTCATCTTGTGGCGGCAATTACAGCTTATAGCTTACTATATGTGATATGATTTTGAAATAGTGATTAATTGACAGCGAGGTAGTTCGTTAATGTTAAAGTAGCACAATTAATGATCAGAAGTCAGACCACTAATGCAACTTTATATCATAAGTGAATACTGTATAATTAAAGGTTACTTCAATGCAACCTCCAACGATTTCTCAAACAGTTGGTAACAAATTCTATTTGCGTTGTTTGTCAAAGAACAAAACCATTTATGTGTAAATATATCTTTTTTAAAAATGAAACAATATGAGAAAAGTTTAGCGGAGGAACTTTGCTATCTACATTATAAAAACCGCCGCCTTAAAAAAACGGTAAGTGTATAGGAACTTGGTTCAAATGACAGATGTTAGTTCTGGTACAGCAATACTGCATTTCACTCTGAGTAATATGATATGCATAGAAAAGTCAGTAAATGACCAAACCATTTTACAGTTAAACAATTTGGAAATTTTGCAAAATTGTGATACATTTCAACTTATATGATCTGGTTTGAGAGCAGTTGAATTACATTTGAGATAGATTCGAATTTGAGAGTTTCTATTTTTTTCTTTAAGTGTTTTATTTCGTTTTAATTTCTTGTTAAATATTGATTGTATAGCAAAAGTTTAACGCGAGTGACACTTTATTTGTAGTTTTTATCCGAAGGTTTAAAAATGTCTACAATTCATGATTTTCATTTTTATATATATTTTTTTCTCAAAAATATAACGTTTGTCTCGCCGTCTTTGACATTTATAGATGATTAAAAATGTGAAAAAGTAAAAGGTCTTATTGACATTACTGGACATGATTTTTTAAAATATTAATATTATGCATTTATTCACACCAAAGTTTAAACTCTAGAGTGTGTTAATTGCCAAGAAAACAGGTTGTCTACTTTTTATAAAAAAAAAATACAAAAATAAAAAATTATATAAAATAATTAATGACATATATTCTTCTTTAAATAACGAAATCAATTTTTTTTTTAGAATTGATACTTTAACGATCCATAAAATAACATTTTAGTGTTTTATTTCACCTTTTTATTTGTTGTGGTTTCTTTTTCGTCGGATAAAATGACCAGGTGTAATCAAAGTACATGATCAAAATGAATCTTTAAAACACATGACTACGCTGCAATCTGTGAATTTACACAATTTAATGTGAATTTCATTTCATTCCTTCTGAAAAGAAAAAGTATGTTCATTTGAAATATAAAACAATTGCTAGATTGAGTCTGTTATGTAACTGATGCATTTTCGCAATGGAAGTCTCATATTCGAAATGATGAACGTGTGGTTAAATTCCACAGATATTCGAATGTAATGAACTTTAGAAATGATGTCGTTGGAAACTGTAACATTCCATTGGTCCAACTCATTCAGTTCTTCGGAATACTACAAATAGACAAAACTGATGGATATTGAACTTTAAAAAAAATCAAGTGAATTAATTCTTAATTGCAATAAATATTGCAATATATATGTGTATATATCTCACTATGTTTATTAGATCAAGTTTACTAAGTAGAAGCTCCAAGAAAGCAAAATCCATACAGTGCATGTCGATAATTCTCGCAATGAAATAAAAGAAATAAGATAATCATTGTAATTTGGCTCTTAAAACCAAAAAAAGTAAAATGTTAAAGCTCCCGTCAGCATTTTGCAGTTTATTCCTTTCCTTATATTGCACAACAGAATTTGAACTAAAATTAAAAGACATTTTTGAGGGATAAGCAACTATAATGCATGCAAATACAATGTACATTACTTTTGAATATGAAAAAATAAATATCTTTATGTTATTTCAAAAGTAGATAGTAGCAGAGGAACAAGAAAATTAGACCTATACATCTTATACCACTGACCTTTCTACAGTGAAAATAATACACAGCAACACAGTGTGCTTGGTTATAACACAAGGCTTGTTTACAAAGAGTGAATAATTAAAAGGACTGGATAGCCGTGGCCATTTTAAAGGCCATATGTACCTCCTAATGAAGAAGGGGTCTATGAGCTGAAGTATTTGGATTTTTTCTTTAATAAATGTTAATATGAGGCCAAAAATATCATGTGTCAAAGTTTATGACATCCTTTACAGTGTACACCACAAGCACGCTCTTTGAGATTTGCAACTAAATTGGTGAACCATTATTGTCCTACTTCATCAATGTAGATAATCAGCAGAAAAGCATCTTTGTTAAAATTTGTCTTAACGTTGGTCTATAAATTGCCAAATGATTTTTAAATAACCCCATAAAATCTCTTTAACTCATTTATCCTCATTATTAACGTTATCAAATAGCGTCATTTTAGTAATAGTATTGTTATTTGATATCAAATTGTACTGGGAAGAACACATTAAAGACGATATAAATATTTTATAAATCAGCAGTCATGTCGTGCAATTTAACCGTCGTTTTAAATATTTCATCTCACTAAAAGTTTTTTACGTTTTGGGTACATTTAAAAATGTTTTGATTCAAACAAAATGAAATTAATCAAAATTAAAATAAACCTCTAATATCTTAGTTTGTTTTTTCCCCATTTTTTTCAATAAAATTTATGCTATTTTAATTAGGTTAAAAAAATTCGTTGTTTATCTTTTCATCAATCAAAAACACACTTTACGGTGTCTTTACTTGTCAATACTTACATGTACTAATCTGATCATTGAACTTTCGTTGTCCAGGAAATGCACATAAACGCGTGATGCCATAAAAATACTAAAGGACATATTTGCAAGGTTTGAAAACCTTTCTGTTAATGATATATTGATGTATGCAACACCTAATTTTGAATCTGGAAAAGAAGGTCCCTTGGAAGAAAACAGTGAGTCGTAAATCGAACTATGGTGTATACTGTTTGGTGATCCTTTAATGCTGGCCTGAGCATGACAAACTGTAAATATAAAAGATACCATTGGATAAGTTTGTGTTCATGTAGAATTGTAGGAAAATTAACAATGGATATCATATTTCACTTATGTGTAAGTTAATACACGCAATCGTGTTAACGCACAATAAACGTTGCATATACTCTCATGTAATAAGGATACCAAAATCACAAAGAAATTCTTCATCATGAAATTCATATTTGACCCAGGTAGCGGTTGATCCTAGAATTATTTGCCGTTCTCATAGTAATGCACAGCAAGCGCTTACCACTCATTTGGCCTTTGGCGTTCAATTGATGACCGTGTAGCTTGTGACAACGTGTTTATTGCGCACATTTAATTTAGTGGGTTCCGCAGATAAAGAGGAGTTTAGAGAACACTAACTATCGTTCAAAAACACAGTTTATAACATACAATTAATTTACCTGTTTCACAAGCATAGCCTTCGAAACCAAGACTACATTTCAAATATATCCCCGTTTAAGGGTAACATTTTTCACAGTTTGGAGGACATGGTCCTGGGCATTGGGGAATATTCGCCACAGGGCTAAGACAACCTGAACCCCCCCCCCCAAAAAAAATTAAATCAATTCAAAGATTTTTGTTAATCTTTATGAGTTTAACTCTTAAGAAAAATATTAACTAAAATTATCTAAAAAAACAAACATACATTTCAGTAAAAAAAATGTTGAAATCGGTGTATGGCAAACATTTCAAAAATTTTTCTCTCATGCAGTCATATTCATAATATTTTATCGATCAAAAAAAAAAAACCCACGATATTAAATTCTAGAATATTATTTCAGTCTTTTGGTGTCAATACTAGGTAGCAATTGAAAAATGGTTTATATTTTGAGGAAAAAAATATGAATGGGTTATTTCTTTTATGATAACATAATTCCTTTTTTTGTTCTTTTGTCGAGAGCGTAAAAGGGGTTTGTTTTATTTGTGTTTATGATTTTAAGCTCGCCTGAGTTTTTTCATAATACAAATAATAAGATTATTTTTTAAGGAGAATAATAGATGTTCGGGTGCATAAAATAACCTTCGTAATTGCGTCGCGAGACTTGGGATAGTTGCAAATTCCGTTCGTGTATACTAGTTCGTCCCTGGTTGTAAGTAAATATATATAAAGTATATGTATCGTATTGTGAAAACTAAACCGAGAATTAACTTTATAGATAATGAACTAAAAAGCGATCGCGATTTTTGCAGCTCAGACAACGACGGTGATTTTTTAATCCCTTAACACAGGAGAGTCTGAAGGTCATATTGGGGTCATAGATTGATCAAGGGGGACGGGGTGTTGAACCGGAGTTAACTCGTAATGAAGGTACGCGTATTCTACGATATAATAATATGGTTTCTGTACGTTTTCTGACGACATAAAATGTTTATCAATATAACGCAACTGGTATCTAATGAGAGAAGTTTATACGAATATATTGACATCTACCAAGTATTATTCCCTCTATTTCTTACGAAAACTTAAAAAAGTTAATTCATATAGCTCTACAGAAACAGCCATACTGGAATCTACACGCCCCGTTTATCGATTGGTCGAAATCTACATCGGCTGAAACTGACAAGAAACTGGCAGGACTGAAAATGATACGCCCTCTTTATAGATTGGTCGAAACCTACAGCGACCTGAGATTTTCAGTTTCAGTTTATTTCACTCAACACCATACATGTATAATGGTACAAGAGGTACATAAGAAGACCAAACATATTTACATATATACAATATAGTTGTAAAGTCAAGAAAGTAAGTGGGGTGGACGAACAGTATGATTAATTTTTGAAATAAAGAAACACAATTTTCTTAATGTGATATAATCGACTGAAGACATGATTTCATAGAACTTTTTAGTGTTAGGAGAAGAACAGTAATATGTATCTAAAAACTGACTTCGTAATTTACTTAATGCCTTGCATTCTAATACAACATGAAATTCATCACCAATTTTGTTACAATTACACAAATTACAATAACGTTTACTTCTTTCAACAATACCCCACCTTCCTATTTCAACAGGAAGATGATGATTTGTAGTTCTAAACTTAACTAATATTTTTCTTAATTTACTGGGTAACAAGAGTAAGTAGCGTTCACATTCAAAATTTGTTTTAAAAATTCTACATATAACACCCTTAGTCGATTCCTGAATATCTTTATGCCATTTTTGTAAAAATTGATCTCTTAACCTTTGGTTAATAGTTGTCTTAATCCAACTGGAGTTATAATGGTAAGATTCATGATCACACCATAAATTTGAAAGGCCGCATTTATCTAAAACATTTTTAAAGAGCATGGATTTAATATTTTTCCCTTATCAAAAAGAATACGCACATACATATATATGATTTTGCTTAACTTGTTTTCACTGCTATTGATTATGTTGGCCCAGAATGAAATCATTCTAGTAAAAATGGTTATATACAGAGGAAATCGTCCAGTTTCACCATATACCATGTAACTAGGTGTACAACTTTTCAGATTAAGTATATGTTTCAAATATTTTAAATGGACACGTTCAATAATCTCAATATTTTCATAACCCCCAACTTCGCATGCATACAATAAAACTGGTACAACAATTTTAACGAATAAATCTAATTGACGATCAATAGGTAAATTAAAAGTTCTTATCTTCCTTATAACTCTGTACATGGATTTCTGTGCTTGCTCACATAGCCGTTTTTTTTTGCTTTGAAAAATGAACCCGTTCTTCAGAAAATTACACCGAGATAATTAAATTCCTTATCTATTTCAATAGGTAAACCATTATATAAAAAGACATATTTGGGTTGACGACCTTTAGAAAATACATCAATTTTTGTTTTACAAATATATATTAACAGTAAGTTTCCACGTATCACAGTATCTATAGAATTCATTAAGGGCAAACTGTAAATCGTTTGCAGACTCAGCTAAAATAACAGTATCGTCTGCATAAAATATGATAAACATTTTTAAATATAAAAAAAAAGTTCCTTTTCAATTCCCTCAGGAATTGTCGACAGTCCAGTTACGTTTTTATCTAACAAATAATCTTCTAGATCATTTATATACAAGGAAAACAAGAATGGAGACTTTCTCCTTGTCGTACACCGACATTACAAGTAAAAAGATCAGATGAAAAACCATTAATACATATTTTTGATTTTATACCTTTGTACATGTTTTTTTTATGTAAGTAAAACATTTACCATTTATTCCACTTTTAAGAAGTTTGTACCAGATCGAGCCCATCCCTCCATACTGTATCAAGCTTGTTTGAAATCTACAAATGCACAGAGTAATAACGGACTGCACGAAATAATCACCAGACTCAGATTTTGACAGGAGACGATATGGCTGTTATTTTAGCTAATGTACTTATTAACAGTAATTTAGTGAATTTTACTTACATTTCTTAATCAGTTTATTAATTAGTAAAAAGAAAGATTTTAATATAAACAATAAAATGCTTTCTTTGATGACTCATGCGGGTTATGAAGGTAGCTAACGCAGATTATGTAGGCTATTTTTCTGCAATGTCGCTATCTTCATATCCCGAATGAATCACCAAATAAAGAATTTTATTGTTTAAATATAAGCAGAACCATTTTAACCAGACCTTTGACTTTCGGTTGGACGTAGCTATCTATTTCTTTATTTCTTACGTCAAAACAAGTTTAAAATGACGTGGTTTCAAGCGAAATATACACCGATTGCGTAGTTTTAGCTAAAAAGCCATACATATCTTGTCGATTTCAAAGAGCCATAGCTGAGTGGCTAGCAATGAAATAGACAGGCCTACGTCACATTGCTGTTTGACATAACTACCCAAAGTCAAAGCTCTTGTTAAAATGGTTCTATCAGTTTTGATTCAACTTATCAGTCTCTGTTGCACTTAAATTGAAAAATGTCCAAAAATGGATATCCGTGAATCACGTGCTGACACAAATTCGTTTAATTTGCGGAAAGGTAACATCTCGACGGATGTCAACATTTTCAGTTAAAGGAGGTACATGTATTTGCTTGGCTTGTTCCTTTAATTTATTCAATTAAAATTACTTAAAAATTAAAATTAAAAATTTAAATTATACGGGGGATTCAATCTTTTACTTGACATCAAAACTGGAATAATTTTGGTAAGATGCTCTGATATGTAGTTATTACTTTATTTATTTGGGGATGTGCATAATTGTCAAGGGGGCGGAACGTCCTGTTACCCTTTGACGGGGCGGATTTATTCGGGGGCGCATTGACTGCATGTTTTGAACATAATAGGCAAGATGGCGGGACCGACGACTGACACAAACCTTGGTCCAGTCATAAATATATTAAAGTACATGCCTGAAACAGTTAGATTTGCAATGTTAAGGCTTGGGAAAGATTGTAATGCCGATGGCAGTTATTCGTTCATGGATGCAAAGTGTAGTGTTTCAGTCATCAGAGATGAGAGGAAAGTGATGATGGTGAGAAATTTCAAGAAAGTTTTCAAACGTGGGATTGATCTTATGAACGAACTTAAAAGTGGAGACATGAACTCTTTCAAAAACATGGAAAAAAACTACAAAGCTGCGATAATTGTTTTGGCCAAATTTTTAGAAGAAAAGGGTATGACATGGTTTTATTTTATTGCCTAATTTTTTGCCTATTTATAAATGTGAATACACCACTATTACGTTTGTTACTGACTGACTGACCGACTACAGAAATATATTGGGTTAATCAATCTCATAGATGGCGAGGTGAAGCCGAGCCCTCTATGAGATTGATCTACTGATATTATTACTTATTAGGTTAGTTACTGACTCACTACGGAAATATATTGGGTTGATCAATCTCATAGATGGCGAGGCGAAGCCGAGCCTTCTATGAGATTGATCAACCCAATATATTTCCGTAGTGAGTCAATATATTGGGTTGATCAATCTCATAGATGGCGAGGCGAAGCCGAGCCTTCTTTGAGATTGATCAACCCAATATATTTCCGTAGTGAGTCAGTAACTAACCTAATAAGTGTTTTGTTTTCTCAAGGCTATCAAGCGACATATTTATTCACAAATAATGGTGATCTACACAAAGCCATGTACAAGATGCCTTACATCTCGTCCAATTTAACTCATTTAAACTCTTAAAAATTTTCAATCTCACCTTTCAAATACTCTTTCAAATTCTTTGCTTCACCCATGTTTACTTACAATGGTTTGTTGCTATTCAATTTTAAATGTTTTCTCCCTTTCTTCTGCAAAGATTTGAGCAAATTTCGACGCTGCCATTTTGTTCTGCTCCAGATAAAACAATGTGACGTCAATATTCTAAGGGCAACTACTCTAATTTTAAAGAATTTTATAGGGCAACTACTCCAAATACTTTAAGAACTTACGGCATGCACTTTATGTATAAAATACTATGAAATGTCGAAATGGGTAAGCGAAGCGTCGACCAATGACGGCCATATTGCCTAATATTATTTCTCACAGAACAAACATAGAGATATATGAGGCAATCATGTGCTATGTTTAAACCAATGAAAATGTGACATTTCAGTCCAAGGGAAAACAAATTTCTGTAGTCTGTCCGTAAAAAAACCAATTAGTGTTTTGTTTTTGTGAGGACTATCAAGTGACACATTTATTCACAATCACAAATGCGATAATCTACGCAAACCTATGTATACAAGTTGCCTTTCATCTCATCGTATTTAAGTTATTGAAAATCTTTAAAATTATCAATTTTGCATTTCAAATACTCTTTGAAAATCTGTGCTTCACGATGTTTACTTACTGTAACAATGTGTTGTTGCTATGTAAGGAATAAGGAATCATTCTTTGAGTATTATGAGGTGATAATTTTGGTCAGGGCGTGGTCAAATCCAATAAAGCCCGATGGGATTAATGATAGATTTGACCATGCTGCGACCAAAATTATCACACAATTAGTACACTTTAAAAAAAATAATTTTAAAATCACTATTTTTTCATGTAGCACATGCTATTAAATTAATAGCATGTGCTACATATTAATAGTTTTAATATATTACTACACGGCGCAGTCATTACCATTTTTTGGTTAAGCTTTAAGATCATTTGTTTTTTCAATAGGTACATACAAAGACATTAATTGTTTGTATATGTTTATTTGTAGAGATACATGAAAAAAGTCTGAACAATGTTTTAAACAGAAAGCAGAATGAAGGAGATGGTTCATGCCAAAACACTGAACTAACAGTAGCTTTAGCAGAGCATTTATTGGGAAGACTTGCACCAAGACAGTCCTATATCATTGATTCCAGAGCTAAAAGAAACGGAAGATGTAGCTGTGGAGAAAAGCATTGCGTAAAAGATCCAACATATGGAAGCACTGGCATAGGTATTAATACTGATTGTTCTATCTGACATTGTCATAAAGTATATGTATAAGGGTATGAAAGGCATCTTGATCCTAATGTGTAAATCATTTAGTAACATAACCATTGTTTCAGAGTACAGTGGAGCCTCACTTATCCGGACACTTTTGTCCCCAGGCCAAATCGTCCGGATAGGTGAAGCGTCCGGATATCTGAATTGTGATACATGAATTTATCTTTAATATTTATGGAAACATAACTCATAAATTAATTATACAATTAAATATTTTATTTTGATAGCCATAAGCACTTCAAACAAAGTTTAGATTTTTTTTAAATTAACAAAACAAAAAATTGTTAAAAACATTATTTAAGGTATGTTTTTTCCACAGGAAACTTAGCACTACATTCTCCAATGCAACACATGTACATGTACATAACAATCACTGTATTAAACCGATAATTTCATTACATTCGCATAACAAAGCGAAGAGAAGAAAATTGGTGTTCCACTTTACGCTGACAAATCTTTTTCTTCAAGCTAGCGGTGATCGCAACTCTCGCTCTCTTGGCCGGTGGTGTTGACATGTTTGCAGCTGCTCAACATTTGATGATTGAAAATTGGTGAAAATCTGTATATATTCCCTTATTGATAATTGTCCAAGCTATTTTTTCATTGACAGAACTTACCCAAGCTAATTTTACGTATCCAATTTTCTATAGAGTTAATTGCACCCAAGCGATTTTTACAAGTAGCGTGAACACTCATCCACGCCATGTTTGGCATAATTATTATTACACTGTTTATTGAACACACGCTATAAAATTAATGTCGATACCCTGAACATCCCAAGCGGTCTTAATAACTATCGTAAACAGAACTCAAATTATCAAATATTTCATTTCAATTACGTTTTAAAATGAATAGGCGTACGAACGATCTAATCACACTACGATTAATAGAATTTTAATTCAATCAATAGATGACTTTATTAAACACAAATTAAACAATTTTCATGACATTTTAATCAAACAATAACAGTTCATAAGTTAAATGGCGACAATTAAACATGTTGCATCCATGGTTATCGTAATATCCTCGGGCGAGTACATAGCGTGACACAGGTGACCCCGATTACCGGACGAAGGCATTGTTTAAAACCAACAACCAGTGTCAGATGTTTTTACACCAATTTGCACTTGCGCATAAAAAACTTTTGTGCCCCCGAACACTTAAATGTGACCGTCCGGTTAAATGAGGTAAAATTTAAAGGAAAACTGTATTATGTGGTAAAATTTGACCGTCCGGATCCGGAACGCGGAATTCCGGATAAACGAGACAAATTATTGTGTAAAAATTCCGTTCCCAATAAAAATCGACCGGTAAGTGAAGCGTCCGGTTATCTGGCGTCCGGATATCTGAGGCTCCACTGTATAAGATTGTGTCCATCAAGCAGACATACCAAGGTTTGGGAGGGGGCAAGACAAGTGAGCTAAGCAAAACTTTGACATCAAAGATATAAAGAAATTGACCAAATTCTAAATTTTGGGTGGGAGTATTGTGTTATCAAGTTCTGAGTTTATTTTAAAGCCCGCCTTAACAGGGATTAGGGAATTTTTGTCCCCCTTTTTTTACTCTAAGGGGGATATTCAGTGTGCGAAATTAACTTTTTTGTACTATAGACAATAGGTCTACAACATTTTCAAAATCTATAGACCTGACAGATTTCCTATAGACCAAAAACAACAACAAATATTGTTCTTTATTTGTATTGTAATTTTATTCAGGGTGAACATGGTGAAATAACCTGTTACTTCACAACACAATAGGAACTCTTACTATAGGACATGGTGAAGGGTGCCCGGCTCTAAACCCACACACAGTGACATTGCCTTGTAATGATTATTTTGTAATACCAATCAAATAAACTCATATAAAGTTAAGGAAAATTGATATATAAAATACCCTGTTCCCTTGAATACTGTAGATAACACGATACAAAAGGAAACAAAAGCGCAGAATCTAAGACAACGTTAGGAAAACTGAATGTCGGTCATTAATTCCATGTGTGCAGTCTGGGTTCACGAATGCGAAAACTAGAATGTCGTATGACTATCCGGGTTTTTTTCCCCAGGTCTAGCACCTTGTGAATACTTCAGTTTGTCAAAAAATGATATGCTCTGAAAATTGTTTTTTACTTTTAAATAGCACATGGCAATTACATTCTGCTTCTTATCGCAGTGTATTTAAAAAGGTATTGAGCAAAACGTTCAATCGACTAAACGACAGGCTGCGTTCGTTCTATAGACAAGTTGGTCTACAAATATTCGAGTTACTATAGACCAGGCGTATTTACTATAGATTTGGTCTATCGGTCTAGCGTTAATTTCGCACACTGGATATTAATTTGGCCTGTCAGTCTTTCTTTTCGTCTGTGGGTAACACTTGCGTTTCCTGATGATGTCCTAAAAGCTTATGAGTTTTTGAAATGATCTTTTAAATCAAAACTCCTTTTAGCCTAAAGAGGACCCCTATTTATTTTGATGTCAAAAGGTGAAAAGTCAATTCCTTCATTCTTTCTGTGCATAACACTTTGTGGTTTGCATTGAACTTTGATATCAAAATTCCTTATTGCCTAAAGAAAACCCCTTTTGATTTTGAGGTCAAAAGGTCAAAGTTGAAACTTCAGGTAGATCTTAACTTGTTTTGGTATAAAACACTCCCATTGTTAGCATTTCCCATTCAAAATTTTCTTCTTCAAAACAACAAGAACAATTCTTGTCTTCTTAAAGATATCTAGATACAGTCATTCTGATTTTTGTAGGTCATGAGGAAGTTTGGCATGGACATGTTGATATCATATTTTCATCACATGAGGGCGTTGAACCAGAAAGTACTGGCTGTGCTGTTAGGCCTCTAGTAACGGATTCTGAAACGAGAACCAATGGTAAGATACAAAGAAACTAACTATAATATAGGCCAACCTAAAGTGGTTCATTTCAGAAATAAACAGCAATTTAAAAAGTTCACTGGGATATATGAACTTGGTTGATCACCTGATCAGATCCTATGAAGCCCGAAGGGCTTCTCAGAAGATTTGATATTGTACCAACCAAGTTCATATCTTAGTGAACTTTTTTACATTGCTGTTAATTACTTATATTTATGTTTGAGAATGGCAATTCAGAATCATTAATACAAGGGTGTTTTTACGTTTACAATATTGCAATCGTCAAGCAATAAGTGCGAGAGGTTATCATTGTGACGTCATGAAAATGTTCATACAGAGTTGAATGTTTTCGCTATTCTATAGGTTCATACAGGGAAGCATATTTGCCAATGTAAGTATTACACTTTAAAAGTTTCTCAGATCTGCAGAAAATTGCTTGGTAATGTGAAAAGCATGATCGATGAATAAGAAATACATAAGTCAAATAGGTGAAAAATATACAATTTTGGATTATAAAATAGGATTTTTAAAAAATTTAACTTGGTAAATATGAACAAGAGCTTCAGTCAGATTTCAGCCTAAGGTTTGCAATTTTGAATCATCATCTTTTTTGAAATATGTACTATTACTCAATAACCCCTTTGCCAATTTTTTTCAAATATCCTTGGCCCAGGGGCTTATATCTATACTTAAAATAGGGATGTGACCCTTAAATGAGGGGAGATAATTAGGGAAATAACAACAAATAAATGGTTGCTTAAATATTTTCAACAATTACTGAGCAGATTATCATAAGGATGGAAATATGTTGAAAATTAAAAATTGCTCAAGGCATCACCCTGGAGCAACAGGCAGGGTTTCATGTGATCACAGTTGATGAACCGGAACTGATCAGATATCTTGGAAATGGTGAAGATCCCCACCTTCAAATCTTAAAAATTATTGATGCTTGTATCAAGGCTATTCATATGATACTGTCCTTTACAAATATTTAGACTCTTTCAAAATTTGTTCATGACAATGTCCATCTTTTGTCCAGTCTGTTTTAAATTGATGCAGATTATTTGCACAGACAAGGCTGACAAGCTATTCCAAATTTCAACTACTTTTGCATCTGGTCTTGTTTAGTTTGAACGAGTTTCCTCTTGTGCCTCAGCTGACCCTTCAGGAACTGTAAATGATAAAAATTCTTTAGAATGCATTGAAATCCCCACCTCTAAACCGTATACATGTATATTCTTGTTCCGTGTGTCACTTCATGTCTCTTAGTACAAGTGCAGTGGAGAGTGTAATTGTTAGCACGGTACTCTGTGTATTCAATGAAGTAAAAGAAACTTGTTTTTTGAGTATTTTTTACATATCTCCTGACAGTTTAAGACTTTTTTTTTTAATTTTACTGTTTATAAGTATAGCATTTCTAGGCTTAAAGACTTCTTGTTACTGAGATATACTGTTGTAATTAAACATTTGGCTCAAAAGAACCCCCTCCCCATGCTAAAAATCCATGTTAATTAGATATTGATCACATAATCTGCTCTTCATATTGATATTACTAAAATAGACAGGATAAAACCTGGATGTTCAGTGTAACGGACAGCACAATCACTGCCTTTGTTCAAACGTACATGAATTTTGTCGTTCCAAACCTGCATGCATTATTTTGAGTGTTATCATAAGCATCAAAATGATTAGAAAACCTACACCATACAAAACAACCAAAACCCATTTTCCAAAATTTTGTCATGAAGGTCTCTCTGACACATGCACACTACCAGAGTTGATATGGATGCTGAATTTAACCTACATTTTCCAGATGACCAATAAACTATGAGGCCTACCTGAACCAAACTTGCATGGATGTTGCATAAAGGGATGCACATTTTAATTTCACTTCAACAATTGGAATTTATTTTGTCTTTGCAAATTGATTACCTGCAACTTTCAATACTTTGAGCTCCGCTTGAGATAAGGAGTGACAGAATCAGAGTGACCTAGGTGGGGTTTAGGGCCCATGGGTGGCTGCTTAATTATTTTAAATTAATGTATGATAGTTGATTTGCAAATTAAATAGAAAATTTGTTGAATTTTGTAGATGCTGAAGAAATGGAAGATGAATCTGATGGATTGCCAAGTGGTAAAACAGTAGATGAAGACAAACAATCAACTATTGGGGCCGAAGATCAGTCTGTTGCAGAAACAATTGTATTTTCTTTAATTCAAAGAATTCACCATCCAGACCTTAAAACTCATTTGATACCGTATATTGTTATTTCTTCTTGTGATTTTAGGATACTTATGTATGATGCAGATAATGATGTTTTCCTTTGTAGTATGCTTCTTCCTTTACTTCAGGATAATTGTATGCACATTACATCTGTTCTAATTCTCTGGATGGCTCTGCACTATAGGATATTTTGCTCAGGAATAGATATTGATCCTAAAAAGATTGACAGAGTTCAATCTAAGTTTAGGAATATAGTCGGAGAGAAATGGGAGATTTATTCTAAATCATTAAAATTAGGTGTTGCAAATTTTCCAGTTGTCAGTAAGAATACTTTTCCTTCAAATGAAGACATAATGTTAGGAACAGAGCTATTTTAAAATTTGGATGGGGCTCAGTGTTACAGGAACTATTTTAGGAGTTGAATGGGGCTCAGTGTTACAGAAACTGTTTTGAGGGTTGGATGGGGCTCAGTGTTACAGGAACTGTTTTAGGAGTTGGATGGGGCTCAGTGCTACAGGAACTGTTTTAGGAGTTGGATGGGGCTCAGTGTTACAGGAACTGTTTTAGGAGTTGTATGGGGCTCAGTGTTACAGTAACTGTTTTTGAAGTGGGATGGGGCTCAGTGCTACAGGAACTGTTTTAGGGGTTGGATGGGGCTCAGTGTTACAGGAATTGTTTTAAGGGTTGGATGGGGCTCAGTGCTACAGGAACTGTTTTAGGAGTTGGATGGGGCTCAGTGCTACAGGAACTGTTTTAGGAGTTGGATGGGGCTCAATGTTACAGGAACTGTTTTAAGAGATGGATGGGGCTTAGTCATTCATTGAGGTTTAGAGGGCTCCATTTTTAGACTCTATTGATCTCATTTAGAAGAAGAGCTCTGTAAAAAAATAAAGGAAAAAGCCCAAATCTAATAGTAAAAATTTATGGTTTTTTTCTTGAGTTAAAAATAGTTTATAGGTAAACAAATCTTCTTTAATTTAAGGTAGATTTGATGATTAAATTGGTGACCACCGAGCCTCTTTAAGCTTTGTTATCTTTGCCTCTCTATGTTTTTTCTATGAATTCACATTTAAATACGGTGGACAGTTATTGTTGGTCATTGTATACATTGTATACCGTATTATGAATGCAACATTTTGTCATCTACAAACATTGGTACAATAACATAATTATATGCATTGATTATTGATATGATGTTATTATTCAGTTCCATGTTGGGCATTTTGTCAGGTTCGAATTGTTCTTGCTAATTGTTATTAGAAAATGTAATTTTTTAAAAACAATAAATTCAGCGTATTATATAGAATGTATTGTTATTTACAATTGAAAGGCTGTTGTTAATCATTGTTGGTCCACTTTTTAATCTTCCTAAATGATGATCTGATGCGTTATTAGGGTTCTTAATTTTGTAAATATCATAGAGGGATAGTCGTTCAGAATTTAATCCTTAACAATATTTTATCTTCAAAACTGTCATAGCGACTCCCATGATATTAAAGTTACAGGGCTTGTCCCTAAAACATTTTGTTATGACTTAAAGAAAAAATTCCCGCAAATACCGAGACCTTTTCAATGATATGAAAATTAAGGATCAGTCCCTTAATTAAGGAATGCTACGGGCCAAAGGTCTTTTCTTAACATATAAGAAGTGCATAATTGAGAATTTGTTAGGCATCATTCAAACAAAACCTTAATCAATATAATCTGTTTAGATATTATTCATCGTTTCAAAATTATGCGGAAGACCAATCAACGCTTGCTCGTTACAAGATCAAAAAATGTTATTACATTTTCCCACCTGTCGAATCGATAATGATCTTTTTTAGCTCACCTGAACCGAAGGTTCAAGTGAGCTTTTCTGATCACCCGTTGTCCGTCGTCCGTCCGTTCGTCCGTCTGTAAACTTTTCACATTTTCAACTTCTTCTCAAAAACCACTGGGCCAAATTTAACCAAATTTGGTACAAAGCATCCTTATGGAAAGGGGATTATAAATTGTTAAAATAAAGGGCACAGCCCTTTTCAAAAGGGAGATAATTGCAAAACAGTAAGTATAGGGTGCATGTCTTTAAAAATCTTCTTCTCAAGAACCACTGCACCAGAAATGCCAATATTATCAAAACCGATTTGGTTTGACTTTTCCTATAGCGTCACGATCATTTCTGTCAGCTACGTCATGCATAAATTATACACGCCGCCGTTGTGAAAACTTTATGATTGGTTGAGTTAGGCGGAGTTATCAGTACATGCTTATGCAATGCCAGAGCTGAAGGATTTCTCAGAACAGTTCATTTCCCCCCAATATTATTCATTCAAAATCGACTATCCCCTATGTTTAAATTCTGTGCAAAACTTTCTCTCTCTCTCTCTCGGTCTCTGTAAACGGGCGTTAAACCATAGCCTCAACTCAAGCTACGGTCCAGAGTACGGCGTTATAAAAAATATAATATTTAGAAGTTGCATGTGCTAATCGTTCAATTCATGTAAATACCGTAAATGTGTAATATGCACATGTATTACCTACTAACTTGCCAGTCGAAGTGATAGATATGAATTCCTCGATTTCTACACCTTTCGATCGGCAATCGACAGTCAATAAAAGAATTGAACGATGGTGTGAAAGAACGAGACGGAAGTGGAGAGTGCAAGGGGGTTTGTACATGTGCGTCTTCATTAGACAAGTGTCCGATTCGTTTCTCTTCTGTTGCCCTATCACTTTCGGTGTAATATATATATACACTAAAATATCCACAAACAATTTACTGCAGATTTCTTTATTTTACCTGTCTCTGAACCGCCGATCACCAGCTCCATACATGAACAATGGTTTGTTTACATACATAAAAAATACAGTTCTTGATCCGCCTTCCGAGTACGGAAGAAGGTTGTTTAATAGGAGAAAGTTTGGGGCAAGTAAAATACAATTATTAACAGTAGTAAACTAAATGAAGAATTATTATTTTTTTCAAAAATAGCGTTATTTTTATATGCGGCAAATTGCCGTTAAGTTTTTTTGTACATGTAAGTATTGTATGCACTGTAGCTTTATATTTTCTAACCCAAAATTTATACATAGAGCTATAGCTGTATATGTTATGTACCGTATGTATTGTTTTATCACAAGTATACACTTTCGAAATAGCCCAATTTCGACAGTCACGAGTACCCATGTGAATTTTTCATTCTCAGATATGTTGTTGTTCTGTCCGTGCATAATTTAGTCTTAGTTAACCAGCAGCCAATCAGCGGTAAGCTGAATCCACCAATAAAAAAATTGTGGTTAAGGTGCGGGTATTGTTTATGTATGACGTAGCTGAAAGAGTTGAACGCGACGCGATCGGTAAAGTCAAACCAAATCGGTTTTAGTAATATTTACACAAAAGCTTGTATATATAGTGAAGATTCTAAATTGTAAAAATTGTGACCCTCAGACCAAAACTGGGGCCCCAGGCGGGGTTCAAAGTTTAACATAGAAATACATAGGAAAATGTTTTAAAAATCTTCTTCTCAAGAACCACTGCACCAGAAATGCCAATATTTACATAAAAGCTTGTATATATAGTGAAGATTCTAAATTGTTAAAATCGTGACCCTCGGACCAAAACTGGGGCCCCAGGCGGGGTTCAAAGTTTAACATGGAACTACATATGGAAAATGTTTTAAAAATCTTCTTCTCAAGAACCACTGCACCAGAAATGCCAATATTTACACAAAAAACTTGTATATATAGTGAAGATTCTAAATTGTAAAAATTGTGACCTTCAGACCAAAACTGGGGCCCCAGGCGGGGTTCAAAGTTTAACATAGAAATACATAGGAAAATGTTTTAAAAATCTTCTTCTCAAGAACCACTGCACCAGAAATGCCAATATTTACACAAAAGCTTGTATATATAGTGAAGATTCTAAATTGTAAAAATTGTGACCCTCAGACCAAAACTGGGGCCCCAGGCGGGGTTCAAAGTTTAACATAGAAATACATAGGAAAATGTTTTAAAAATCTTCTTCTCAAGAACCACTGCACCAGAAATGCCAATATTTACACAAAAGCTTGTATATATAGTGAAGATTCTAAATTGTTAAAATCGTGACCCTCGGACCAAAACTGGGGCCCCAGGCGGGGTTCAAAGTTTAACATAGAACTACATATGGAAAATGTTTAAAAAATCTTCTTCTCAAGAACCACTGCACCAGAAATGCCAATATTTACACAAAAAACTTGTATATATAGTGAAGATTCTAAATTGTTAAAATCGTGACCTTCGGACCAAAACTGGGGCCCCAGGCGGGGTTCAAAGTTTAACATAGAAATACATAGGAAAATGTTTAAAAAATCTTCTTCTCAAGAACCACTGCACCAGAAATGCCAATATTTACACAAAAAACTTGTATATATAGTGAAGATTCTAAATTGTTAAAATCGTGACCCTTGGACCAAAACTGGGGCCCCAGGCGGGGTTCAAAGTTTAACATAGAACTACATATGGAAAATGTTTAAAAAATCTTCTTCTCAAGAACCACTGCACCAGAAATGCCAATATTTACACAAAAAACTTGTATATATAGTGAAGATTCTAAATTGTTAAAATCGTGACCTTCGGACCAAAACTGGGGCCCCAGGCGGGGTTCAAAGTTTAACATAGAAATACATAGGAAAATGTTTAAAAAATCTTCTTCTCAAGAACCACTGCACCAGAAATGCCAATATTTACACAAAAAACTTGTATATATAGTGAAGATTCTAAATTGTTAAAATCGTGACCTTCGGACCAAAACTGGGGCCCCAGGCGGGGTTCAAAGTTTAACATAGAAATACATAGGAAAATGTTTTAAAAATCTTCTTCTCAAGAACCACTGCACCAGAAATGCCAATATTTACACAAAAGCTTGTATATATAGTGAAGATTCTAAATTGTTAAAATCGTGACCCTCGGACCAAAACTGGGGCCCCAGGCGGGGTTCAAAGTTTAACATATAAATACATAGGAAAATGTTTAAAAAATCTTCTTCTCAAGAACCACTTCACCAGAAATGCCAATATTTACACAAAAGCTTGAATGTATAATGAAGATTCTAAATTGTAAAAATCGTGACCCTCAGACCAAAACTGGGGCCCCAGGCGGGGTTCAAGGTTTAACATAGAACTACATATGAAAAATGTTTAAAAATTTTCTTCTCAAGAACCACTTCACCAAAAAATGCCAATACATACACAAAAGGTTGTTTATATAGTGAAGATTGTAAAAATCGTGACCCCCGAACAAAAATTGGGGCCCCAGTAGGGGTTTAGATTTTAACATATATAGGAAAATGTTTTAAAATCTTCTTCTCAAGAACTATAGTGCAACTGTTTTGGATATTACTATGCATATATGTACATCCTTAAGGTAGCTCGCGGGTTTACAGCTTGCGAGAAAACCTACCCTGAAAATTTGTCCGCGTGATCGATAGGTTTCAATGATTTATTTCTAAAATTTATTTGAGATTCGTCTGCGTAGTAATAATTTTATCGTGATTCAAACACAGTGTCGCTGATAAAATCAAGCAACGCCATTTCAATGAAATATATAGTAAAATGCATATCTTAGTCGAAAACCGCATTTCAAAACTATGCTTCAAACTTTTAAACGATCTAGATGAACTTAATTTTACTCAACACAATAACAGAAGAGATTATTTTGAATCAATTCATAGAAAAAAATCAATATGTGTTCTCGGCCAATTTTTCGTAAAACAACTTTAAAGATTTAAAAGATTTCACAAAATCCTATATTCTTATCACGACGTTAGACCGACGTTATCAATTTCTTTCGTCTGAGAACCAAATATGAAAATGCGCTGGTTGACCAGACTAGCTGATTTACACATATTAGAACATGCAAATCTAATTAACATTATTATGAATGTTTTCGAATGCATGAAGGAAATTAATGTAAGGTTGTGAAGAGAAGAAACATGGCTACTTATCCTTTCAATGAATCAGTCATGCATTCAATGCAAAAATAATTACCATACACGTATTGACATATAAAAAAGTTTGTAATCGCATAATTACGATAACTAGCTAAAGCCAAAATGATTTTAATAGTTAGATCGGTATTTGAAAATACAGAATTCATAATTGTGAAACGAGCGAAGTTAATGCATACGGTTCAATTTATTTACAATGTACTTGTCTAAACAACAAATTAAAGAGTTCCAACGCACACTCATACCTTATAGAACTCAATGCGACAATGTATGTCATCTTTAAATTTTTAGCACTTGATAATTATAAATGTTTTCGCTAAACTGCAATTTAGCTTTTTAAAATATTTCATTTTATGTTTCTAAAGATCATTTGTTATTTCTAAAAAAATTGTATGAGTTTGTTATGACGGTCAACTCTTTACGTCGAATACTATTGTGACGTCAGCAAACCCGCGAGCTACGTTAAATAATGTAGGTTCAAAAAATTGTAACTCCCGGACAATTGATGGGCACCAAGAGGGGTTCAAAATTTAAACATTTTAAAAAACATAAAGGAAAAGTTTCAAAATTTTCTTCTCAAGAACTACAATGTTTTAGTTTGTGGAATTTCTATGCATGCATCCTTCGCTTATGTAGATTCCTAATTCGTAAAATCGTGACCCCAGACCAATACTGGGGCCCCAAGATGGGGTCAAAGTTTATTATAGAAATATAAAGGTAACATGTTAAAAAATCTTCTTCTCGAGAACTACAATGCTTCAATTTGTGAGATTACTATCATGCATACAACCTTGGATAATGAAGGTTCGACAGTTTTAAAATAGTGACCCTTGGACTAATACTAGGAACCCAAGATGGGTTTAAAGTTAAATGTAGAAGTACCAGTATACATGGAAAAAGTTTAAAAATCTTCTTTTCGAGAACTACAATGCATCAATTTGTCAGATAACTACGTAAGCACCCTCAAATAGTGTAGATTCGAAATTAAAAAAGCCGTGACCTCAATCTAATACTGGGGCCCCAAGAGGTGTTCAAAGTTTAAATTAGCATAGAAATATAGAGGGAAAATGTTGAAAAATCTTTTTCTAGGGAACTATAATGCTTCAGCTTGTGAGATAACTATGCAAGCATCCTTAAATAATGTAGATTCCAAATAATTAAAACTTTAGCACTGGACTAATACTGTGGCCCCAAGAGGGGTTCAAAGTTTAACATAGAAAGATATATTGAAAATATTTTTAAAAAGTTTTTCTCGAGAACTATAATGCTACAGTTTGTGAGATTACTTTGCAAGGATCCTCAAATTGTGTAAACTCTAATGTAGTGGAACCAAGAGTTATCTTTCTTGATGTTCTGTATAGTCTGAGAGTTATCCTCTTGAAGTGGAACTCTTCTCTTCTTTTCAGGTTGTGTACGTGCGGTCCCACCGCAGTGCTACACATTTTAATTCCTATGTTACTATTTATGTTGTTCAAGCCAACCATAAACCTCGGACCATAACTGGGTCCCCAGAAAGGGGTTCAATGTTTAAAATAGAAAAAGCATATGCTACGAAATGTAATGTTACAAGGAACTGCTGTTCAGGTGAGCGATGTGGCCCATGGGCCTCTTGTTTAATAGTATGATGATTGGATGTGATCTAAATTTTATGATTTTGAAGATTTTGATAACGCCTTTTCCAGTTCCGATTTATGGCTAAATGTACTGCACTTCAAGGTTTTGTCTTACGATTGAATACATAATGATTTATTTATTTCTTAACGCTCATATTCAACAAATTATTTTTTCTATATACTAAGTCTTGTTTGTCAATAATTTCACTTTGTGTTTTAAGACTTTGCAAACGTGAACTCTTAATTTTCCGGAGAACGCAGCTTCAGTCCTGAATACTCTGACATTGTATGGGATAATTGTTCCGATATAGATGCTAAACTACTTGAAGATATTCAAGTTGCAGCAGCTAGAATCATTAATTTCAGGACTAAGGTCAAATTCTTCAAGATGCTTGCTTTATGATGAACTTGGTTGGGATACACTCGAATATAGACGTAAAATACACATACTTGTGTTATTTTATAAGATAGTTTATGGATAAGCACCTCAGAATTTAGTTGATCTGCTTGGACAATGTTTACTACCTCAAAATTCTTATACTCTAAGGAATCTGGACAACCGTACATTTTATGCCCCCCAAGCAAAAACATCTTCTTACATGAAAAGTTTTTTTTACCCTCAACGATTATACTCTGGAATGAACTACCATATAATACCCGTAGTCTTTCAACACTCTCACCATTAACACATGCCATAAAAAATATGTATTGTTCCAAAGCCAAGAAGTACTTAACAATGGTGTTCGAAAGCAAAATATAATCCATTGTCACCTTCGTAATTTAAATGCTGATTTATATAATCATTTTCTGAGTGACAACCCAAGTTGTGACCTGTGTGGAAACAATTATGAAACATGTTATCACTTCTTTGATTGAATGTTCCAAATACTGTGTTCAAAGACATTTACTTACCTATAATATAGATTCCTTAAATTAAGACTGCCAATACCTAATGGGGGCATTAGTCTTACTTATGAACAAAACATTGCAGTATTTAATTAAAAATGTACGTGAATTTATTAAATCTACAAAGAGATTCAAATAATCCACCTAGTTCTGCTTATTTTCCTATGCCACAGAGCCTGTGTATAAAACCTTTTGTTTGCTTTTTTTCTCTTTCCTTATTATTATCATTACTAGTTACTATAAATTATAATAATAGTGTTATACCTTTTGAAATTTCTGGTCATATATTTCAAATATACATATTTTCATATATTTATCAATATAATATATATTATAATATTATACTGTCAATATTATACGGCACAAAATCTTGTATAAATGACCTTGACCTTGTATGTCGGAGAGGATTTATATAAGCAATGCCTGCTATCCCATTATGTGATATATTTCATTATAAAATATTGTTTGAATAAAATTTAGGTCTGCAGCAAGTAAAAAATGAAATGTTTAACGAATTGTATAGCTACAAGTAAACGAAAACAAATTACCGGGGTATACCTTTATTTTCGTTACATATTGTACTAACTCATGACTTGGGGATTATTATATGTTTTCTTGTTATTTTACATATTACATTACAAATTGTAAACTAAAAAGTTACAATTTTGTTCATCAATTCAAAGCCCGATTTAACAAGTTTTCACATTCATATTTGACCACAATCACAACCAAATACTGTAAAAAATTGCAAAAAGTATGCATGCGCTTCAAATATTTATCAAGACGATGTTTCCTTGCAAGGAAAATATTTTCATATTTTTATTATCGTGCAAGCACTGAAAGAAAAAAACAACAGCAGATACTATTGGATAAGATCAAAGATTAACAGAAAAACCATGTCCAACGTATTGATGGTACCAAGTAATTGGACGTCTAATCCACTGTTTTGGATTCTCTTTCGATGTATGAATATGACCTGAGGCAATCGAAGTCGAGATTAAAACGAATAAAAAACAAATAGTCTATAACTGTACAAAATGTTTACTGTAAATTTTATATTGTCACTTCTTAATATAATTAAATAAACAAATTGGGGAACAATGCCGTGCTATTTAAAAATAAATGAAGATTTAACATGTCCAAAGGTTCCAATATCCAGTCTTTTCATTTGAAATATAAAACAATTGCTAGATTGAGTCTGTTATGTAACTGATGCATTTTCGCAATGGAAGTCTCATATTCGAAATGGTGAACGTGTGGTTAAATTCCACTGATATTCGAATGTAATGAACTTTAGAAATGATGTCATTGGAAACTGTAACATTCCATTGGTCCAACCCATTAAGTTCTTCGGAATACTACAAAAAGACAAAAGTTGAATATTGAAATTACAAATCGAATTAGTTTATTCTAAATTCCAATCGTGTATATAGCGTAAACGTATTATTTTGTGAAATATTATAAAATTTGAAAATTCTAAACCGGCGAAAGTATCTTAATTAAAATGTACTTTAATCCACATTAATAATTGTAAATTGTTTTCAGGTGAAGGGCTGCTTTACACGAATCGGCAATTGTTAATTAATTATTTAGATATTTGAAATATGAAAAAAATAGTGTACATGACTTAAAAAGATTTTGTATCAAATGAACAGTAAACCAGCCGAGTTGAGGTGGGAGTTTGGGTTCGGGTGGTGTGGTCCAGGCCTCAAGCAAATGTTGGCAGTTGAAAACATGAGATTTATGCTTTTTCAGCCATGTTTAACAGAAATCTAAACGAGTGTTTACCTATTCATCAACATTTACGTAATTACAGGTTTTTATTAAAAAAACCTTTTTACCATTTCTTTACTAGACACTGCTTACCCATCTGATGGTTGAATTGTTGCTGTCCCAGAGGTTAACATTGACGTTTGATGCCTTATCAATACTGAAGGACAAACTTGCAAGGTTTGTAAATCTCTCCGTTAAAGATATACTGACAGAGGCTACACCAGATGTCGCGTCTGGAAACGAAAGCCCTTTGGAAGAAACCAGTTCATCGTAAATCGACCCAAGGAATATGACGTTGGGCGATACTTTAATATTCGCGTCCGCTTGACAGGCTGCAAAAAACGGAGATATAATATTCAGATGAGATTGTTTACATGTAAAAAAAAACCCCAACTAATTTCTTATGTGTATAGTGATATGATACATTAATGCACACTCAACAAGCTTTGCATTGACTTGCATATAAACAAATAACAAGCAATGATAAAGAAATACAATTATAATAAAATTCACAGTCATTGTATGAGCTTGACCTCCTCCCCGGAGAGGGATTAAACTTTAGACCTGGGAACCTTCCTTGACACACCAGTGTATGATTCAATGGATTAACAAAGACCCTTTTTATATGTGATTTCACAAAACCAATACCAAGTATAAATAGTTTTTCATGTGTCATGTTGGTCATTGCGACGTTCGTGATGATGAAGGGTAAATTTTAGTGTATTAGTTAATAGTGATTTATGGATTTCTGAGATGGTTGACGGTTTGTTATTATTTTTTTTTTCATAGAGTTACAGATTTGAGAAACCGCTGTTCTAACAGATCAAGCTGTGTTTAGGGGATTTAGAATGGAGCAATGTCTAGAGAGGTAAAGTTTTATGGGCTTTTAATTATTGGAGCCATGGGAGCTATTGTTTGTAGAATTGGGAGTCAAGGTCAGGTTGGAGTTCAGACAAGATGATTAGAATTTTACAGAGATAGGTGTAGAAATGGAGCTAGTTAATTGATAGATTGGAGCTAATGATTTGAAATAATCATCAATTGAAGCCGTAGTGTATATATATATATATATATATATATATATATATATATATATATATATATATATATATATATATATATATATATATATATATATATATATAGTAGAAGTTTTGGGGGGATTTGCTCTTATTTACTCAGCGTTCATGTATTTAACATAGTATGTGATGTGACTATTCTCTGGAATAACGTGAATAAACTAGTAAATTGTTTACCCGTCTTTGTGAATTTAACAATAAATATGAAATAAATGTGATTTAAAAGAAATACCAGTCACCTCCGTGACAGTTACCAGATTGATAGAAGTTGATAGTTTCCCTCCCTGCCCGCCCTATACACTGCATTGCATTGTTTGTCTTTATGTTATGTTTTTGTTTTGTTATATATGTAATGTGATTAAATGCGTTGTAACGAACGCACACAACCTACTTTTATTTGTTGATGTTTTTAAAATAGACAAGATAATATTTATTTTCGGAGGAGTGAAAGGAGGGAGAAAATAAGTTTATATTCCGTTCGTTTACATTTAAGACTTCTGTAAACTAAAGGAAGTTTCATTGACTTACCTTCATAGCTAAGCGGTTAGCACGCAGGCCGCGCGCTTTTCGGTAAATGAGTTGTGCGGTGTTTATAAAAGTTCAACAACTTTTGCAAAATTATAAAAGATATGATACACAAATAAAACTTAAATGGAATTAAAAGTCAGATTTACCAATTTCACAAGCATAACCTTGGAAACCAGTAATACATTTCAAACAGATCCCCGTGCCAGGATGACATTTTTCACATTTTGAAGGACATGGTTTTGAGCACGGAGAAACTTCTGCTACAGGACTGGGACACCCTGAATAAACAAAATAATAAGACAAATGTCTGACTTAGCAGAAATACTGAATGTGATATGAATCTTTGTGAAAATTGAATCGTAATGTTAATTAATATTTTACCATAAACCTGTACTTCACACAGGTCCGCATGAGCATGAGGGGAAGAACCAACCGGATAAGTAACTCCTGGTATACGTTCGTTGTAGTAGATGACGTATTGTCCAGAGTACGGGCATTTGATAGACATGTGATCAGGGATGGTGTGTTTTGTGTACTTTGAGTCGTGGAAACAACGAACACCCTCAAGTCGATCGGTAGTGTTGGAAATGTACAGTGAAAATCCCAGAGGGTAAGACGTAAATCCGTTAGTGTAAACTTTAAAAACAGTTCATCATTACAAATTATGATTTGTTATTTCTAAAGGTATAAAACAAGTAAAGCATGCTTAAAAAAGAAATAAATGTGTAAAATTTAAAAAAAATCTGTAAATAAAGAATAAATTCTTAGATTGCAATTTAATAATTATTTGTTTTTATTCATTAAATTATTTTTGACAGTTAAATTTGTATATTGAACAATGTAGGCGAGTTTTATTAAGTTGTATTCACCCCATTTTAGATTTTCTGTGCGGAAATACAGATTAATGTGATCAATTCTGTAAATTTTCCCCAAGTTGACCCTCCATATTACACTACGTTGATTGAGACCACTTATTGCACATTGCCCGTCATGGTAATTACGTGACGTATAATGTCCGTCAACGGCCTTGTAACTAGTCCCAAGAGAGGAAAACGTCGATGACTGCCAGGTTGGTTTCATGTAACTCAAATTTTCAAGATCTGCAATCTCAATAAAATTATTTTATTATTATCAGAAAAAAAATAAATAAATGGGACTAGACAATCAAACATTTTATGAACATTGACAACTATATGTTGCTAAAGGGTGTAAGTGTTCAGTAGCTTTAGTATCATTTGCACACCATATACGGAAAGTACGGAAATAACTGATAAAATTTAAATATTTAAAAGAGAAACTTACATTTTTTGCACATAGCAAAACATGGAATCGTGCACTTTGGGTCGGCATTACCATACTCGAGTATAGGACAACCTTTAAATTAAGCTTGATATTATACAAAATGATAATAGAAAAAGCAATAAAGAATAAAATGAAACAATTTGTGTTTATAATTCATATCAGATGTCAATTTACCATAGACTTCTACTTCACATAAATCAGTAAAGGCGAATCTACTGTAATCAGTTGGGTAAATAATCCCCGGAAGTCTTTCATTGAAATAGATGACGTATCGACCAATCACTGAGCAGGAGATGTCCACCTTAGAGGGTATCGTGTACTTGGTGTAACTTTTATTATGATAACAAACGACGCCATCTTTGTGATCAGTGGTGTTCGATACGACGATAAAAAATCCAAGAAATCTGTTTGTGAATCCGTTATTTACATCTACAAAATATTGGTTCTTTTACACTTTTTACAGTAACATTATCGAACAATTTTATAAACATAATGTTAATACTTCATCAAAATAAAAATGTCTTTTACCCCATTTCAAATTGTCCGTTCTAGAATAGACCATAATGCGTTCAATACGTCGAATTTTTTGTAAATCCACCCACCACATGGCGAATACTTTGTTGTCCTGTGTTGAGGTACACTGATTCCCGTTATAAGCTAGATTACTTCTTTTACCATCGACAACTCTGAAACTTGGTTGTCCATCAGACAATGTATGTAGCTGATAAGTCGGACGATGCAATGCAATATTGACTGCAACCAGGCAGTAAAACAAATAAATAATGATAATAAATTTATCGTCATCACGCAGTCATATTTATAATATTTTATCGATGCAAAAATCCCCACGATATTACATTCTAGAGTATTATTTCAAAATCTTCATTTTTTTCTTGTACGATTTATTACTGTGCCGATTGATATATTTCATACTATTCATACATGGTTTCTATTTATGAAAGACTTGATATGTGAGATTACCCAATGTTACTAGCTAGCTACTAAGAAACAAAGCAAACAAAACAAACATCATTCTAACTTAAAAAAGAGATCGATTGTTCGGTAAGTAATTCTTGATAATTGTTTTGTTTTGGAAATTTTAATAATTGAAACAATTTTGCAATTACAAAAGTTTAGAATTTATTTGATTGTCCAGAGAAAACAATATTGAATAGGTCTATACGATGTAGCTTACTTCGCTTATATTTTTCACAAAAAGTTCCTTCGAACCCCGGATGACAACCTCCAAGGCATTTTCCAGTTGAGTAGTTACAATGTGTGCAGTTACCGCGGCATGGAAGATTACAATTCGAACCGTAGAATCCAAGAGGACAGCCTTATTAAAAGAAAATATATTGTTGAATTAAAAAAAAAAAGAAAAAAAAAAAGAAAAGAAAAAAAAGACAAAACCCCCCACCCCCCCAAAAAAAAAACCAAAACAAACAAAAAATTAGAATAAATTCGATCTTCTAGTGTTTGATTACAAAGTTGAAAAAAAAAATGTGATTTTAACATGATCACATAACTAAAATACTCATTAAGTAGCTTTGCTGTCTGAAAACCAAATGAACGAATTGCAAATTTATTCAACAGTATTTTAAATTTAAATGCAACAAGAGACCCAAGGGCCACATCGCTCACCTGAGCAACACTAGCCATACCTCTGATTGAATAAGCATTCTAGTATCAAATTCAAAATATCTTTACAATTAAGTATAGTAGACCAAACCAAATGGTAAAACAAATCTGAAATTATCTCCCCTTTTTGTGGCGCCACTTTTCTTTAGGGAAACAATGATCAAACTTCAATCCGCAAAATCTGTGCCATCACAAAGTTTCAGTTTTTTTTCGACTGAATGCTTTTCCAAAAGATTTTTCTCTTTATCTTCACATGTAAAATTTAACAGACCCCATTGTTGTCCCACCATACCGGGGGGGGGGGGGGGGGGGTGGGGGGGGGGTGGGTCATGATTTGATCAAACTTGAATCTACACTACCTGAGGATACTTCCACACAAATTGAAGCTTTCTGGCCCAATGATTTTGAGTTTTTTAAAGATTTTTTCTCTATATTTAAATGTAAAAATTCATCCCCATTGTGGCCAAACCCTGCCCCCGAGGACTAGATTTGAACAAACTTGAATTTAGAATTCTCGAGAATGCTTCTACACATTTTGAGCTTTTCTTGCCAAATAGTTTTTGAGAAAAGGACTTTCAAAGACTTTCTCTATACATTCCTTGAGTGATACGAATCCATCTATTATATATAATATTAATTTGGGAAGTTTACACTTTTTGGACCGCAGCCAATTTAATAAAAAGCGTAAACTGTCCTGAGTTATGTTATTCTCGTATTACATAATTATAGATAGATATTAAATTAAATCCTTATAGTATTTCTGCAACTAAAAGTTAATTCGTCCAAAACAGCATTCAATTCTCAATGTACAATTATCATCAAAACGTAGTCTGCGTATCTATTTATTACTTAATTAGTGGATAAACTTCCGTCTATCTAACGTCAAAATATGGAAATAATTGCAAGAAAGTTTACCCTTTTTTTCAAATGGGTGGGGTGAATAAGATTTTTATCATATAAAGACGTTACTGTTTTTAAAATTAAATATTTACCGTAAACTTCCACTTCACAAAGGTTTACTTCAGCCTTTTTAGAGTAGTTAGCTTTTTCGGACAGATTCCCTTCCCTGGTGTTATAGTAGATCACGTAGCGGCCTTGAACTTCACAATTCAAGGTTATGGTTGAAGTAATGTTTGATGCATTATAGGTTGTATCGTGGAAACACAAGATTCCATCTTCTTTGATTGTTGTATTTGATATGTACAAGGAGAAACCCAAGAATACGCTGGCTTCGAATGTGTAAGCTGTTTGTATAATAGAAAGATAATAAAATGAAGCACTGTGTACATGCTGCTAGTAAAAATGTGCCAACACCTAATGTGAAAAATATATCTGCATAATTGATTTCTTGTACCTAATCAGGGTATTAAAGTTCACATCTTTTTCATGATATATAACACACAATACGTTATAATAAACATGAGGTGGCTATATTTATAATCCTTTATTATCATGTGAAAAAATATATTTCGTATCGATATGATCTGCAAGGAAGTATACTTTTGAGCTATGTACTGTGACATTGTAGAGAGAATGCACTTAACGTTATACATGCAGTAGTTGTACCTTTTTCTATGCATCAATCATCTATGATCATATTACGCAATATAAACATTCTCTTATCATGATTTATTTTTACAATATGTATCTATATAGAACGGGTGAAATTTTTAGCACTTTAGAATTTACGCGCCTATAAAACCAAACCTTTATATGACAAAACAAGTTCTTTTGTCCGAAGAAAGGTCGAAGAACTGTGACGTATTCATTACTGACCCTTGAATTTTTAACGGTATACAATACCGTCATTAAATGCAATAAGAGAAAATAAAAGCGACTTGTCAGCAAAATGGATACATTTGTTAGCAGAATGGATACAATATATACACATTTTACATCAATTATGCACACTCTAAGTGATATTGCTTCAATCAAATGAGAACATGTGTAGAGAACTTACCAAAATACTCCCCATTCCATTCATGATGTATAACTATCTCACTAATACTATGCAATGCCTCTAAATCAACCAGCCACGTGATATCCGTTGATGGTAAAGACTTCGCACAGTGATCATCGATTTTGCTTAACGAGAGATTTGTGAACAGCCCGTCAACAGCATTCTCAGATGAAATAAAATCCTGTTTCTGCCAGGTTGGTTTGTTTAAAGCCAGGTTATCTTTAAAAAGATACTAACTTTCGTAGTTAGAAAAAAAGGGCAAACAACAAATGATTGTCAACCATATAAGAGAAGTTTTATTCAGAAAAGTTGTGATAATTAAAAAAAAAATAAGCACTTACACGCGTCCAAGTAACACAACAAATTAGCTATCAAAGTCAGGAAGACACTGAGGTACACCATCATCACTCTGTTTTGGTCCTTCTCACCAGATCTTTGATTCTTTTATATAAGAATAAAACGTTCTCTTTGAACTCTTATGTATTTAAATTACTATTTTATGGACTTGTTTTTCAACTATATGTTTAAGAGTGCTGTTTGTTTAAATTTGTAGAATGAAAAAATGACAATAACAAACCGTGAACCATCTCAACAATAAAACGAAATACAAATTCAAAGCAAAGCAACACGGGCCTCCAAATAGATAGAGGTAGGATCAGGTGCCTAGGAGGAGTGAGCATCCTCTGCTGACCGGTCGCATCCGCCGTGAAAATATTCTAGAACGAATTCTCTGAGGTGAAGCCACCTGGGATGTTGTTAAATCACTGAAACGTATCTAAGAGGAATGATTTAACAAGTCTGAATTTTTTCGGACTACCTAAAATCGGTATAAGATTGGAAAAAATTATTAAAAATTATTTTGCAAAAGGATCTATTGACAAAACATATCTCGTTCTGTCAACTAACTATCAATTGTTCTTGATCTTGACATAAAGGTTTTTGAGACTGAACATTTATCTCCTTTCCGTTGTTTGTTTATTTAAAATTAAAATCTGATATATTAGAATCACATTTTCATGAGCTACTTCTATCTTATATTGCTTTCATGAAAAGAAATTTAAAAAACTTAATTAATGTTTACAATTATAACTTTAAACTTTTCAAGATTTATTATTTTGTAAAGTTTTCAATCTAACCAATCCAATTGCAAATCGAAGATTGAGGCCGCTCTTATTTTGAATGTTGAATTTGAATCGCTTCGGACATAAGTTACCAATTTGTCTTTTTTTGCCAGTTTTGAATGTGTCACATTTTAATGTCGTACTTGCGACTGCAACTGATAATGTAGTGTTTTAAAATGCAGCGTTGTTCTAAGTGATCTGATAATTAGCAGATCATTCATCCAGAGAAAAGTTAGGGCACTAAAGATTGGGTACAAGAAATTAATAAAACTGATGTAGTTATTCATATAATGAAACATTGTTTGGCTTTATTTGCATAATTTGATTTGTAGGTGTGTCGATTTGTTCAACAATAATGTAGAAAAAATTTTGTTTCCATGTGTTTTTAAACAAATGTAAAGTAAAAGTGTTTAATTATGACGTGGCCTAAGAATACGCAGTGTGATATCAAAAAGTTCTTACAAGAGTGATATCTTCCGTATATTAAACTAAACAAGACAGAACAAAATAAAGACAAAGATGAATGAGACTAGTCACAACTGAAGCCCTTCTTTACAGAAGCAGCTTATTTAATATCTAACACAGTCCATACGATTCTAGACACACAACTGACAAACAATTGTTAAGAAGTTAATAACTATTTTTGAAATATCCGTAGGAAAAACATTTTAAGGCCAATCCATAATCATCATTATTTCAATAGAATAGATTAACAACACCGTATTGGCAGTCTATGTCATGGCTTTATTTTAATATATCAGTACATCATAAACTATTCAAATGTATGCAAAATATTGCAAATATAGCAATAGAGTAAGTTAAATGATCAACATCGACTTTTGGGTAGTTATGATGTTAGATCTTCAATGAACCAAACAATCAATCAATCAAGATGAATCAATCAATAAAATCAATCAATCAATAATTCAAACAATATTTCAATCAATCAATCAATCAATATGCAAATCAATAAAGTATAATCAATGTTTTGCTTTAGTGAATGTCTCAATATGACAATCAATGTATCAATTTAATTGATTACTCAATGTATTCAATGATGACAATCAACCCACTGCAATGTATCAATAGAATTATTCAATTACTCAGTGTATTCAATGACTCACTGTCAATCAATGTCTGAATGAAACAAAGTGTCAATTAAAGTAAGCCCGATTATTGGCCACGGACCTGGAAGTAAACAGAATCCGGGGCAGGCTTAAGCAAAATTCGTTAGACTGATGACAGCTGCACGCCACACGTGTCGTTGTAAAGCCATGACGCTTATCTATGGATGTGATGAAAGTACTACTTCAAGGAATTACGAATCTGAAATACAGAAAAAGAAGACAGAAACACGAAAAATATGGAATATATAACCTTACAAGATAGGGTGGGAGGGGGAGGGATTGAATTTTTTCCAGGTTGAAGCTGAGAAAGGTCGATACACTACTGCGCATGCGTAATATAAGGACCCCAAAAGGGGCCGTGCGAAAAGTTACGAGAACCTCATATTGAGGAGTTATCTTTCTTTCGTTGTAGATATGAGTGAAATGGTTAATCTATTCATTTCCATAACATGACTTAACTCGTATCGAGTTAAGTCGGATTATTTCAATAGAATAGATTAACAACACCGTATTGGCAGTCTATGTCATGGCTTTATTTTAATATATCAGTACATCATAAACTATTCAAATGTATGCAAAATATTGCAAATATAGCAATAGAGTAAGTTAAATGATCAACATCGACTTTTGGGTAGTTATGATGTTAGATCTTCAATGAACCAAACAATCAATCAATCAAGATGAATCAATCAATAAAATCAATCAATCAATAATTCAAACAATATTTCAATCAATCAATCAATCAATATGCAAATCAATAAAGTATAATCAATGTTTTGCTTTAGTGAATGTCTCAATATGACAATCAATGTATCAATTTAATTGATTACTCAATGTATTCAATGATGACAATCAACCCACTGCAATGTATCAATAGAATTATTCAATTACTCAGTGTATTCAATGACTCACTGTCAATCAATGTCTGAATGAAACAAAGTGTCAATTAAAGTAAGCCCGATTATTGGCCACGGACCTGGAAGTAAACAGAATCCGGGGCAGGCTTAAGCAAAATTCGGCCATATGTCTTCATGTATATAAAAACTATGATATGATGCATGAAGACATCCGCCACAAGCGGTCAAAATTTTGCACAATGCCATGACAATAAGACTGCTGAATTACTCGGCGTGGGATTTAGCATAAACTTTAACATTATTATGTAGTATGTTTAGGAGGCCAGCACGTATGGTTTTCAAAAATGTATTCTGAGCAGTTTCAGACAAATGTACACCATCACGGTAATATTTTGGTGAACATTGTTGTAGATCAGGGTACTTTAAGCAGGCGCCCTTACGCTTGACAATAAATGGGGCTAATGATTTGTTAATTCTTTTTCGAGCGGTCTCACCGGCAATATTTGATAACATATGTCTGTAGTAATTTCGTGGGAGTATCTGGGACCATATGAATCTTGTATTCGGCAGAATTGTTTGTAGGTTAACAACGGTTAATTTCATGAATTTTTGCAGTCTTAGCAAGGGCATGGTCCCAATACTATTGCCCCCGCAATGTAACATTACCCAATCTGGGTGGCCTCTTTGTTCAATATTTGTAATTGTGGGCTCTACATCCTCCCAGACCATACCACTCTTTCCATGCCAATATACTGTGATATTATGTTTCTGAAGGTCTAGGTGTAAGTTTCCAAATTGTTGGACAGCGTGATGGGATGCATGTTTGATAATTGACGAACCAATGATCCAGACCGTGGTGTTGGGACCTGAAAACTTAGTATTGAATAATAATACGAGGCTGTTATGAACACACATAAAATTATGCTTTACAATCTGATATATGAACAAAACGCGTTAGATTTCCATCTGCCTTTTGACTTAATGTCCTCCTCCGAATGCCCGTGTAAGTACAAATGTGTAGCTCCACCTATTCTAAATGAGTGGGATTTGAAAGTTGTTGTGTCAAGGCCAATAAATTTGACAGACTTATGTAGTACGGATGTGTATTGATATTTAGTAAGAGGTTTGTGGTTGAAATGACAGAAAAATAGGCCTTGTATTTGTGGTCTAACTGCCAAAAATTCACCGATGTGCTTGAATAAAGACTGGGTTTGAGAATTTATTTCAATCTGTAGCTTAGTACCCCTATTGTATTGGTCTGTTTTTGAACCTTTAATATACAGACCAATGTGTGTTTCATTAATGGTCACGTCGTGAAATAATAAGGCTGGTGCGTCATTACTAGTGAAAGTAAATTCGCTAATGCGCAATAATGCAAAAAATGCTAAATGAAAGGCTGCTGAAAACATAACAGCTTCATACAAGCTTGTGCACACCGTAGGTAGTATAGAAACTAATTTATTGAGACAAGATAGGGAAATTGGGGACCGTACATCCTTCCCTGGATTTAACCGACGGAAACCTTCTAACATTTTTTTAACTATAAAAGTTTTAGTGTTGTCAATTTGACCCTCTAACTGAAGCTTGTAACTAATACCGCTCAAATAACATCTCGTTGTTGAATAGGACACTTTATTTGCATGCAGGTATGCGATGTAGTTGATTATGTGGTCCAGTGGTGGAGGCCAACAAAAGATAAAATTGTGTTTGGTACAAAAAGTTTCAAAGGAATTTATGCCTTTTTGATACGTGGCCGCAGTATTTTTGGATATTGCTGCTTCAAGTAAACATTCTACATGGGGTCTAAGAGGGACAACAATTCCGGAGGTAAACGGGCTGGAGTCTTGTCTGCCTGCGGAGCCAGGGATCTGAATCTTTCCCACTGAAATCGAGAAATTGAATCTGCAATGGAATTTTGGTAACCTGGGATATGCCTAGTTTTAATCTGAATGTTATTTTTCATACATAATAATACCAATGGTCTTACAAGAGTCATGACACGTTGAGACTTACTAGACTTGGCATTCAATATATCGACCAGAGCTATGTTGTCAGTGTTTATTAGCAATTTCTTAGCTGTAAATTGATCTGCCCAAATCCACATGGCCACAAGAATAGGCACTAATTCTAAAAATGTAATATCTCTTCTTATATCTGGACCCCAAGACTCTGGCCAGGATATGACAACCCAGTGATTCTGGAAAATCGCACCTCCACCGTAGGAACCACAACTATCGGTAAAGAGGTTTAGGGTTTCATTATCAGACCAGTATAGTTCTGGGAATGGTGAACGCCCATTGTATTGGTCAAGAAATGTGAGCCAGATCCTAGCATCCTCTTTAACTGCTTGTATAACCTTGATCAGGTGGTAATGTTTCCTAATACCAATTGTTGTGTTATAAAACCTGCGGTTAAAAGCCCTGCTACCAGGGATGGCTTTGGCGAAAAAGTTAAGCGAACCACAAAGTGATTCCATTTCTTTCAGGGTGACTTTTTTAGTGACTTTTTTAGAAGAAGTAATTGATGAAAGCTTGGACCTAAGTTCTGCAACCTTATTGTCAGGAATAAAAATGACCTTATCTATGGTATCAATACCTAGTCCTAAGAAAGATAGACGAGTACATGGGCCCTCAGTTTTCTTGTCGTTTATTGGGACGCCCAACTCACTGCAAGTTAACATGAACATTTCAGCGAGCTTTGAACATTGTAATGTATTTTGCTCGCCAACAAACAAAAAATCATCAAGATAATGGATGATATTATAATTTTGAGACTTTTGTGCTACGAGCCAATGCAAAAATGATGAGAATTTTTCAAAAGATGAACAAGCTATGGAACAACCAAAGGGCATGCATCTATCAAAATAGTATTTTTCTTGAAAACATATTCCTAACAGTGGAAAATCTGAAGGGTGAATAGGTAAAAGTCTGAATGCGCTAGACAAATCCATTTTACAAAGCAATGCCCCTTTACCATTCTCTTGGATCATAGAAATGGCTTGATCAAAAGAAGCGTAAGACACTGAGCACAGAATTGGATCAATATGCTCGTTGACGCTATTGCCAATGGGCGCTGACAAATTTGAAATTAACCTGTAGCCTCCATCTTTCTTGGGCAGGACCCCAACAGGGTTACACCTAATGTTGGGAAATGGGGGTTGGGAAAAGGGGCCTGACATCCTTCCTAACGTTATTTCTTTCTCAATGATAGCCAAAAGTTGATCAGCATGTTCACTCGCGGACTTCATATTTTTGGATTGTAAGTAGGCTCTTGGGCCTATGTAATTCAAGTAAAAGCCGGATTTGAAACCATTTACTAAAAATTGAGCATTCTGAATATCAGGATATGTAGCGAGGTATTGCTCTAAAACGGAGATCTTAATTGGGGTTGAACCTAGGTGCATGAAATCTTGGTCTTGGTAGCTGATAATGCCTTGGGCGTAAGGGACGAAAATTGGTGTAATTTTGCGGGGCGAAATTTTGATGTGCTGGATTTGGAGGGGGGGATCTGATGACTTGGGTCTGGGTCGACTGATAGGACCAACAATGCATGCGTGGGTGTGACTTGTTGCAATGCATGCATATATGCTGGAATGAACACTGGGGTTTGGGACAGGAACCTTTAAAGTTATAATCAAAACATTTGAGTGACGATTTTGACTGTTGTGGAGCTTGTTGAACTTGAGCCTGCATATACAATAACCATAACTCCGCATCGATAGAGCCAAATGAAATTGATGTGTTTTTTGACATTTTGAGACGAAACTGTCTGTCGTATTCGATCCAATTGCCATTTATATTACGGCTATATCCTAAACGTATTGTGTGGATATATTTCAAGATACCCTGTATGTCTGATGGGTGTCTAGCCAGGTATATGCTTGAGAAAATCAAAAACGCATCAAGCCAGGTGTTAATTGATGTAATTTTGTTTGTTTTAGTTTTTGGTTCAATAACTAACTGACCCTCAACTATGGAAAATTTGTGCGAATCCTGAGCGGATGTATCAACTGTTTCTGAATTGATGATTTTTGACAGATCAATGTATTGTTTTGACCATATTTTATCTTTGATGGTTTGAGGGACATGAACCCCAAGCTCATCAGAAATGCTTATTAAAGGGTTTTCACCTGAAGTTGACAGAGGGATTGATGGCGCTATGGAAGGTAGCGGTACTGCAGTCTGCTCACTGGTTGTGGGATCATCGACTGGTAGCTGATGCTCTTGATTTTGAGTGGACACAAACTGGACCGCTGCCTGCGTGGGCCTGCTCGGGCCTGCTTGGGTTTGGGTGGCTGTGGTTGCCGGATTAAGGGCCCTGAGAGCCGGATGTGCATTTGGCCTGGCGTACGGTGACTTGCTCTTTCTTTTAGACCTCAACATTTTCTAGGAAGTTAGCAAAGCTGAGTAACTTAGATACAAAGTTATAAAGAAATATCAATGAAAATTAATGTATCATAAACGTTATAATATGGCTATAAAGTTATACCGTAAGTAAACAATAAATTTATTGTATCTGTTAACGTTACGTATTAATGCTATATGATACTAGTATATACTATATATGCAACCGTAGTCCTAGGTCAGCACTATAAAAAAGGCCTACTTGAATTTAAATATTTTAAAATTTATTGTAAATTAAAATTTTACAATGGAATATTATATTTTAATGATGATGACTAAACTTTTTATTAACCAAGTTATAGCCGTTGATGGCCCGCAATTTGACTTGAAATAAACCTACATCGTAATGACTATATAATGTAACAATCATGGCCGCCTTAAAGAGAGAAGCAGACGAAATAAGAAAATTATCTTGTATTGCAAAGTTTTAAAACCCTTTAAAAAAATAAATGGAAGTGAATACTTACCGCAACTTGGACAATTGATTGAATTACACAAGATTACCCGATTACTATCCAACGATGATTAATCGAGCGATTAAGTCAGTCGTGATAAACAATGCATTGAATTTTTTCCAGGTTGAAGCTGAGAAAGGTCGATACACTACTGCGCATGCGTAATATAAGGACCCCAAAAGGGGCCGTGCGAAAAGTTACGAGAACCTCATATTGAGGAGTTATCTTTCTTTCGTTGTAGATATGAGTGAAATGGTTAATCTATTCATTTCCATAACATGACTTAACTCGTATCGAGTTAAGTCGGATTATTAGCTGATTTGCACGAAGTATTTGTGTTTCATCGTTTTAAAGCTTTTATGTACACTCTTAATCAGAATTATGAAACATACATGAAACAGCCATTTTAACGTTATTTATTTTGTTCGCTTCCGCGACTAAAATATATTTTCAGAAACTTTATTAAGTAATGGAAGTCATTATTTTGAATTTGAATAAAAGTGCATACCTTTCTCTAAAATGTATGAAAAATTATATTAAAAATCGTTTTTAATCTTTAATTTATATGAACTTATATGATATTCCATCATAATGCGATAATTTGACGACAGGCTGTTTAAACATGTCTCCTGTTTAAAAAAATGCAAATAAAACATTTGAAGGCCGATCCATAATCATTATTATTAGCTGATTTACATGAAGTATTTGTGTTTCATCGTTTTAAAGCTTTTATGTACACTCTTAATCAGGAATATGAAACGTACATGGAACAGCCATTTTAACAATATTTAATTTGTTCGCTTCCGCGACTAAAATATAGTGTCAGAAACTTTATAGAAAAAAATCTTTTTAATTAGCAAGTCGATGATTTTACGATTATATTTCTTAAAAACATATAAAATTTGTTTTGTAAGTTTGAAAGTCTCATTTAATCTTAAAATAATAAATATACTCAAAACGCATGATGACGTTTATATAACTGCTCATGGCGCATGGATAGGCCAAAAGTATTCATAGGAATTGAATGTCGCAGATTTCCAATGCGAACAATAAATATATCTTGTTAAAGCCGTATGAGTAACATGCCCGAGCGCTACGGATAGAACATTTTGGATTAGATCTACACATTTGTGAAAGGATATGCGGAACTTCTTCCGCGAAATGAATCAATTCAATATATAGTAAAAGCAAAAAACAAGTAGAATGCATTATTTTGAATTTGATTAAAAGTGCATACCTTTATCTTAAAATGTATTAAAAATGATATTAAAATTGTTTACAATCTTTAATTTATTTGATCTTATATAATATTCGATCATAATTCAATAATTTGGCGACGGACTGTTTAAATATGTCTCCTTTAGAAAAGAGTGCAAATAAACAAGTTTGTTTTTTAAGGTATTGCAGAAAAACAAATTTAAAATGTACCTTTTCAATAACTTATTCATGTAAGAGGGTACAAACGAAACGAAATAATACTGCATATAAGAGAATATTATTTTGTTTAGTCAAATCAGTTTTTAAAGAAGATGATACGGTTCATAATTGTTGTGGTGACTTTGGTTATCCCGACGCTGAGCATTACATTCGGCTGTAAGTACAAAAACATCCTATCATAGATTGTATTAAGCAAAAAGATAGAGAAAAATTCATAGCAGTAGAAATTAGTCTTATCATTTAATTTTTTTGCAAACAGTTCATTCAGCTTTGTGAAATTGTAGATACAACTAGCAGAATTCAGGATTGGGAATATTTAAAGAACTTAATCCTTGTTTCTTTATGATTATTTTAAATAACTACAAACAATAAAAAATGAAATTAATTTTTGTAGCTATTTTATTTTACTTTTTATTGTTAAAGACAATCTGGCGTTTAAAAGACCGACTTGGCAGACATTTGATCTGTTTTCATCCGATAATGCTGTGGACGGACTCTTCAGATCTTCAGATTTCTGGACAACAAAAAACCGGTGCGCAGTATCGTTCGCGTCAATAAATGTCACGTGGTTGGTTGATTTAGAGGCCATACAAAGTATAAATACAATAGTCATACATCACCTAACGGATGGAGAGAATTTTGGTGAGTTCTTAACAAGTCTATTATTTATAGTATGCAACATATGTATAACCTAATGTGGTATACAGTTTCGGTGCAAACTTTCAAACAAAAAGTAAAAAACAAGAAATAAATTGACGCCTACGTCAAAAATACGACTGCAAACCGATTTGGTTTTCAAACCGTAAAATATTTTTAAATACGTGAAATATGAATTAAAGATTAAAGATAATGCCATTATATTTGTTTAGATAACATAAAGTCTTAAACTCGGCATCAAGAACTAGTTGAAATAATTCAAAAGTGCTTTTTTAAAAAAAAATCATAGCTTTGAAAAGATATATAAATAAATAAAACAATAAATAGACGGCAAAATGCAACTATCAAGTAAACACATATTTTCTTCGTTGAATTATTGAACAAAATAAATAGAACTTATATATATATATATATATATATATATATATATATATATATATATATATATATATATAATTTCCCAATACAACAAAAAATAAATTGGCACAGTTTTAAATAATCTAAAAATAATAAATATCCAGAATAAAATCACAAATTGATCCCATTTACTGCAAACGTTTTCGCCATTCCTGGCTCTTCAGGCAGTTATGTACAAATTATACATATAATTGTATTACATGAATTGTATATTGTATTGTATTAAGAGCCAGGATTGGCGAAAATGTTTGCGGTAAATAGGATCAATTTGTGATTTTATTATATATAATATATATATATTTATATATATGTCATATTTTGTAACTGACCACCTTTTGTAGATCGTTAACAGTGCCATTGGAAATAGATGTCTGAAAAATCTAATTATATAATCGTAAAAGGTTTATTATAGATGAAATTTTTAATTTTTTTTTAAAATTTCTTTTGTCATACCAAAGCAAACACCATCTTTGCAAGCAGATTCCTTGGTTTTTCGGTCTACGTATCAAATACAACGATGAAAGAAGACGGATTTTTATGCTATCATGAGACAAATCATACTTTGTCTACCATTCCCTACAAAATGACCATAAAATGTGACGTTCAAGGTCGTTATGTGATCTACTACAACACCAGGGAAGGAAATCTGAAGAACAAATACGGCTACACTAATCAAGCTCAAGTTTATCTTTGTGAGGTGGAGGTGTACGGTAAAAAAAATTACTCATTTTTGATAAGATATTAATGATAAACGTTTATACTGGTCTACATTAACTAGTTATAATGTTGAAAGACTTTGAAGCATGATAGATTGATTTTATGCAGTAGTGATACTGGTAACTATTTATAGTCCATAACAGGTTATTGTTTCCATCACTTTTTTTTATTTTCTGAATAAACACAAATGGGGAAAATTTGACATCATTTATACATTCGAAAACTCTCGAAACTTCAAACATTATACAGTTATCATCCGTTTTTTTTTCACATTGTTTGCTATGTAAAATCTCCGGAATCGATTTAGGTGTATTCGACTTTTGGTCGAGAAGACCTATTGTTTGTGGTTTTTTTTTTATTGTTCTCGACATTGTTTCGTCATCTTTTCTTAAAAGATAAACTAAAGCATATTTTAAAGCTGACATTAATTCATAAAGCATTTGATCGCCATGTTAGTTTCGATCGCTCCTCTACTGCCACTGGGGTATATATACCGGGCGAGAAAGTTACGGTCGGTTGCTTTCCGATCGAGACATTCAGGTGGCACGGACTTCTACATGCATAAACCACACATTGTAGTAAAATGTTTGTATTGAAGAATATGCAAGGAAACAACAATAAACAAAATACAAAATATATTAATTCTTTAAAAAAATCCAAGGTATCCGTATCATTTTGCACAGAAAGTGCTGCCCTACATCGCATGCACATCTAACACGTGTGTCGTTCATACATAGTGCATAGCGTTTGCATCTTTTTGAAAACCCCTGCGGCACTACATCCAACAGAAAAGCTAAATGATAGTAAATCCAAGAAAGTAACAACGTAACATCATTTTCATCGGTTTCTACAAAAACGCCCCGTTTCTAAAATCTACGCGATCATTGATATTGCTCGATCTGCCACAGTGTGTGGTTTGCACATGTGCGATGCTATAACATACACATATAAACGGTCTACAATTATCGAGGATTTTTAAAGTATCTGTGCCTGGATATCAGTTTTTCTTGTTTCGTCATTTAATGGATATTCCAGTTGTCATATTATTTTTGTTTAAAACGCGTTTTTACACGTATTTCTCCGATCCTCAGCTTAAAAATATTTTTTATCATAAATATGTTACTTTTCAATCAAACTTTATAAATGAAATGAAATTATAAATTTTTTTTTTGCTAATATTGATGATACCATCCTTATCTCGGGTTTATGTCTCGCAGCTTGTTTGTTATGCAGGAACATGCTCTGCATACGAACAATTTCTGAAACGAGGTAAGCTACTAACAAACAAGTTGTTGGAAAGTACAGTGTTAAGTACAGTGTTTCATTGAGGGGATGTGCGGCCATCTTGTACATTGAAGGATAAGAATGTAAACATTTCTTGAACAAATGGTTGTAGAGAGGACATCAACAAACCCCCTCATATTTTTTCAGATTTTTAAATCTTCAAAATAAGTCTGTAGCTGCGCAGTTCGACAGCTGTTCTGAGTGATTAAAAAGGCATAGTCCTGTTCTTGTATGCATACATTTTAAACAAAATGACATGTAGGACTACATATGTATTGCTTTTATATCTTTTGGCAACATTTTTGGCCAGTTTCGGGAAGAAAAACCAGTTTAAGAAATGTTTACATTCTTATCCTTCAATGTACAAGATGGCCGCACACCCCCCTTAAGGATTACGTTTACTCAGAATGAAAAAAAAATTCCACTGATGATAATGAAAAAAAAATATCTATTGTGTGTTATCGACCTTTCACAGTAGTGTTATTTTTCACTTTCAAAAGAGAAGGTCATTGACCTACCTTTTGAGTAAATGGTCATTGAATACTTTTTGGAAATAAGAAAAATCCCTAAAAATATTTTTTGATTGTAAAAAAAAATACAAATTGCTTAACTCTTTTAAAAATGAAATACAGTTTATGAATGGCAGAGACACTAAATAGAAACATGTACAAAGCATTAAAGTTTTCATTCAATTTTTTTTTTATGAATAGTCCTGTCCGAATTACCTTTCTCAGTTTTCGAATCCCTACCCATTTTTGATTCAATGTAACAAAGAACTGAATGATGATAATACTAAAACATTCATATTATTAAACTAAACATATTACCTTAGTCTGCTGGCATAAAATTTATATGAGGTCAATAATAAACACTTTGAGATATGATGTCTTTTATCATTTTTACACATATCTCAATACTTTTGTAGTGCGTGCCATACGATTATCTAAATAAAAAAGTGAGATAAAACCAACAGAAAATATACAGAATTATGTTGACTAGCAAATAACATCTGAACTTTAAATATTATAGTACGAACAAAAATATTTCAGTAAAAATAAAATCTGAAAAATGTTGTCCAAATTTATCTCTTTTGCAAAAATTATAACTTTATTTGAACCTAATTCCTTAAAATAGTAAAAATATCGAATGTTATGTCCATAATAATTCATTCCATAAATACTTTTTGTGTTTAGAACAAATTTTACTAATGACATTAAACTTTATAACAATCTGAATTTGATAACTCAAAACCTGAGTAAACAACGTCCTTAAGATACAAGCATACTGACGAGTTGATTATGATTTGAACATTTAAAAAAAAAAATGAAATGGCTTCACAACCAAAACAAAGTCGTTATCTTCGCTGGTTACTTTGAAAATGTGAAATGGAGCCTGAACTAACCATATGCATATACATGTGTAATATCTTTCACTGCGTGCTTACTTTCCACATTTTTTTGTACAACGTGATTTATTTTGAAAAATGCCATATAAAACAAGATATATGACTCACTTACCTAAAACTCTCATCATACCATTTATTTCATTTTTTTGCAATAAAGATTTACTTGTGTACCATATTATTTCTTCGAACAATGAAACAAGGGTATTCATAAAAACTAACACATGTTTGATAAACCACTGCCACTGTGAAAATATAGTAATATGGTCATCTTTAGTTTATGAGATATTGGACCCTTAAGATTATGCAATATAATCATTATACAATAGGATTTTAAACATCGGGCTCTGAAACATAGGAAACAAAATTTCTCTAAAATAGAGGTTTAGCCTTGATATAGTTTGCACAAAGAGACAGAGGGACTGATTGATTTATAAAAAAATTCTTGAAACATTTTCATTTACAATTTCAGAACACAGAATTATGCATATGTGTATATCTTGAAAAAACCAAGTACTTTTTTCAATTAATTACCTAAAAGTTCTATGTGTAATTCAATTACACACACGTTCAATTTTCAGCATTGTCTGTAAAGAAAAAAATAAATCGGCAAAACGAAACTTAACCTGTACAGATGAATGCAGATATATGCATCATGGGAGTGAAAAAAACAGTGATTTTTTATCCTTACTGGAAATAAAATAAAATCTGAACCAATAACGTGAGGGAGAAAACCTACTACGGGGGAGAAGCTATTTTATAGTAGCTTTTTCCCCCGGGGGAAAGGCTACCATATAGTAGGTTTATCGGGGGGAAAAGCTACTATGGGGAAAACCGCTATACAACACCAGACTTACTACGGTTTCTTCCGTTTTTCATGATCATGAAAATGAGCACACGGCGGATGCGACCGGTCGGCAGGGGATGCTTACTCCTCATATGCACCTGATTCCACCTCCATCTTTTTAGATAGTCCCTATTTGCTCTGAATTTGTATTTCGCTATATGGATTTTTGAGGCTGTTGATAATTTGTTATTGTCATTTTTCATCTAAGGAATGAGCTATCTTTCTAATGTTCAATCTGTTTGAGTTCTTTTATTACCTTACGATTATACCAAGGCGTTGAACAATTATAAAAAATTATTTAAAGTTTTTACATTTAAAATCAATTAGTGTTGAAGATATGTCGAAAATCCTCAGCATTGATTGCGGGAAAAAAGTCAAGTTATTTTGGCAGATAATAAAAACTAAAGGTTATAGATTTGGCGTCTCACAAAAGAGAATTAGGAAGTTTTCCACTCTAGTAAATTTTGGGCACAAAGGTTATTATGATTATCGACATATATAATTAAACAATAAGCGGTGGATGCAGAAACCTGGGACAGAATATAATGCATTGTATCGACAACAATAAATGACTATTTTATTTGCAATCGAGTCAAAATGACAGAAAGTAATGTCGTTTGGCGATTTTTATTTGGAATACAAAAAAAAAAAACAAAAAAAAAAAAAAAACAAACTAGAACGGGTCTTCCGTTAATGTCGAAAGTAAAGCTAGAAGTACCTGTAAGAAGCAGAGTTTTAAAACCAATAAGCATAAGTAACTAAGACAAAAGAATGAAATCGATTTTTTCTTGGTACGAGTTAACAAAATACGAATGACTAAGTACGAATTAACAGAAACCTTTTTGAGTTTGTGTCAAAGTACGATTTAATAATTATTGAATAATTTTTAGGTACGAGTAATTTAATTCTGAACATTAAACTATTTTCGTAACCAAGAATGTGGAATCAAAATTTCCGGAAAAATCAATTTTTAAAACCCTATATATCTGTAATGCACTATCCGATTCTCAAACGGACTTCAGTTTTAAAAAAATATGATTAATAAGCTCTTAATTTTTGCTTTATGATTAATGACAATAATGATCGTCGCTATTAAATAAGTTATTATGAAAAGACTTTGTAGCAGCTCTTCCGGCCCCGGATTTGAGGCGGCAGCCCCTTTTTCTTTATATTAAATGAAAAGTCTCGAAAAAATAAACATATTTTGTTCAACAAGTATTCACGAATTGTTCACCGTTTTAGAGATATTCGTCAACTGTGTTTTAGGGTCCGACCCTTCAACTCCTTACCGGGGCCACCAACAAAATAATTTTAGGTCCCATATTGTATTTTAAGTATATTTAGGTCTTTCCACCTTTCAGGTGAAAGACCTTTTGTTTTCTTAAGTTTTTTCTTCTTCTTTTTTCTATTTACCACTTTTTTTGTTATTAGGGATTTCCAGAGAATTTAAACTTTATGTAATTGCTCATTAAAAGTCATGTTACCAATTGACCCTGTGTTAAAAAACTCTCAGAACTTACAGAGTTATTGCCCTTTAAGAAGGAAATGCTTGTTATCGCTACTCCACTGAAACCATAAGAGACAGAGACTTGGAACTTTCACCATTGTCTTTAGTACACTTGGAGGGTTCTTCAATCTATTCATACTTAAAGGATATGAGTAGTTATTGCCCCTGAAAGATTTTAAAGGTCAAGGTCATTTAGAAACCTGTAAATTTATGAATTTACATATCTTTTGAAATGCAGAATTATAGTAAGGGTTTAAATAGCTTGCTGGATTGCGCAATGAGGTATTCAATTGGGTCAGCTAGGTATCACATCAAGTCCTGTGGTAACTCAAGTGGAACTTGGTTTTACAGTCAACCCATTTATTTTGTACAAAAACAGCTAGCCTCTAGAACACTCTCTTCTATTGTTAGGTTTTCTGTTTAAATGCTGGTGTAAAGAATGTTCACTTGGCTCAGTTTGATTCAGAGTAAGTGGAAAAAAATTCTGAAAAGTAATTTAATTGATGTTTGCGATATACAACAAAGAATTCTTAAAGAAATGGCTTGAAATAAAAAATCTCTTAAAAAATCATTCATGTCCTTGTGGTTTTCCCGTTTCATAGTACAACACATAGTATAAGCATAATACTTTTGTGTATACCTTATTGAGCAATCCAGCAGCTCATTAAAAATATAAAGGTGGAAAGACCTCTAATTGTTCGAGAACAAATTTGAAAACAATTAGTCTAATAGTTTCTTTTACTATGCTTTTCAAAATATTTCTCCTTTTCTAGATATTAATGATCAGAGTTTTGGACATCTGGCCCCTTGAAACCCCTAATTACGTAACATATAACTTAGGTATAGTTCCGAATATATAAACAGCTGTATAATGAACATTTTTGCTTCTATAATTTTTAACAAATAATTATTCAGTAAAGAATTATTGCAAAAAGAATTTAAAGCCCTCTTGGCTACTAATTTTAGGGGCCAGCCCCTTTTTCTTGATATTACATAAAAGCTCGTTGAAATTTAACCAACTTTTGCTGTACATGTTTTAACAAAATATTAACAGGTTTAAAAATATTTGTGAAAAAAATTGGTGCCAATTTTTGACCTCAGGCGAGCTTCAGTGCCTTGCATATTCTCCATATTTTAAAACAATGCGGTACATCTACAGCCTTCATCTACTATCCGTGAAAATTTTTATTTTCTATCATGATTAGTTTCAAAGGAGTTGCGTGGACAAAATAACCATTAAAATTTCATTAAATCGTCAATATCTTAAACTGGAAGTGACGTCATCAAAAAGTTTAAATGAAAACATTTATCCCCTTCGATGCTTTATATGTCCTGAAAATTTGGTGCAAATCGGCTGAATAGTTTTCGAGAAATAAAGCTTTAAAAAAGGCAGAAAAAAAATATTAAGAACTAGAGCAAAAGTCGTTGCAAAGCAACGAGTGGGTCTTCTGTTAATGTCAAAAGTAAAGCTAGAATTTCCTCTAAGGAGCAGAGTTCTGTAACCAATAAACAAAAGTAACTAAAACTTAAAGAAATAAATTGAATTATTTTTAGTACGAGTTAACAAAATCCGAAAAATTTTGAGTACGAGTTCACAAACATCTTGCCGATTTCAAAAACGACTTAGCAAATACAAGTCCGAATGTTTTTCAGTACGATTTAACAATTATCTAATTTTTTTAAGTACGAGTTAATATAACTTTGAAAATAACACTATTTTCTTAACCAAGATTGCGGAATCAAAATTTCCGGAAAATGAATTTTAAAATCCAAAAGTCTTTGTAGTGCATCGTTAGATTTTAAAACGGATTTCAGCATTAGATTTAGTTTAAAAAGTTCTTTGATCCTTGATATCAAATCATCGATCAGGAAAGAGTTATAACTAAAAGACTGTGTAGTCCTCCTGGCCCCTACTTTGAGGGGTCAGCCCCTTGTTCTTGATATCAAACAAGGTCTCGCAAATATAAACAAATTTTTTTCAACAAGTGTTAAAAAATTGTCAACTGTTTCTGATATATCTGACAACTGTGGTTTGGGGGCCGACCCTTAAACTCCTTACTGGGGCCACCACCAACAAAATGTTAGATATCAGATTATTTAGAACATTATTCTGAGCAACTTTTGTTCTACATTGCTTTTCAAAATATTTCTCTTTTTTTCAGGTATTAATGATTAAAGTTTTGAGTTTCTGACCCATTAAAACCCCTAATTACGTAATTGAAGATTTAGGTATTGTACTGTAAGCAATTTTTATAATTGGAAGCAGTGGGGTTAATATACAGACATTCATCTATAAAACATAAAAATTTCAAGCTTCTATCTCGATTAGTTTGGAGGAGTTGCGTGCACAAAATGACCCTTATTTTTTTTAAATCGTCAATATCTGAATCTAGAAGTAAAGTCATCATTTGAAAATGTTCTAAAATTTAGCACCGATCATGCTCTATCAGTCATAAAAATTTTGTAGAAATCGGTTAAATAGTTTTTGAGAAATAGCGCTCCAAAAAAGTCAGAAAAAAAGAATAATAAAGAAAAAGAAACCGTAGAATAACAAGAGGGTCTTCCGTTTGAAACGGAAGATCCTAATAATAATAATAGAAAGAAACAGTAGAAAAACAAGAGGGTTTTCCGTAGGTAAAAGGGACAAAAAAGAGAGAAAGAAGACAAGCATTAGATAAATAAATGCGAATATTTAAAGTTTATTTTGTAACATTTTTAAATCAATGATAATTGGGTGAAATTAAAGCAATGACCTTTATCATTAAAATAATTGCAAATTAAAACAAAACTAGGAAAAAGGAAATTTTTTTAAATATTTAAAGTTGCCTCACCATAGTACGGAAACGTTTGGTTATTGTTATCTTTAAAATAAAAATCAAGTTTTATAACTTTAAGAACATTTAGATTGTCATGGCTTTAAGAAGCTAGAGTAGCTAAATTTACTTCTGTGGTATAGTTGTTTTTTGTATATATATAATTTTTTTTTAAAAGGCTGTCCTCTTGGTTTATACGGTGAAGATTGTGACAAACCCTGTCCCCACCGCTGCCGATATTGTCACGTTGTTTCCGGAGAATGTCTTGGGGGCTGTAGCCCTGGTTTTACCGGTCATTCGTGTGAATCTTACAACCGAAGTGAGTAATTCCATCTCATATGACGAATGTAAAATCATTTGCTGCCAATCAGTTTTTTAACGTTACACAATACAGTAAGGATAAACGGATCTATGCCTGCAGTTGATCTCTTATTTAAAAAGTTTTTAGTTAACTTAACATGGATATTAAAACCATTTTGTAGTTAACAAAATATATCTGGTATGTAGTTTTTGCAAAGCAAAATTTACAGCTTTAATATTTACTATTGTGGTAGTCAGAATAAAAAGATTTAAGAAAAGGTTTACATATGAATAAATACATGGACCGATTATCAACTGTTTATAGTAAACATGGCAGGCCATCGACCTTCCTATCAGCTACACACATTAAATGCAGGGCAGCCAAGTTTCAGAGTTGTCGATGGTAAAAAAAGTAATCTAGCTTATAACGGGAATCAGTGTACCTCAACACAGGACAACAAAGTATTCGCCATGTGGTGGGTGGATTTACAAAAACCTCGACCAATTGAACGCATTATGGTCTATTCTAGAACCGATAACTTGAAATGGGGTAAGATGTCATATTTTTTTTTTTATAAATTCGAAACACTAATTCAATTAATTCAACTACTTATTGTCCCCAAACATGTTCAAGTAGTGTTAAGTCATTACTAGAATAAAAAAAATATAAACCCACCATTTTTTTTTTTACCGATCTTTACCATCGGTGTGCTTCTTGCAATTGATAGATTTAAATATTAATTATAATATAAGTGCTGAGTTCATTTTTTTCATTTAGGTAAATATCCGGTACAGTTTTTATCTACATCGTACCAAATAATTTTTTACAGTAAATTATTGAAAAATAGCATGTAAAATCTTATCTTGAATACATGTTGCGTTAGCCGCCCTAGCTTAACATGCTAGTAAACCCATATTTTGTTCAGATTCTATAGAACTACCCCTGAATGAGTATTTAAAATGTATTAAAACCAATAAAAATGCATGCTTATCATTTGGGAGTGAAATTTTTACATTGTTAACTTTTAAAAAACAATAACTATTTAAGAAGATTTTAACGGTTCAAGTTCTATGTAGGCAATATTTAGCTCTGAACATAATATATTTTCACTACTAATAAATTTACTTAAAAACTTTAACATCTTACGATCTTCATAACATGGATTCAGTTTTGTTATATCAAATAAAATTTTGTCTTATTATTTCAAAGTTTGTTTCTATTTACGCAGTTGTATAAAATCTATTTAGTTTGCCAAAGTTGTTACACGCCCTAATGATGCATTGCTTCATAACGTTAATTTTCTAGTCTATATATTGTAGATGCAAACAACGGATTTACAAGAGAATTCCTAGGATTGACAGTCGTTGTTTCAAACACGACAGATCACAACGATGGCGTAATTTGTTATCGAGATAGAAGTTACAACAAAGACACGATCCCTCCCTACATTGATATATTCTGTTCTGTGGTAGGTCGATATGTCATCTATTACAACGAAAGGCTGCCTGGAATCCATTACCCGGATGATTACAGTAGATACGCCTTTACTGACCTCTGTGAAGTAGAAGTCTACGGTAATATAATTTATTGGATTTAAATCTATTTCTTTTTAATTTTGAAACATAGCTTATAAATTGTAACTTAGGTGGTATGGGATAAATGTCAATATAAATGTGGATTAAAGTACATTATAATTAACGTACTTCAATCAGGTTAAAATTTTCGAATTTTACAATATTTTGCCGAAAAAATACCATAAAATATTTTTGAAAAGGTAGAAATTTTAGAATCTCTAGCGGGATTCAATTTTTATTCAGATTTGTAGAGAAAACTCTAACCCAATGCATAACTTATATAATAATTGAAAAGACACTTTATGAAATTACACTTTATTTTATTGTTTCTTTCAATAAATAGTACGTAATATCATTGAGGTTTCTCATACCACCTTATTGGTTAATATGCTCTTTTTCAGGTTGTCCTATTTTGGAATTTGGAAACAAAGTTCCTAAGTGCACAGTACCTTGCATGGCCATGTGCAAAAACCGCAAGTTTATTTTGGTCACAATGCTAATTTGTATATCACTAAATAAGAAAGAGCATTACTTAAAAATGGCATGAACGGGATTCATGAACTTTAGACGCATTTTGCAAACTAACATCCTCGAAATTTGATTTTTTTGAAAAGAAGATAGAATATATTGTTTATGTTTAAAACAATGAAAGTATATGCTAATGTTTTGTGTTTTATAAATTTAGATCTCGAAAATCTGAGTTACATGAAGCAAACATGGCAGTCCTCGACATATTCCGCTTATGGTACAAGCGACAAGGCCGTTGACGGCCATTTTTCGTCACGCCATTTCCGTGACGGGCAATGTGCCTTAGGTGCAGCAAATCAAAGACGTGTAACATGGTGGGTCAACCTGGGGAAGATATACAGAATTAACCACGTTGTTCTGGTTTTCCGTACGGATAACATAAAATGGAGTGAGTTTAAAAGTGATTTAGGCTTAATTTATCATATTTAATTTGTACAGAACAAAGATATATATTGAATTCAATATATGTTAGAAAAAATGAATGAAAATATGTTATTTGTCAAAGTTTGGCTGATATCTGTGTTTCTGTTTGTGGTTGTTTTTGGTGTTTTTGCATTTTTTTTTGGTAATAGTTTAATTATTTATATTGTAATTTTAATATGGAATATTTGTTTTTATGAATGAACACTCGTTTGTTGAATAAATGTAACTTTACGATATTAAGGCGCTGACTCCAATGGGTATACGGCAGCTTTTCTTGGATTTTACTTGTACATTTCGAACACCACCAATCGACATCAGGGTATTCTTTGTCACCATGATACAACATTCACAAGACACACCATTCCAGATACAGTGTCCATAAACTGTCCGTATTTCGGAAAATACGTCATTTTCTATAACGAACGTTTACCCAGAGTTGTGTACCCTTCTGACTACTCCACGTATGCTTATGGAGACCTATGTGAAGTACAGGTTTATGGTAATTTTTTGTTTTGGTTTATAATATTTCTGAATATTTCCACCACTAAATTAAATGTTATTAGTAGATGTTTGTATTTTTTTTAAGGTTGCCCTAGTCCCATAGCGGAAATTTCTCAATGCACAAGACCATGCCCCTTGAATTGTGAAAAATGTTATCCAGGCACAGGAATATGTTCGAAATGTTTTATTGGTTTTGAAGGATACGCATGTGAAATCGGTAACTATACATTAGCAATCAAAATGATCTTTTAATGAGGAATTGGAATGTTTTGAGTACTGAATTTTTAGGGAAAAATTTAACATTAATTATGGAATAAATTTAGTTTCTACCTATGTTATACGATGTAACATAATTTGGAACAGTTTATGGTATATAAATCACAAAACTGTTTATAAAGAAACGAAAACTGTTCCGAGGTATGCTAAAATTGTATAACCTAAGTAAACAATAAATGCATTCATTATCATCTAATTTTCTTCTACTAATATTAGAAAAAAAGACATTATTAAATTTTTTACGTAATATTATTTACAAAATTTAAATGTAACAGCATGTGGATTAATACGTTTTGAACGCGTGTCGTATTGTGACGTAGGTAAGTTGTGTAATACGATATAACTTAATTTGTTAGCCTATCAAATGAGGTGTTAAAACCGAAATTAAATTATCTTATTACCAATAATAATTATTGTGTTGAAGTCACGAATAATATCTTATATTTCTTGTTATTGTTAAAAAAATCTAAATCCATTACACAAATACACAATGGATCCAAATGTTTCTATTCATTGTCTGTTCAAATATATACACACATATATTTCTAAATTGTATTTTGTTCCCGATAGAATTGATTTTTTTTTTAAATTTTAGCTTGCCATGCAGTGGCCATCGTTTCATCCTCAACGATGATTTTTATCCCTGTGAAGTTTATATACAACATGTTAAAAACATCCCAGGGAATCCTGTTTGCGGGAGAAAAATCTGGAATGGTAGGAGTCTACATGACTTTACCAGAAACGTCTTCAAGCATTGCGAAATTATCTTTCACTCTAAAGATAGCAAAGGAAGTCAATGTGACCTTCTACGATAGAGACCATTTAGAGATCAAAAAGGTAAGTATTTTATATAAACATACCACCAAAAAAGACAATGATGTGAAGTTATGTAAATTTATGTCATTTAGTTTCAGATTTAACTAGAACTAGATGATATCCTGCACAAGCGCAGAAACTTTCAATGGGCTTTGTATGATGAACCGTATTTTTATTTTGCATATTTTTTGTATACACTCCGTTCAAATTTTCTTCCAATATTTTCTTTACCAATATTTCGAAACTTTTGACCGTTTATGTTGCAAATGAAAATATTTTTTGTTTTTGCATTATCTATTCTTGAAATGTCATACCTCAATCGCATAAATGTTTGTCAAATATAACTATAAGTTTGAAGGTGAAATTTCACACCAAAATTTTGTTTTACTGATCGTTAGATATCATTTCTGAAACAAGTTTAATTGTTCAAAGACGGATATATGGATGTTATTATATCTTTTTGAAATGTGTCTTGTATTTTCTCGAGGTGAAAAATCTGATTTGGTTGCAAGTTAAAAAACGTAGAGATTCAAATTTGATTTGAAATAATGTAAGATTTTATCCATGAATAAAATCTGAAGAATAACAAATATTCACATAAAACTCCTCTTAATCAATTAATGATATCTTACAGGAATTGAAACGAAGAATTAATGAAAAATGTTGGAAAAAATTCCAACTTATTTAATTTGAACCGATCCCGATCAGAATCATTTCAAATTTAAAATTCTTCACCATTTTGTTTGTCATATTTTTGTAAAATTATTTTTCAAAAATCTTTATTTATCCATTAAATAATGCACTGTTGATACGAACAACCACTGTCCAAAATATATATATGTAAATTTTAGAAAAGCCAGTTTTGAACCGCCCCCTCCCCCCACTGTATTAGTATATTTATCTAGAAAGTTTTCATTTAGAAATACAATTAGAGTGCCAAATCAATATTTAATGTTTTCTACAAAATCATGATGTCAATTGGTCGGTCTGCGTTCTCTGTTAGCTCGTTCTGGGAGTTATCTGGAAAGTTCTTTCTATCAACAATCGTGTCTACTAATATGCATCTGATGTTAAAATTAAACACCACTGAATATTGCGCTTTTATCTGAACATACATGTATATATTAAATTAACTATATAGTATATTTTTATGAGTATTGTATCGCTTTAATTTTAAGAAAAAAAATGGATATTGAATCGAGGAACTTTTACTCTAAAATTATTTTTACAATTTTCTGTTCAATTCTAGCATCAGGAAAAATTTACAGAACTGCAACAAATGGATGTCACAGTACTGAATGACAAAATTTCTAAAGTTTATTACATCTTAATGACAGTTGAGTATATCCATGAATTCACAATTTCAAATCTGAGGCTCCCTCTACGTAAATGTTACGGAAATAGCATCGATATGGTAAGTTTCGTACAGAATTCGACCAGACCAAATGGTAAAATATAAAAAAAGATAAATTAAATAGGTAATTGAAACAAACAGACGTAGAATTTAAAGAAAGAACACTTGACAAACATGTTGAGAATATAGTAACAGTATATTAAAATGAAAAAAAAAGAATAAATGCATAGGCATCAAAGGCCCAGGGAGAGAACGTAAAAACAGCAAAATTTGTAAGCACCAATTTATAACATGAGTGCAAGAGACTAAGCAAACGGCTAAGAGAACTAGACAGACATAAGGACAGATAACTATAGAATATAACTATAGAATGATTAAGAAATAACTAAAATGTGAACAAAAGCCTATTTAATTTTTTTTCTAACATGCTAATTGATTATCTTTCAGGAAGAGCCCACCCAAGACGGTTTCAAATACGTTTGAGGAATCATACAAGCGGCCTTTTTTTATCTTCTTAAAAATGAGTTTAAAATATTTTTTTCGTAGTTATTACTAGAGTTATTCCGGACATTAATTAAAATAATGTTTATTGGTTTAAGAAACCATTATGCATGGACAGTTTATGAAAAGGTCGTTTTATATAATAACAATTTATCATCGTACTTACATTAGGGATTGTAAACGGATTTTCTTCTACATGTTTTAGGCATTGTGCATGTTTTTTAAGCATAGCATGAATCCACGATTTAATTCAGATAAAAAAGGTCAGGTCGATGTGCTTTTTAGCAATAGGAGACCAAAGTTAAATTATATTAACAATTTATTTTAAATTGGTTTTTTGTTAGAGGCAGAAAATTTTATTTTTATAAGTTTATATGTTTGTAAAAACATTCATGCGGTGTTTTTTGAAATTTAATTAAGGACCTCTTGGTCCATAGTTGAGTTAGTTTCCACTCAGCAAAATTGGAATGTTTATTTGTGCATTAGTTGTAAATATTGGTAATATAAAATATGACAAAGCATTTCATGCCAGGCAATTCTTATGATTTCGTCATTCATTGTCCAGAGAAACGTTCTTACTTCTACTCGCATATTACTATGAAATCTAGGTACTGTGAAGAAGTGTGCTGTTCAAGCGTGTGCAACTATCACGTATGCCCTAACCTAGAAGAACTGTTTTCATCTACAATGTATGTTATATTAATGGAATAAAAAACCCAATACATTTTCAATGTGTTACATTTGGCGTCGCTGGTAGAAATATAATGTGCTTTGTTGCAACCACTATTGAAATAAAACCACTATTGAAATAAATTATTTCAATAGTGGTTGGGAATGCATTTCATTAGAAAAAGCACTTTGTAACCACTATTGAAATAAAACCACTGTTGAAATAAATTATTTCAATAGTGATTGAGAATGTATTTCATTTGAAGAATCACTTTGCAACCACTATGAAGTACAACCACTATTGAAATAGATTATTTAAATAGTGTTCCGGGATGTATTCCATTTTGAAAATCAATTTACAGACACTGATGAGGTACGACTACTATTAAAATTATTTTTTCAATCGTACCTTAGAACGAATTTCTTTATAAATATTACTTTGAAATTTTATATTTTTTTCTTTATATTTTTCTTAAGCTTTCTACAGACATATCATGTCCTATGAATAGTGTATATTATTTGCACAATAGTGAACATCTTGTAAATTGCCAGAACTTCTATTCAAACCCCCTGTATATTGAATAATTATTTATTGATAAATATTATTATACATATCACTATTGAGATAAATTATTTCAATAGTGGTTGGGGGTGTACTTCATTAAGACCACTATTGAAATATATTATTTCAATAGTAATTAAGGATGCGATTCATTTCAACCACTATTGAAATGAATTATTTCAATAGTGGTTAGGGGTACCTTTCATTTCAACCACTATTGAAATAAAGTATTTCAATAGTGGTTGATGATGCATTTCAGTTTTATGTCTATTATTATGTCTGTTTGTAGCACTTTCCTTTCTGCTAGGGGAGTCTCTTAAGATAAGAAGTATGTCTTATGAGATAATGAATTCCTTTTTGATTATGATGTTCTTTGATTTATCTCTATATGGTCAGTCATGTTTCCCATACCACTGTCATCTGGAACCGAAAGTGCAATGCACAGTCGGAATTATAGGCATTAAAATGACATGCATCCCTACCATTATTGAAATATTTTATTTCAATAATGATTGTAGTGAACCGCATCCTTAACCATAATTGAAATAAATTATTTCAATAGTGGTTGTAATGAAATGCACACCTTACCACTTTTGAAATAATTTATTTCAATAGTGGTTATAATGAAACGCATACCGAACCACTATTGAAATAATTTATTTCATTCAATATTGGTCATAATGAAGTACATCCCCAACCACTATTGAAATTATTTATCTCAATAGTAATATTCATTATAACATATTTATATATATATATATATATATATATATATATATATATATATATATATATATATATATATATATATATATATATATATATATATATATATATATATATAAACTATAAATTATTTTTTGATATGCAGGGGTTTTGAATAGAAGTTCTGGCAATTTACAACGTTGTGTTCTAGTACAAATAATTTTCAATTTTCAAAAAACATGATATATCTATTGAAAGAGAAAGATAATGAAAAAATATGAAAACAATTTCTTATGTTAATATGCGAGGATTGGTTAATTCTGCACAAGAGTGAAAATCCTAAAAAAGGTACATTTATTTCATAGTCTTGATTATTATTACCGCAAAAATATGCAAGTCTTTAGTACCTTAATTGTGTATTTGAAATTGTTTGTTAGATAAAAACGAATGTATATGTAGGCCTATGTTTATTTGCGAGAATTGGTTATTTATTTCTACTCAGCAGTGAAAATTGTAACATAATTGTGTATTTGAAATTATTCGTTAGATTTCTTGCATTTCAAAAAAGTTTGCAAATATGATATGCAACTTCTTTCTTTCCAAATGTGTTACCATAGTTATTACATAGTTATATTTATAAAGTAATTCATTCCCACCTACGATTGAAAATATAAATTTAATAGAAGTTGGCCTTTAATGGTGTCTGTAAAGTAGTTCTTATCATGAAATACATCCCCAACTTCTATTAAAATGATTACTTCAATAGTAGTTGTATTTCAATAGTGGTTGCAAAGTGATTCTTCTAATGAAATACGTCCCCAACCACACTTCAAATAATTTATTTCAATAGTTGAAATAATTTATTTCAATAGTTGTTTTATTTCAATAGTGGTTGCAACAGTGCTTGCTCTTTACTCAGGAACACATATTTCCTGTCATATATATATATATATATATATATTGGTTACATAACCAAAAATTATTCAAGGTCTGTATTTCGCTTGCAGCTTGGCCACTGATATCAAATTTTGGTTGACCATTTAAAATAGATTCGTTACGAACATAAATGCAAAAATCAAATGTAGATCAAATCGTTACCACGCCCCTCTAAAAGTAAAACAATCACAGATTACAAAGCTCATCAAAACGAGGCATCACCTTTATGAGGAATCACGTTGATGAGACCACCTTGAACATTTGATATGAAAATCATACTTTATGATCTTGGATATTCATGGATACTTTTTAGACACACTATCCTATATCATCTGTTAAAAAATTGTATGATAATCATATTAATCGTATTATGTGATACAATGTTTATCAATTCATAGATATAAAATACAATATTGCATCCTATCATACTTACAATATATATCAGATAATATGATATAATACTGAAATAAATAGTAATGCAATATAATGATTTAACATATGTTATGACATTGTATCATGTTTTGAATTATTGTATTCGATTACATGATACAATAAAAAATTTATGATACAATAAAGTTTTATTTGATACAATATCCTATTATACAATATTTCACAATATTGTAACATATGATAGCATATTGTATAATATAGTATGATATTGTGATGTATGATACCCTATCATATTTGATACATACTATGACATTGTATCATATGAAACAATATTATTTGATACAACATTGTATCATATGATATCATATCATGTGATATAGTAAAATGTTATATAAACAATTTCATATTGTACAATATTTTATCATATGGTACAATATAATTTGATACTACATTGTATATCATATGATACATTATTATATATAACAATATCCTATAATACAATTTCATGTAACATAATAATATATTACATAAATGAATATCATATTATACTATATAGTATTATATAATATTATATATTATAAAATATTGTATCATATGATCCGTTATTATATATTGCAATATCATATGTAACAGTATCACGTGATTAAATAATGTATGATACAATATCATATTTTACAATAATTATTGTATCATTATATATATTACTATACATAACAATATCATGATACAATATCATATCATAAACTGAAAGATTTGTATGCACACACCGCTGCAGTTATGATTCTGTATACTTCAAAAAATCATGATTCAATGCTATAATGGAACAAAATCTTGTATATATGACCCTGGCCTTGTATGTCGGAGAGATTTATATAGGCAATACCTGCTATCCCATTATGTGATATATATCATTATAAATATTGTTTAAATTAAATTCAGGTTTGCAGCAAGTAAAAATTGAAATATTTAATGAATTCTACAGCTACAATTAAACGAAAACAAATTACCGGGGTATACCTTTATTTTCATTACATATTGTACTTATGACAAAATTGAGGATTATTTTATGTCTTCTTGTTATTTTACAAATTGTAAACTAAAAAGTTACAATTTTAATCATAAATTCATAGCCCGATTTAACAAGTTTTCACATTCATATTTGACCGCAATCACAACCCAATACTGATAATAAATAATTGCAAAAAGTGTGCATATGCTTCAAATTTTTACCAAGACGATGTTTCCTTGCAGGGAAAATAGATTCACATTTTTATTATCGTGCAAGCACGATAATAATAGAAAAACACAGCAGATACTTTTCAGAAGGTGCTTCAACACAGTCCATGCACAAGAAGATTTATTTAATTATTGATGAGATCACTCTGCTTCACTGGGCATCTTTTTGAGAAAGACATGTCTTACACTATCAATCTTCAGCACAACAACTATTTTAACTATTCCTTTGAGAAAAAAATGTGAATTTCTGTGTTAACGTTTCTTCTTCAATTATTTATTTACTATTTAGTAATTTTTTATAAATGGTGTAAATGTTTCAGGTTTACTAACCCCCCCCCCCCCCCGCAAAATGCAAGTCATTATGCACGGAAGCACGCTCACACAAAAAGCAACACGCATATAACCGATGATAATATATTGGCACCAATGAGGATGCAAAGCCCTCGACTACTGTGAATTTTATTGTTTCTTCCATTTTAGGGATAAGATCAAAGATTTACAGAAAAACAGTGTCCAACGTATTGATGGTACCAAGTACTTGGACGTCTTATCCACGATAGGTTATCATTCGTTTTGGATTCTTTTTCGATGGATGAATATGACCTGAGGCAATCGAAGTCGAGATTAAAACGAATAAAAAACAAATAGTCTATAACTGTACAAAGTATTTACTGTGAATTTTATATTGTCACTCCTTAATATAATCAAATAAACAAATTGGGAAACAATGCTGTGCCATTTAAAAATAAATGAAGATTTAACATGTCCAAAGGTTCCAATATCCAGTCTTTTCATTTGAAATATAAAACAATTGCTAGATTGAGTCTGTTATGTAACTGATGCATTTTCGCAATGGAAGTCTCATATTCGAAATGGTGAACGTGTGGTTAAATTCCACTGATATTCGAATGTAATGAACTTTAGAAATGATGTCATTGGAAACTGTAACATTCCATTGGTCTAACTCATTAAGTTCTTCTGAATACTACAAAAAGACAAAAGTTGAATAATGAAATTAAAACAAATCGAATTAGTTTGTTATAAATTCCAATCGTGAATATAGCGTATACGTATTATTTGGTGAAATATTGTAACATTTGAAAATTCTAAACCGGCGAAAGTATCTTAATTAAAATGTACTTTAATTCACATTAATATTTGTGTATTGTTTGCAGGTAGAGGGTGGCTTTACAAACATGGGTTATTTTTAATTAATTATTTAGATGTTTGAAATTTAATACAAAAGTTGTGTACATGACTTAAAAAGATTTTGTATCAAATTAACAGTCAACTAGCTGAGTTGGGGTGGGGGTGGAGGTTGGTTTGGTGTGGTCCAGGCCTCAAGCACATGTTGACAGTTGAAAACATGACATTTATGCTATTTCAGCCAGAAATGTAAACGTGTGTTTACCTATCTATTCATCAACATTTACGTAATTACAAGTTTTTATATAAAAAAACAAACCTTTTTACCTTTTTTCTTTACTAAACAATGCTTACCCATCTGATGGTTGAATTGTTGCTGTCCCAGAGGTTAACATTGACGTTTGATGCCTTATCAATACTGAAGGACAAACTTGCAAGGTTTGTAAATCTCTCCGTTAAAAATATACTGACAGATGCTTCACCAGATTTCGCGTCTGGAAACGAAAGCCCTTTGGAAGAAATCAGTGCATCGTAAATCGACCCAAGGAGTGTGACGTTGGGCGATACTTTAATGTTCGCGTCCGCTTGACAGGCTGCAAACACGGAGATATAATATTCAGATGAGATTGTATACATGTAAAAAACAACTAATTTCCTATGTATATAGTGATGATACATTAACGAACACACAAGAATCTTTGCATTGACTTGCATATAAACAAAAAACAAGCAAGATAAAGAAATACAATTATAATAAAATTCAGTAATTTTATGAGCTTAACCTCCTCCCCGGCAAGGGATTAAACTCTGGAGCCTTCCTTGACACACCAGTGTATGATTTAATGGATTAACAAAGACCCTTTTTAAATGTGATTTTACAAAACCAATACCAAGTATAAATAGTTTTTCATGTGTCATTTTGCTCATTGCTACGTTCGTGATGAAGGGTAAATTTTAGTGTATTAGTTAATAGTGATTTATGGATTTCTGAGATGGTTGTCGGTTTGTTATTATCTTTTTTTCATAGAGTTGCAGATCAAGCTGTGTTTGGGTGATTAAGAATGGAGCAATGTCTAGTATGGGCTTTAATTATTGGAGCTATGGGAGCTATTGTTTGTCGAATTGGTAGCCAAAGTCAAGTTGGAGTTCAGACAAAATGATTAGAATTTTATAAAGATAGATTAAGAAATAGAGCTAGTTAACTGATAGATTGGAGCTAATGATTTGAAATAATCATTAAAGGACATATCGCATGTTTTTCAATTTTCGGAATTTTTTAAATAAAATCATTCTATACTCATTAAAAATGAAGTTTATTATCGTTTTCATAAAATAATCTGGCTAATTCGTGAGTTTGAAAGCGATGAAATTCAAATGTCGCGATATGCATATTTTGTCTCTCGATCTTCCCGCCATGATGTGTGACGTCATATGAGACCTCGAGCGAGAAGGTGCTGTTAGCCATCTTTGTAATTGGATTAAATTTAAACGACAATTAAACTAATTATCACCTATTAAATTGCCGATAACGGTACATGATGGTGTTTTGTGCTTCATGTGGGTGTTCTAGCCGTCAAAAATGGGGATTTGGACTGTTGTTTTTTTTAAGTTTTCCTTACAAAAGTATGCGGAAATCTTGCGACAAATAGGGGTTTATCTGTCGACGAGATGATATATAAATAAACATTCAATACGTATAGTTTTATAAATGAATCGTATTTATTTTTCAAAGAGAAAAAAATAATGTTTATGCACAGGGACCTGTGTACAAAACGCAAGTTCATCGGAGAAAAAATATAACAAGAGACGACGCCATTTTGGATACCGCCTCGCTTCATTATAGCTGTTTTCTTATTGTTATTGTTCAACTATACGTTCATGTATGGGTTGGTTTTGAATAAATGATTTTTTCATTCATAGCTCACCGCTGAAGAAATCATAATTGAAGAACAGGTCGTAAGTTTTCTGTGATTTTTATTTTTCTGTGGGAGAGGAAGCGAGTTGTCGATATTGAATGTTTACGCGAGAAATAGACAGTTTGTTGATATACATTTATACGTAATTGGATTAAAAATACGGAGATTGGATCTTACAGAAAAAAATAATAAAGGAAAACGTTCTATAATATACAATGTATATATTTATACAGTGTAATATGAAGTAAACAACCTTAGAAAGTTGTGACCAGTTACGGCCGAAGAAAACACTTCTTGTGCACCACAGTTTTACAATAATGAACATTCTGAGTCGTTAGGAACGCAAAAAAGCACGACTATTGTATATTTAAATATAATAAACACCTTTAACCAATTTATTTGAGCTTGAATCCTTACTAATTTGATCGTTATTGCCTACTTCATCGTCGCTTCTACGGCTATATCATCGTTTTTTATCAGTACTGGTCGCTCAAACATGTAAGCCTGAATAATAAGATTCTTTTAATTTAGTCAGCATGTAAAATAAACAACGTACATGGTGAATAAATGTCAAAGATAATGCTAATCCTACAATTTGTTTACAATCAGCTGTTCGAAGAAGGTCGCATGTGACGTCACTGTACCACGTGACACGCTATCTAATTAACGAGTTTTTAAACGATCGGGGCTATAATTTTATATGATATTATGGCTAATTACCTCTTTTCTACCGTTAACAAACTGTTAGAAGTAATTATTAGGTACACAAGGAAGCCAAAAAATGTAAAATGTCCCATACTTTAGAAACAAACGATATGTCCTTTAATTGAAGCAGTAGTAGTATATATATAGAATAGACGTTTTGGTGGGATTTGTTCTTATTTACTCAGCGTACATACATTAGACATAGTATATGATGTTACTATTCTCTGGAATAACCTGAATAAACTTGTAAATAGTTTACCCGTCTTTGAGAATTATATAATTAATATGAAATAAATGTGATTTAAAAGAAATACCAGTCACCTCCGTGACAGTTACCAGATTGATAGAAGTTGATAGTTTCCCTCCCTGCCCGCCCTATACACTGCAATGCATTGTTTGTCTATATGTTATGTTTTTGTTTTGTTATATATGTAATGTGATTAAATGCGTTGTAACGAACGCACACAACTTCTTTAATTTGTTGTTGTTTTAAAATAGACAAGATAATATTTATTTTCGGAGGAGTGAAAGGAGGGAGAAAATAAGTTTATATTCCGTTCGTTTACATTTTAGACTTCTGTAAACTAAAGGAAGTTTCATTGACTTACCTTCATAGCTAAGCGGTTAGCACGCTGGCCGCGCGCTTTTCGGTAAAGGAGTTGTGCGGTGTTTATAAAAGTTCAACAACTTTTGCAAAATTATAAAAGATATGATACACAAATAAAACTTAAATGGAATTAAAAGTCAGATTTACCAATTTCACAAGCATAACCTTGGAAACCAGTAATACATTTCGAACAGATCCCCGTGCCAGGATGACATTTTTCACATTTTGAAGGACATGGTTTTGAGCACTGAGAAACTTCTGCTACAGGACTGGGACACCCTGAATAAACAAAATAATAAGACAAACGTCTTACTTAGCAGAAATACTGAATGTGATATGAATCTTTGTGAAAATTGAATCGTAATGTTAATTAATATTTTACCATAAACCTGTACTTCACACAAGTCCGCATGAGCATGAGGGGAAGAACCAACCGGATAAGTGACTCCTGGTATACGTTCGTTGTAGTAGATGACGTATTGTCCAGAGTACGGGCATTTGATAGACATGTGATCAGGGATGGTGTGTTTTGTGTACTTTGAGTCGTGGAAACAACGAACACCCTCAAGTCGATCGGTAGTGTTGGAAATGTACAGTGAAAATCCCAGAGGGTAAGATGTAAATCCGTTAGAGTAAACTTTAAAAACAGTTCATCATTACAAATTATGATTTGTTATTTCTAAAGATATAAAACAAGTAAAGCATGCTTAAAAAAGATATAATTGTGTAAAATTTAAAAAAAATCTTTAAATAAAGAATAAATTTTTGCAATTTAATAATTATTTGTTTTTATTCATTAAATTATTTTGACAGTTAAATTTGTATATTGAACAATGTAGGCGAGTTTTATTAAGTTGTATTCACCCCATTTTAGATTTTCTGTGCGGAAATACAGATTAATGTGATCAATTCTGTAAATTTTCCCCAAGTTGACCCTCCATATTACACTAGGTTGATTGAGACAACTTATTGCACATTGCCCGTCATGGTATTTATGTGACGTATAATGTCCGTCAACGGCCTTGTCACTCGTCCCAAGAGACGAAAACGTCGATGACTGCCAGGTTTGTTTCATGTAACTCAAATTTTCGAGATCTGCAATCTCAATAAAATTATTTTATTATTATCAGAAAATAAATAAATAAATGGGACCAGAGAATCAAACATTTTATGAACATTGACAACTATATTTTGCTGTAGGGTGTAAGTGTTCAGTAGCTTTAGTATTATTTGCACACCATATACGGAAAGTACGAAAATAACCGATAAAATTTAAATATTTAAAAGAGAAACTTACATTTTTTGCACATAGCAAAACATGGAATCGTGCACTTTGGGTCGGCATTACCATACTCGAGTATAGGACAACCTTTAAATTAAGCTTGATAATGTACAAAATAATAATAAAATAGCAATTAAGAATAAAATAATGAAACAATTTGTGTTTATAATTCATATTAGAAAGCAATTTACCATAGACTTCTACTTCACATAAATCAGTAAAGGCGAATCTACTGTAATCAGTTGGGTAAATAATAAGTCTTTCATTGAAATAAATGACGTATCGACCAATCACTGAGCAGGAGATGTCCACCTTAGAGGGTATCGTGTACTTGGTGTAACTTTTATTATGATAACAAACGACTCCATCTTTGTGATCAGTGGTGTTCGATACGACGATAAAAATCCAAGAAATCTTTTGTGTTATTTACAATTACAAAATATTGGTTCTTTTACACTTTTTACGGTAACATCATCGAACAATTTTAGAAACATAATGTTAATACTTCATCAAAATAAAAATGTTTTTTGCCCCATTTCAAATTGTCCGTTCTAGAATACACCGCAATGCGTTCAATTGGTCGAAGTATTTGTAAATCCACCCACCACATGGCGAATACTTTGTTGTCCTGTGTTGAGGTACACTGATTCCCGTTATAAGCTAGATTATTTCTTTTACCATCGACAACTCTGAAACTTGGTTGTCCATCAGACAATGTATGTAGCTGATAGGTCGGACGATGCAATGCAATATTGACTGCGACCAGGAAGTAAAACAAACAAATAAATAATGATAATAAATTTATTGTCATCACGCAGTCATATTTATAATATTTTATCGATGCAAAAATCCCCACGATATTAAATTCTGGAGTATTATTTCAAAATCTTAAAATTAAATCAAAATTTTTTTCTTGTACGATTTATTACTGTGCCGATTGATATATTTCATACTATTCATATATGGTTTCTATTCATGAAAGACTTGATATGTGAGATTACCCAATGTTACTAGCTAGCTACTAAGAAACAAAGCAAACAACACAAACATCATTCTAACTTTAAAAAAAAGGGATCGATTATTCGGTAAGTAATTCTTGATAATTGTTTTGATTTGGCAATTTAATAATTGAAACAATTTTGCAATTACAAAAGTTTAGAATTTATTTTATTGTCCAGAGAAAACAATATTGAATAGGTCTATACGATTTAGCTTACTTCGCTTGTATATTTCACAAAAAGTTCCTTCGAACCCCGGATGACAACCTCCAAGGCATTTTCCAGTTAAGTAGTTACAATGTGTGCAGTGACCGCGGCATGGAAGATTACAATTCGAACCGTAGAATCCAAGAGGACAGCCTTATTAAAAGAAAATATATTGTTGAAATAAAAAAAAACCAAAAATAAAAAACACCAAAAAACCAAAAAACAAAAACAAAAACAAAAAACAAAAACAAAAACAAAACAAACAAATAAACAAAAAATTAGAATAAATTCGATCTTGTAGTGTTGAATTACAAAGTTGAAAAAAAATTGTGATTTTAACATGATCACAAAACTAAAATACTTATTAAGTAGCTCTTTTGTCTGAAAACCAAATGAACGAATTTTTAATTTAAATGCAACAAGAGACCCAAGGGCCACATCGCTCACCTGTGCAACACTAGCCATACCTCTGATTGAATAAGCATTCTAGTATCAAATTCAAACTATCTTTACAATTAAGTATAGTAGACCTAACCCAATGGTTAAACAAATCTGAAATTATCCCCTTTTTGTGGCGCCACTTTTCTTCAGGGAAACAATGATCAAACTTCAATCCGCAAAATATGTGCCATCACAAAGTTTTAGCTTTTTTTTTGCTGAATGCTTTTCCAAAAGATTTTTCTCTTTATCTTCACATGTAAAATTTAACAGACCCCATTGTTGTCCCACCATACTGGGGGGATCATGATTTGATCAAACTTGAATCTACACTACCTGGGGATACTTCCACACAAATTGAAGCTTTCTGGCCAAATGATTTTGAGTTTTTTTAAAAGATTTTTTCTCTATATTTAAATGTAAAAATTTATCCCCATTGTGGCCCTACCCTACCCCCGAGTAGCATGGTTTAAAGAATCTTGAATCCACAATACCTGAGGATGATTTTACACAAATGTAAGCATTTCTTGCGTTATTGTTTTTGAGAATATTTCAAAAATAAATTCTCAAAATATTCCTATGTTAAACTTGACCCCAAATTGTGACCAAACCCTACCCACGAGGACTAGATTTGAACAAACTTGGATTTAGAATTCTCGAGGATGCTTCTTCACAAATTTGAGCTTTTCTTGCCAAATAGTTTTTGAGAAAAGGATTTTCAAAGACTTTCTCTATACATTCCTTGAGGGATACAAATCCATCTATGTTGTATGATTTTAATTTGGGAAGTTTACACTTTTTGGACCGCAGCCAATTTGATAAAAAGTGTAAACTGTCCCGAGTTATGTTATTCTCGTATTACATATAGATAGATATTAAATTAAATCCTTTTTGTATTTCTGCAACTAAAATTAGAAAATAAGGCCTATCTTTTAATGAAATGACGTTAATTTGTTAAAAAATGTAACGTTAAGTAGATAAATACGTTTTGCACGCGCGTCATATTGTGACATAAGAAAGTTATATTACACGATATACAAGATAATGAAATAAATCAAATTTCGTTCTAAGCTCGAAATAGTCATAAACGTGTTCGTTGGACAGTTGTTGCCTTCATTGATTTTCGGGGGGTTTTTTTGGGAGGGAGGGGGATAAATATTCATTGGAGAGTTCAACTAACTTGAGGGTTAATTCGTCCAAAACAGCATTCAACTCTCAATGTACAATTATCATCAAAACGTAGTCTGCGTATCTATTTATTACTTAATTAGTGGATAAACTTCCGTCTTTCTAACGTCAAAATATGGAAATAATTGCAAGATAGTTTGCCCTTTTTTTCAAATGGATGGGGTGAATAAGATTTTTATCATATAAAGACGTTACTGTTTTTAAAATTAAATATTTACCGTATACTTCCACTTCACAAAGGTTTACTTCAGCCTTTTTAGAGTAGTTAGCTTTTTCGGACAGATTTCCTTCCCTGGTGTTATAGGAGATCACGTAGCGGCCTTGAACTTCACAATTCAAGGTTATGGTTGAAGGAATGTTTGATGCATTATAGGTTGTACCGTGGAAACACAAGATTCCATCTTCTTTGATTGTTGTATTTGATATGTACAAGGAGAAACCCAAGAATACGCTGGCTTCGAATGTGTAAGCTGTTTGTATAATAGAGAGATAATAAAATGAAGCACTGTGTACATGTTTCTAGTAAACACTTGCCAACACCTAATGTGAAAAATATATCTGCATAATTGATTTGTTGTACCTAATCAGAGTATTAAAGTTCACATCTTTTTCATGATAGATAACACATAATACGTTATAATAAACATGAGGTGGCTATATTTATAATCCTTTATTATCATGTGAAAAAATATATTTCGTATCGATATGATCTGCAAGGAAGTATGCTTTTGAGCTATGTACTGTGACATTGTAGAGAGAATGCACTTAACGTTATACATGCAATAGTTGTACCTTTTTCTATGCATCAATCATCTATGATCATATTACGCAATATAAACACTTCTCTTATCATGATTTATTTTTACAATATGTGTCTATATAGAACGGGTGACATTTTTAGCACCTTAGAATTTACGCGCCTATAAAACCAAACCTTTACAAGACAAAACAAGTTCTTTTGTCCGAAGAAAGGTCGAAGAACTGTGACGTATTCATTACTGACCCTTGAATTTTTAACGGTATACAATACCTTCATTAAATGCAATAAGAGAAAATAAAAGCGACTTGTCAGAAAAATGGATACATTTGTTAGCAGAATGGATACAATATATACACATTTTACATCAATTATGCACTCTAAGTGATAATGTCTTCAATCAAATGAGAACATGTGTAGAGAACTTACCAAAAAACTCCCCATTCCATTCATGATGTATAACTATCTCACTAATACTATGCAATGCCTCTAAATCAACCAGCCACGTGATATCCGTTGATGGTAAAGACTTCGCACAGTGATCATCGATTTTGCTTAACGAGAGATTTGTGAACAAGGCATCAACAGCATTCTCAGATGAAATAAAATCCTGTTTCTGCCAGGTTGGTTTGTTTAAAGCCAGGTTATCTTAATAAAGATACTAACTTTGGTAGTTAGAAATAAAAAACGGCATACAACAAATGATTGTCAACCATATAAGAGAAGTTTAATTCAGAAAAGTTGTGATAATTAAAAAAAAATAAGCACTTACACGCGTCCAAGTAACACAACAAATTAGCTATCAAAGTCAGGAAGACACTGAGGTACACCATCATCACTCTGTTTTGGTCATACTCACCAGATCTTTGATTCTTTTATGTTAAACTATAACGTTCCCTTTGAACTCTTATGTATTTAAATTACTACAAGTACATTTAATGGACTTGTTTTTAAACTATATATTTAAGAGTGCTGTTTGTTCAAATTTGTAAAATGAAAAAAATGACATTAACAAACTGTGAACCATCTCAGCAATTCATAAAACGAAATACAAATTCAAAGCAGAGCAACACGGACCTCAAAATAGATAGAGGTAGGATCAGGTGCCTAGGAGGAGTGAGCATCCTCTGCTGACCGGTTGCACCCGCCGTGAAAATATTCTAGAACGAATTCTCTGAGGTGAAGCCACCCGGGATGTTGTTAAATCATTGAAGCGTATCTTAGAGGAATGATTTAACAAGTCTGATTTTTTTCGGACTACTTAAAATCACTATAAGATTGGAAAAATTTATTAACAATTATTTTGCAAAAGGATCTATTGACATCTGTCAGTTAATTATCAATTGTTCTTGATCTTGACATAAAAGTTTTAGAGACTGAACATTTATCTCCTTCCCGTTGTTTGTTTATTTAAAATTAAAATCTGAAATATTAGAATCACATTTTCATAAGCAACTTCTATCTTATATTGCTTTCATGAAAAGAAATTTAAAAAACTTAATTAATGTTTACAATTATAACTTTAAACTTTTCAAAATCTATTATTTTGTGAAGTTTCAATCTAACCAATCCAATAGCAAATCGAAGATTGAGGCCGCTCTTATTTTGAATGTTGAATTTGAATCGCTTCGGACATAAGTTACCAATTTGTCTTTTTTTGCCAGTTTTGAATGTGTCACATTTTAATGTCGTACTTGCGACTGCAACTGATAATGTAGTATTTTGAAATGCAGCGTTGTTCTAGGTGATCTGAAAATTAGCGGATCCATCATCCAGAGAAAAGTTAGGGCACTAAAGATTGGGTACAAGAAATTAATAAAACTGATGTAGTTATTCATATATTGAAACATTGTTTGGCCTTTATTTGCATAATTTGATTTATAGGTGTGTCGATGTGTTCAACAATAATGTAGACATTTTTTTGTTTCCATTTATTTTTAAACAAATGTAAAGTAAAAGTGTTTAATTGTGACGTTACGTGGCCTAAGAATACGCAGTGTGGTATCAAAAAGTTCTTACAAGAGTGATATCCTCCGTATATTAAACTAAACAAGACAGAACAAAGTAAACACAAAGATGAATGAGACTAGTCACAACTGAAGCCCTTCTTTACAGAAGCAGCTTATTTAATATCCAACACAGTCCATGCGATTCTAGACACACAACTGACAAACGATTGTTAAGAAGTTAATAACTATTTTTTTAATATCCGTAGGAAAAACATTTTAAGGCCAATCCATAATCATTATTATTAGCTGATTTGCATGAAGCTTTTATGTACACTCTTAATCAGGAATATGAAACATACATGGAACAACCATTTTAACGTTATTTATTTTGTTCGCTTCCGCGACTAAAATATAGTGTCAGAAATTTTATTCAGTAATGGAAGTCATTATTTTGAATTTGAATAAAAGTGCATACCTTTCTCTAAAAATATATGAAAAATGATATTAAAAATCGTTTTAATCTTTGATTTATATGAACTTATATAATATTCGATCATAATGCGATAATTTGACGACAGGCTGTTTAAACACGTCTCCTGTTTAAAAGAGTGCAACATTTTAATGCCGATCCATAATCATTATTATTAGCTGATTTACATGAAGTATTTGTGTTTCATCGTTTTAAAGCTTTTATGTACACTCTTAATCAGGAAAATGAAACGTACATGGAACAGCCATTTTAACGTTATTTAATTTGTTCGCTTCCGCGACACATACAAAATGTGTTATGTAAGTTTGAAAGTCTCATTTTATCTTAAAATATTAAATATACCCAAGACGCATGATGACGTTTATATTACTGCTCATGGCGCATGGATAGGCCAAAAGCATTCCTAGGAATTGAATGTTGCAGATTTCCAATGCAAACAATGAATATATCTTGTTAAAGCCGTATGAGTAGCATGCCAGGGCGCTATGGATAGAACATTTTGGATTAGATCTACACATTTGTGAAAGGTTATGCGGAACTTCTTCCGCGAAATGAATCAATTCAATATATAGTTAAAGCAAAAGACAAGTAGAAGTCATTATTTTGAATTTGATTAAAAGTGCATACCTTTATCTTAAAATGTATTAAAAATTGTTTACAATCTTTAATTTATTTGAACTTATATGATATTCGATCATAATTCAATAATTTGGCGACGGACGGTTTAAATATGTCTCCTTTATAAAAGAGTGCAAATAAACAAGTTTGTTTTTTAAGGTATTGCAGAAAAACAAATTTTAAATGTACCTTTTCAATAACTTATTCATGTAAGAGGGTACAAACGAAACGAGATAATACTGCATATAAGAGAATATTATTTTGTTAAGTCAAATCAGTTTTTAAAGAAGATGATACGGTTCATAATTGTTGTGGTGACTTTGGTTATCCAGACGCTGAGCATTACATTCGGCTGTAAGTACAAAAAACATCCTATCATAGACAGTAATAAGCAAAAAGATAGAGAAAAATTCATAGCAGTAGAAATTAGTCATTTAAATTTTTTGCAAACAGTTCATTAAGCTTTGTGAAATTGTAGATAAATCAGGCAGAAATCAGGATTGGAAATATTTAAAGTATTTAATCCTTGTTTCTTTATGATTATTTTAAATAACTACAAACAATAAAAAATGAATAAATTTTTGTACTTATTTTATTTTGCTTTTTATTGTTAAAGACAATCTGGCGTTTAAAAGACCGACTTGGCAGACATTTGATCAGTTTTCATCCGATAATGCTGTGGACGGACTCTATTCAGATTTCTGGACAACAAAAAACCGGTGCGCAGTATCGTTCGCGTCAATAAATGTCACGTGGTTGGTTGATTTAGAGGCCATACAAAGTATAAATACAATAGTCATACATCACCTAACGGATGGAGAGAATTTTGGTGAGTTCTTAACAAGTCTATTATTTATAGTATGCAACATATGTATAACCTAATGTGGTATATAGTTTTGGTGCAGACTTTCAAACAAAAACAAGAAATAAATTGACGCCTACGTCTAAAATACGACTGCAAACCAATTTGGTTTTCAAACCGTAAATAATTTTTAAATACGTGAAATATGAATTAAAGATTAAAGATAATGCCATTATATTTGTTTAGATAACATAAAGTATTAAACTCGGCATCAAGAACTAGTTGAAATAATTCAAAAGTGCTTTTTTTAAAATTATAACTTTGAAAAGATATATAAATAAATAAAACAAATAGACGGCAAAATGCAACTATCAGTTAAAAAAACAGATTTTCTTCGTTGAATTATTGAACAAAATAAATAGAACTTATATATATATATATATATATATATATATATATATATATATATATATATATATATATATATATATATATATATACATATAATTTCCCAATACAACAAAAAATAAATTGGCACAGTTTTAAATAATTTAAAAATTATAAATATCCAGAATAAAATCACAAATTGATCCCATTTACTGCAAACTTTTTCGCCATTCCTGGCTCTTCAGGCAGTTATGTACAAATTATACATATAATTGTATTACATGAATTGTATATTGTATTGTATTAAGAGCCAGGATTGGCGAAAATGTTTGCGGTAAATAGGATCAATTTGTGATTTTATTTGATATTTTATATATATATATATATATATATATATATATATATATATATATATATATATATATATATATATATATATATATTTATATATATATATATATATATATATATATATATATGGCACTGATAACGATCTACAAAAGGTGGTCAGTTATAAAATATGACATATATATATATATATATATATATATATATATATATATATATATATATATATATATATATATATATATATATATATATATATGTCATATTTTATAACTGACCACCTTTTGTAGATCGTTAACAGTGCCATTTGAAATAGATGTCTGAAAAATCTAATTATATAATCGTAAAAGGTTTATTATAGATGAAATTTTTAAATTTTTTTTTGAATTTCTTTTGTCATACCAAAGCAAACACCATCTTTGCAAGCAGATTCCTTGGTTTTTCGGTCTACGTATCAAATACAACGAAGAAAGAAGACGGATTTTTATGCTATCATGAGACAAATCATACTTTGTCTACCATTCCCTACAAAATGACCATAAGATGTGACGTTCAAGGTCGTTATGTGATCTACTACAACACCAGGGAAGGAAATCTGAAGAACAAATACGGCTACACTAATCAAGCTCAAGTTTATCTTTGTGAGGTGGAGGTGTACGGTAAAAAAATTACTCATTTTTGATAAGATATTAATGATAAACGTTAATAGTGGTCTACATTAACTAGTTATAATGTTGAAAGACTTTGAAGCATGATAGATTGATTTTATGCAGTAGTGATACTGGTAACTATTTATAGTCTAAAACAGGTTATTGTTTCCATCACTTTTTTTTTATTTTCTGAATAAACACAAATGGGGAAAATTTCACATCACTTATACATTCGAAAACTCTCGAGACTTCAAACATTATACAGTTCTCGACATTGTATCGTCATCTTTTTTTAAAAAAAGAGATGTTAATGCCATAAACTAAAGCAAATTTTTAAGCTGACATTAATTAATTAAGCATTTGATCGCCATGTTAGTTTCGATCGCTCCTCTACTGCCACTGGGGTATATATACCGGACGAGAAAGTTACGGTCGGTTGCTTTCCGATCGAGACATTCAGGTTGCATGGACTTCTACATGCATAAACCACACATTGTAGTAAAATGTTTGTAAAGAAATATATTCTTTAATTCTTTAAAAAAATCCAAGGTATTCGTATCATTTTACATAGAAAGTGCTGCCTTACTTCGCATGCACATCAAACACGTGTGTCGTTCATACATAGTGCATAGCGTTTGCATCTTTTTGAAAACCCCTGCGGCACTACATCCAACAGAAAAGCTAAATGATAGTAAATCCAAGAAAGTAACAGCGTAACATCATTTTCATCGGTTTCTACAAAAACGTTCCGTTTCTAAAATTTACACTATCATTTATACTGTACATTCCTAATTAAACGCGAGGAATTAATATCCGCGTAAAATCGTGAGAAGCATCCTTCGCGGATTTTAAAATCTCGCGATTATTTACTGAGAGTTGAAAACTATAAGAAATAAGGAGAAAATTTCAACGTTCGCGATTTTATATTCTAACGATTTGAAACAAACCAGCAGGATCGCGGAATTAAGTACTCGCGTAATATAAGGAATTTACAGTATTGCTCGATCTGCCACAGTGTGTGGTTTGCACATGTGCAATGCTATAACATACACAGGTAAACGGCCTTCAATTATCGAGGATTTTTAAAGTATCTGTGCCTGGATATCAGTTTGTCTTGTTTCGTCAGTTATTGGATATTCCAGTTGTCATATTATTTTTGTTTAAAACGCGCTTTTTTACACGTCTTTCTCCAATCCTCAGCTTAAAAATATTTTTTATCATAAATGTTACTTTTCAATCAAACTTTATAAATGAATGAAATTATAATTTTTTTTTTTTTGCTAATATTGATGAAACCCTCATTATCTCGGGTTTATGTCTCGCAGCTTGTTTGTTATGCAGGAACATGCTCTGCATACGAACAATTTCTGAAACGAGGTAAGCTACTAACAAACAAGTTGTTGGAAAGTACAGTGTTAAGTACATGTGCTGCCATCTTGTACATTGAAGGATAAGAATGTAAACGTTTCTTGAACAAATGGTTGTAGAGAGGACATCAACAAACCCCGTCATATTTTTTCAGATTTTTAAATCTTCAAAATAAGTCTGTAGCTGCGCAGTTCGACAGCTGTTCTGAGTGATTAAAAAGGCATAGTCCTGTTCTTGTATGCATACATTTTAAACAAAATGACATGTAGGACTTCATATGTATTCCTTTTATATCTTTTGGCAACATTTTTGGCCAGTTTCGGGAAGAAAAACCAGTTTAAGAAATGTTTACATTCTTATCCTTCAATGTACAAGATGGCCGCACATCCCCCTTAAGGATTACGTTTACTCAGAATGAAAAAAAATTCCACTGATGATAATGGAAAAAAATATCTATTGTGTGTTATCGACCTTTCACGGTAGTGTTATTTTTCACTTTCAAAAGAGAAGATCATTGACCTACCTTTTGAGTAAATGGTCATTGAATACTTTTTGGAAATAAGAAAAATCCCTAAAAATATTTCTTGATTGTAAATAAAAATACAAATTGCTTAACTCTTTTAAAAATGAAATACAGTTTATGAATGGCAGAGACACTAAATAGATACATGTACAAAGCATTCAAGTTTTCATTCAATTTTTTTTATGAATAGTCCTGTCCGAATTACCTTTCTCAGTTTTCGAATCCCTACCCATTTTTGATTCAATGTAACAAAGAACTGAATGATGATAATAGTAAAACATTCATATTATTAAACTAAACATATTACCTTAGTCTGCTGGCATAAAATTTATATGAGGTCAATAATAAACACTTTGAGATATAATGTCTTTTATCATTTTTACACATATCTCGATACTTTTGTAGTGCGTGCCATACGATTATCTAAATAAAAAAGTGAGATAAAACCAACAGAAAATATGCCGAATTATGTTGACTAGCAAATAACATCTGAACTTTAAATATTATAGTACGACCAAAAATATTTCAGTAAAAATAAAATCTGAAAAATGTTGTCCAAATTTATCTCTTTTGCAAAAATTATTACTTTATTTGAACCTAATTCCATAAAATAGTAAAAATATCGAATGTTATGTCCATAATAATTCATTCCATAAATACTTTTTGTGTTTAGAACAAATTTTACTCATGACATTGAACTTTATAACAATCTGAATTTGAGAACTCAAAACCTCAGTAAACAACGTCCTTAAGATACAAGCAGACTGACGAGTTGATTATGATTTGAACATTTTAAAAAAAATGAAATAGCTTCACAACCAAAAAAAAGTCGGTATCTTCGCTGGTTACTTTGAAAATGTGAAATGGAGCCTGAACTAACCATATGCATAGAATATCTTTCACTGCGTGCTTACTTTCCACATTTTTTTACAACGTGATTTATTTTGAAAAACGATGCCATATAAAACAAGATATACGACTCACTTACCTAAAACTCTCATCATACTATTTATTTCGTATTTTTGCAATACAGATTTACTTGTGTACCATATTATTTCTTCGAACAATGAAACAAGGGTAATTATAAAAACTAACACATGTTTGATAAACCACTGCCACTGTGAAAATATAGTAATATGGTCATCTTTAGTTTATGAGATATTGGACCCTAAAAATTATGCAATATAATCATTATGATAGGATTTTAAAAATCGGGCTCTGAAACATAGGAAACAAAATTTCTCTAAAACAGAGGTTTAGCCTTGATATAGTTTGCACAAAGAGACAGAGGGACTGATTGAATTTATCAAAAAATTCTTGAAACATTTTCACTTACAATTTCAGAACACAGAATTATGCATTTGTGTATATCTTGAAAAAACCAAGTACTTTTTTCAATTAATTACCTAAAAGTTCTATGTGTAATTCAATTACACACACGTTCAATTTTCAGCATTGTCTGTAAAAAAAAATGAATCGGCAAAACGAAACTTAACCTGTACAGATTAATGCAGATATATGCATCATGAGAGTGAAAAAACAGTGATTTTAATCCTTACTGGAAATAAAATAAAATCTGAACCAATAACGTGAGGGAGAAAACCTACTACGGGGGAAAAGCTACTATGGGGAAACACCGCTATACAACACCAGACTTACTACGGTTTCTTCCGTTTTTCATGATCATGGAAATGAGCACACGGCGGGTGCGACCGGTCGGCAGGGGATGCTTACTCCTCATATGCACCTGATTCCACCTCTATCTTTTTAGATAGTCCCTATTTGCTCTGAATTTGTATTTCGCTATATGGATTTTTGAGGCTGTTGATATTTTGTTATTGTCATTTTTCATCTAAGGAATGAGCTATCTTTCTAATGTTCAATCTGTTCGAGTTCTTTTATTACTGGACGATTATACCAAGGCGTTGAACAATTATAAAAAATTATTAAAAGTTTTTACATTTAAAATCAATTAGTGTTGAAGATATGTCGAAAATCCTCAGCATTGATTGCGGGAAAAAAGTCAAGTTATTTTGGCAGATAATAAAAACTTAAAGTTATAGATTTGGCGTCTCACAAGAGAGAAATAGGAAGTTTTCAACTCAAGTACTTTTTGGGCACAAAAGTTATTATGATTATCGACATATATAATTAAACAATAAGTGGTGGATGCAGAAACCTGGGACGGAATATAATGCATTGTATCGACAACAATGAATGACTATTTTATTTGCAATCGAGTCAAAATGACAGAAAGTAATGTCGTTTGGCAATTTTTATTTGGAATACAAAACAACCCCCCCCCCAACCCCCCCCCCCCAAAAAAAAAACCCCCCAAAAAACCCCCCACCTAGAAGGGGTCTTCCGTTTATGTCGAAAGTAAAGCTAGAAATTTCTGTAAGAGGCAGAGTTTTAAAACCAATAAGCATAAGTAACAAAGACATAAGAATGAAATCGAATTTTTCTTGGTACGAGTTAACAAAATACGAATGACTGTAAGTACGAATTAACAGAAACCTTTTCGATTTCCAGAACGACTTAGCAAATACAAGTCCGAATGTGTCAAAGTACAATTTAACAATTATTGAATAATTTTTAGGTACGAGTAATTTAACTCGGAACATTAAACAATTTTCGTAACCAAGAATGTGGAATAAACATTTCCGGAAAAATCAATTTTTAAAACCTTATATCTCTGTAATGCATTATCCGATTTTAAAACGGGCTTCGGTTTAAAAAAAAGTTATGATTAATAAGCTCTTAATTTTTGTTTTATGATTAATAACAAATTGTCGCAATTAAATAAGTTATTTTGAAAAGACTTTGTAGTCCTTCCGGCCCCGGATTTGAGGCGTCAGCCCCTTTTTCTTTATATTAGATGAAAGGTCTCGAAAAAATAAACATATTTTTGTTCAACAAATATTCACGAATTGTTCACCGTTTTAGAGATATTCGTCAACTGTGTTTTAGGGTCCGACCTTTCAACTCCTTACCGGGGCCACCAACAAAATAATTTTAGGTCCCATATTGTATTTTGAGTATATTTAGGTCTTTCCACCTTTCAGGTGAAAGACCTTTTGTTTTCTTTAAGTTTTTTCTTCTTTTTTCTATTTACCTCTGGGTCACTGTTTTTGTTATTAGGGTTATCCAGACAATTTAAACTGTTTGAATTGCTCATTAAAAGTCATGTTACCAATTGACCCTGTGTTAAAAAACTCCCAGAACTTACAGAGTTATTGCCCTTAAGAAGGAAATGCTTGTTATCGCTACTCTTCTGAAACGATGCCATATAAAACAAGATATACGACTCACTTACCTAAAACTCTCATCATACTATTTATTTCGTATTTTTGCAATACAGATTTACTTGTGTACCATATTATTTCTTCGAACAATGAAACAAGGGTAATTATAAAAACTAACACATGTTTGATAAACCACTGCCACTGTGAAAATATAGTAATATGGTCATCTTTAGTTTATGAGATATTGGACCCTAAAAATTATGCAATATAATCATTATGATAGGATTTTAAACATCGGGCTCTGAAACATAGGAAACAAAATTTCTCTAAAACAGAGGTTTAGCCTTGATATAGTTTGCACAAAGAGACAGAGGGACTGATTGAATTTATCAAAAAATTCTTGAAACATTTTCACTTACAATTTCAGAACACAGAATTATGCATTTGTGTATATCTTGAAAAAACCAAGTACTTTTTTCAATTAATTACCTAAAAGTTCTATGTGTAATTCAGTTACACACACGTTCAATTTTCAGCATTGTCTGTAAAAAAAAATAAATCGGCAAAACGAAACTTAACCTGTACAGATGAATGCAGATATATGCATCATGAGAGTGAAAAAACAGTGATTTTAATCCTTACTGGAAATAAAATAAAATCTGAACCAATAACGTGAGGGAGAAAACCTACTACGGGGGAAAAGCTACTATGGGGAAACACCGCTATACAACACCAGACTTACTACGGTTTCTTCCGTTTTTCATGATCATGGAAATGAGCACACGGCGGGTGCGACCGGTCGGCAGGGGATGCTTACTCCTCATATGCACCTGATTCCACCTCTATCTTTTTAGATAGTCCCTATTTGCTCTGAATTTGTATTTCGCTATATGGATTTTTGAGGCTGTTGATATTTTGTTATTGTCATTTTTCATCTAAGGAATGAGCTATCTTTCTAATGTTCAATCTGTTCGAGTTCTTTTATTACTTGACGATTATACCAAGGCGTTGAACAATTATAAAAAATTATTAAAAGTTTTTACATTTAAAATCAATTAGTGTTGAAGATATGTCGAAAATCCTCAGCATTGATTGCGGGAAAAAAGTCAAGTTATTTTGGCAGATAATAAAAACTTAAAGTTATAGATTTGGCGTCTCACAAGAGAGAAATAGGAAGTTTTCAACTCAAGTACTTTTTGGGCACAAAAGTTATTATGATTATCGACATATATAATTAAACAATAAGTGGTGGATGCAGAAACCTGGGACAGAATATAATGCATTGTATCGACAACAATGAATGACTATTTTATTTGCAATCGAGTCAAAATGACAGAAAGTAATGTCGTTTGGCAATTTTTATTTGGAATACAAAACAACCCCCCCCACCCCCCCCCCCCCAAAAAAAAAAACCAAAAAAAAACCCCCACCTAGAAGGGGTCTTCCGTTTATGTCGAAAGTAAAGCTAGAAATTTCTGTAAGAGGCAGAGTTTTAAAACCAATAAGCATAAGTAACAAAGACATAAGAATGAAATCGAATTTTTCTTGGTACGAGTTAACAAAATACGAATGACTGTAAGTACGAATTAACAGAAACCTTTTCGATTTCCAGAACGACTTAGCAAATACAAGTCCGAATGTGTCAAAGTACGATTTAACAATTATTGAATAATTTTTAGGTACGAGTAATTTAACTCGGAACATTAAACAATTTTCGTAACCAAGAATGTGGAATAAACATTTCCGGAAAAATCAATTTTTAAAACCTTATATCTCTGTAATGCATTATCCGATTTTAAAACGGGCTTCGGTTTAAAAAAAAGTTATGATTAATAAGCTCTTAATTTTTGCTTTATGATTAATAACAAATTGTCGCAATTAAATAAGTTATTTTGAAAAGACTTTGTAGTCCTTCCGGCCCCGGATTTGAGGCGTCAGCCCCATTTTCTTTATATTAGATGAAAGGTCTCGAAAAAATAAACATATTTTGTTCAACAAATATTCACGAATTGTTCACCGTTTTAGAGATATTCGTCAACTGTGTTTTAGGGTCCGACCTTTCAACTCCTTACCGGGGCCACCAACAAAATAATTTTAGGTCCCATATTGTATTTTGAGTATATTTAGGTCTTTTCACCTTTCAGGTGAAAGACCTTTTGTTTTCTTTAAGTTTTTTCTTCTTTTTTCTATTTACCTCTGGGTCACTGTTTTTGTTATTAGGGTTATCCAGACAATTTAAACTGTTTGAATTGCTCATTAAAAGTCATGTTACCAATTGACCCTGTGTTAAAAAACTCCCAGAACTTACAGAGTTATTGCCCTTAAGAAGGAAATGCTTGTTATCGCTACTCTTCTGAAACCATAAGAGACAGAGACTTGGAACTTTACCATTGTCTTTAGTACACTTGGAGGGTTCTTCAATCTATTCATACTTAAAGAATATGAGTAGTTATTGCCCCTGAAAGATTTTAAATTTCCATAAAATCACTTCCAGCTTTTTTATTACTTATCATAGAGACTTTGGACCACTTGGGATGGAAGCGTCTATGTTGGCCGAACAAAATGATTTAAAGGTCAAAGGTCAAGGTCATTTGGAAATCCGTTAATTAATGAGTTTTTATATCTCTTTTGTTTCGGGTGGTAGAGAAAAACTTGTTCATGGATATAGTAGAACATCTTAAGACATTTAAAATATAACCCTTCAGCTTCTTACTTGAAACAATTACAGAGTTATTACCCTATTGTACGAAATAGTTGTTATCGCTACTCCTCTGAAACCATAAGGGATAGAGAATTGGAACTTTTACCAATGCCTTCAGTACATTTAGAGAGTTCTTTAGTCTATCATACCTAAATGATCTGAGGCCTCCTTCTAGTAGTTATTGCCGCTGAAAGTATTGAAACTTCGATAAAACCACTTCCAACTTTTTTTACTGTCTATCATAGAGACTTCGGACTACTTGGGATTGGAGTGTCTTTCTTGGCCGAACAAAATGGCATTAAGATCAAATGTCAAGGTCATTTAGATACCTGTAAATTTATGAATTTACATATCTTTTGAAATGCAGAATTATAGTAAGGGTTTCAATAGCTTGCTGGATTGCGCAATAAGGTATTCAATTGGGTCAGCTAGGTATCACATCAAGTCCTGTGGTAACTCAAGTGGAACTTGTTTTTACAGTCAACCCATTTATTTTGTACAAAAACAGCTAGCCTCTAGAACACTCTCTTCTATTGTTAGGTTTTCTGTTTACGAGGGTTGTCCCAAAATAGCGTAGACAATTGTCGTTATTCAGTTAATCGAAGACAAAGGAAGATGAAATTTGTGCCACAAAGGGTTCAAGAAATTTGCATTCAAATAATGTTTTAAAATCAAATATTGTTTGAGAGTAAATTAGTGAAATGAAAGCATGTTAGATCAGAAATTCGACATGCGACGCAATGTTAAAAACAAAAAGTTAAAATCAACATAATAAAATGAAAATTGCGAGGAAAAGTACTTTTCGAATGAAAAAAATCAAATAAAACATACATTGATATTTGATAATAATTCTATTAGTTACTTAGAACATGTTTTGGCTAAAACAAGACTTTTAAATATTTTATAGCGTGTTTTGTGACAAGTTGAAAAGTTAACTCGTAATAAAATGACGATATCAGCGTTTAAAGAGGTTCGATCCTCTGATTTTGGGTAGCCATTTTGGGTCACCTCTGGTCCGGAAATTCGGTGTCCATAATGAATTCTACTTGTAAATTCCTTTTTTACAATGACAAATAAACTATATTGAATAAAATAGTGAAGGAAAAATTCCATATTTAGAGAGCGTAGTAAGGGACTATATTTTGTGGCGGAGGGTTTTTAAGAAGAAAATGAACATTTTTCATAACTCGGTTTTTTTAGAGTACCGTAATTTGAGCTTTCTTAGTTTCCGCGCAAACAAAATTTTCAGATAGTTTTTGCATTGGGATATCTTCGTGTTGTTTTAAAAAACATATTTCAACAATATTTCAATATTTTTGTCGACATATATTGGCATGTTTAAGTGATATTTCATAAAAGTAAAGAAAAAAAAACAACTCCAATTTCCCCTAAAATTAGCTTATTTCATGCCATATCTCAAAATTTACATCATAGACACATACTTTTGGTTTTATTTTCTGAATATTTAAGTTTCTTTTGACAAATCTGTCATAATTTGAGAAAAAGTTTGAGACTTTTAAATTATTTAATTGCATGTTGAATTTTATGAATAAAAATAGTATTTTTTCAGTGCAAAAAGGTCAAAATATCAATAAGGTGAAGAAATTGCAAATTTTTTCATTATGATAATTTTAATTTTATTAATTCTAAATAATGTTAATTTGTATTTGATACCATGGTTCATTTCGATTAAAAATTATAGAGGGAAAAGCGATTTATGTGCAATTTGCACGTTCAGTGCAGAAAGGTCATATCAAATACACCGTAGCACAGAAAGGAGCATATAGACCCCAAAATTTTATTTTGAATTTTGGTTTAGATATGTGTGTAGATGTTAAAAATATACTTTAGAAAAAAACTTAGAGACTTTTGATCGCAGGATCCAACGCCCTTAAGGCGGCGCAGCAGTAACTAATACAATTTTGTAAAGACCATGAAATAAATCCTAAGCGGCTTTGGAAGTAAACGAAATTAACAAAATCAATTAAAAATGCGTTTTGTGAATAAGTAGTTAAACAACATTTAAAATATTTGAACATGATATGATGACAATAAGTGGAAAAAAGAAACCCCGAACGATATCAATGGACGTCAAAATGCTGAACGACACATTTCGGCAAGACGGACGTTGGACAACAAGTAATACAGGGCAAGTTTGGAGCCGACAGATCGTTTGTACTCAGAAAACATTAAAAAAAAATAAAAACTAAAAATATATGTCGAATGTGTACTCAGGTTACTTGTTCAAAGATATTATATATAAGACTTTTTCGGAAATAAAACGTAAATGTAAACGATGTGGTTTAGCAACAACGTAAAACTGGAAATTTTCGACGTTGCACATTGCGCCGCCTGACAAAACTTGTTGTTACTAACTATTTATTTTCTCGACAAAATAAATAAAGTACAGATTTGAATTTTTCAGTATTGTTTGCCAAAGAGTCATTGAAGAAAACATAGAAGTCTAATAACATTACAGTGAACAGATTATGAATCATGTCCTGTCTACGCTATTTTGGGACAACCCTCGTATATGCTGGTGTAAAGAATATTTACTTGGCTCAGTTTTGTTCAGAGTAAGTGGAAAAAAATTCAAAAAAGTAATTTGATAGATGTTTGCGATTTACAACATAGAATTCTTAAAGAAATGGCTTGAAATAAAAAATCTCTTAAAAAATCATTCATGTCATTGTGGTTTTCCCGTTTCATAGTACAACACATAGTATAAGAATAATACTTTTGTGTATACCTTATTGAGCAATCCAGCAGCTCATTAAAAATATTAAGGTGGAAAGACCTCTAATTGTTCGAGAACAAATTTGAGAACAATTAGTCTAATAGTTTCTTTTACTATGCTTCTCAAAATATTTCTCCTTTTCTAAATATTAATGATCAGAGTTTTGGACATCTGGCCTCTTGAAACCCCTAATTACGTAACATATAAATTAGGTATAGTACCGAATAGATAAACAGCTGTATAATGAACATTTTTGCTCCTATAATTTTTAACAAATAATTTTTCAGTAAAGAATTATTGCAGAAAGAATTTAGAGCCCTAATTTTAGGGTCAGCCCCTTTTTCTTGATATTACATAAAAGCTCGTTGTAATTTAAACAACTTTTGCTGTACATGTTTTAACAAAATATTTACAGGTTTAAAAATAGTTTTAAAAAATGTGCAAAATTTTTGTGAAAAATATTGGTGCCAATTTTCCACCTCAGGCGAGCTTCAGTGCCTTGCGTATTCTCCATATTTAAAAACAATGCGGTACATCTACAGACTTTCATCTACAATCCCTGAAAATTTTAACTTTCTATCACGATTAGTTTACAAGGAGTTGCGTGGAAAAAAAATAACCATTAAAATTTCATTAAATCGTCAATATCTTAAACTGGAAGTGACGTCATCAAAAAGTTTATATGAAAACATTTATCCCCTTCGATGCTTTATATGTCCTGAAAATTTGGTGCAAATCGGCTGAATAGTTTTCGAGAAATAAAGCTTTAAAAAGGGCAGAAAAAGAATATAAAGAACTAGAGCAAAAGTCGTTGCAAAGCAACGAGTGGGTCTTCTGTTAATGTCGAAAGAAAAGCTAGAAGTTCCTCTAAAAAGCAGAGTTCTGTAATCAATAAACAAAAGTAACTAAAACTTAAAGAAAAAAATTGAATTTTTTTTAGTACGAGTCAACAAAATCCGAAAAATTTTGAGTACGAGTTAACAACATCTTGCCGATTTCAAAAACAACTTATAAATACAAGTCCGAATGTGTTTCAGTACGATTTAACAGTTATCTAATTATTTTAAGTATGAGTTAATATAACTTTGAAAATAACACTATTTTCTTAACCAAGATTGCGGATTCAAAATTTCCGGAAAAATCAATTTTAAAATCTAAATATCTTTGTAGTGAATCGTTAGATTTTAAAACGGATTTCAGCATTAGATTTAGTTTAAAAAGTTCTTTGATCATTGATATAAAATCATTGCTCAGGAAAGAGTTATTACTAAAAGACCGTGTAGCCCTCCTGGCCCCTACTTTGAGGAGTCAGCCCCTTGTTCTTGATATCAAACAAAAGGTCTCGCAAATATAACAAGTTTTGTTCAACAAGTATTCAAAAACTGTCAACCGTTTCTGAGATATCTGACAACTGTGGTTTGGGGGCCGACCCTTAAACTCCTTTCTGGGGCCACCACCAACAAAATTTTAGATATCATATTATTTAGAACATTATTCTGAGCAACTTTTGTTCTACATTGCTTTTCAAAATATTTCTCCTTTTTCAGATATTAATGATCAAAGTTTTTACCTTCTGGCCCCTTGAAACCCCTAATTACGTAACATATGACTTAGGTATTTACTATATAGATAAACAGCTCTACAATAAACATTTTTGCTTCTACAATTAATAACAAATTATTGTTCAGTAAAGAGTTATTTTAAAAAGACTTTAGAGCCCTCTTGGCCCTTAATGGTAGGGATCATGTCGTTTCCTTGCAACAACTTTTGCATTACATGTCTTGACAAAATATTTATACGTCAAAAGATATTACAGAGAAAGTGCGAAAATTTCGTGAACAAATTTGGTGCTAATTTTCAGGTTAAGGCGAGCTTCAAGGCCTTAAGCAATTTTTATAATTGGAAGCATTTGGGTACATCTACAGACATTCATCTACAAATCCTAAAAATTTCAAGCTTCTATCTCCACTAGTTTGGAGGAGATGCGTGGACAAAATGACCCTAATTTTTTTTTAAATCGTCAATATCTGAAACCGGAAGTAAAGTCATCATTTAAAAATGTTCTAAAATTTAGCACCAATCATGCTCTATCAGTCATTAAAATTTTGTGCAAATCGGTTGAACAGTTTTTGAGAAATAGCGCTCCAAAAAAGTCAGAAAAAATGAATAATGAAAAAGAAACCGTAGAATAACAAGTGGATCTTCCGTTGAAAACGGAAGACCCTAATAATAATAATAATAGAAAGAAACAGTAGAAAAACAAGAGGGTTTTCCGTAGGAAACGGATGACCCTAAAAACAAAACAAAATCCCACAACAAAACGAAACAACAACAAGGGAAAAAAAAGAGAGAAAAAAGGCAAGCATTAGATAAATAAATCCGAATATTTCAAGTTTATTTTTTAACATTTTTTAATCAATGATAGTTGGGTGAAATTAAAGCAATGACCTTTATCATTAAAATAATTGCAAATTAAAACAAAACTAGGAAAAAGGAAAAATTCTAAATATTTAAAGTTGCCTCACCATAGTACGGAAACATTTGGTTTTTGTTATCTATGAAATAAAAATCAAGTTTTATAACTTTAAGAACATTTAGATTGTCACGGCTTTAAGTAGCTAGAGTAGCTAAATTTACTTCTGTGGTATAGTTTTTTTTGTATATATATATATACATTTTTTTCAAAAGGCTGTCCTCTTGGTTTATACGGTGAAGATTGTAACAAACCCTGTCCCCGCCGCTGCCGATATTGTCACGTTGTTTCCGGAGAATGTCTTGGGGGCTGTAGCCCTGGTTTTACCGGTCATTCGTGTGAATCTTACAACCGAAGTGAGTAATTCCATCTCATATGACGAATGTAAAATCATTTGCTGCCAATCAGTTTTTAACGTTACACAATAAAGTAAGGATAAACGGATCTATGCCTGCAGTTGATCTCTTATTTAAAAAGTTTTTAGTTAACTTAAGTTAAAACCATTTTGTAGTTAACAAAATATATCTGGTATGTAGTTTTTACAAAACAAAATTTACAGCTTTAATATTTACTATTGTGGTAGTCAGAATAAAAAGATTTAAGAAAAGGTTTATATAGGATTAAATACATAGACCGATTATCAAATGTTTATAGTAAACATGGCGGGCCATCGACCTTCCTATCAGCTACACACGGTCAATGCAGGGCAGCCAAGTTTCAGAGTTGTCGATGGTAAAAAGAGTAATCTTGATTATTACGGGAGTCAGTGTACCTCAACACAAGCCAACAAAGTATTCGCCATGTGGTGGGTGGATTTACAAAAACCTCGACCAATTGAACGCATTATGGTCTATTCTAGAACCGATAACTTGAAATGGGGTAAGATGTCATATTTATTTATATTAATACGAAACACTAACTCAATTAATTCAACTAATCATGGTCCCCAAACATGTTCAAGTAGTATTAATTGAACACTTTAAGTCATTACTAGAATAAAAATAATATAAACCCACCATTTTTAACCGATCTTTACCATCGGTGTGCTTCTTGCACTTGATAGATTTAAACATTAATTGTAGGATAAGTGCTCAGTTCATTTTTTTCTTTTAGGTAAATATTCGGTACAGTTTTTATCTACATCGAACCAAATAATTATTTACAGTGATTTGTAAATTATTGCCAAATACCATGTAAAATCTTATCTTGAATACACGTTGCGTTAGCCGCCCTAGCTTATCAAGCTAGTGAACCTATATTTTGTTTAGATTCTATAGATCTACCCCTGAATGAGTTTTTAAAATGTATTAAAAACAATAAAAATGCATGCTTATCATTTGGGAATGAAATTTTCACGTTGTTAACTTTAAAAAAAAACAATAACTATTTAAGAAGATTTTAAACGTTTAAGTTCTATGTAGGCAATATTTAGCTCTGAACATAATATATTTTCACTATTAATAAATTCACCTAAAAACTTTAGCATCTTACGATCTTCATAACATGGATTCAGTTTTGTTAGATCAAATACAATTTTGTCTTATATTATTTCAAAGTTTGTTTCTATTTACGCAGTTGTATAAAATCTATTTAGTTTTCCAAAGTTGTTACACGCCCTAATGATGCATTGCTTCATAACGTTAATGTTCATTTTTTAGTTTATATATTGTAGATGCAAACAACGGATTTACAAGAGAATTCCTCGGATTCACAGTTGTTGTTTCAAACACGACGGATCACAACGATGGCGTCATTTGTTATCGAGATAGAAGTTACAACAAAGACACGATCCCTCCCTACATTGATATATTCTGTTCTGTGGTTGGTCGATATGTCATCTATTACAACGAGAGGCTGCCAGGAATCCATTACCCGGATGATTACAGTAGATACGCCTTTACTGACCTCTGTGAAGTAGAAGTCTACGGTAATATAATTTATTGGATTTAAATCAATTTCTTTTAAATTTTGAAACATAGCTTATGTGGTATGGGATAAATGTCAATATAAATGTGGATTAAAGTACATTATAATTAACGTACTTCAATCAGGTTAAAAATTTCGAATTTTACAATATTTTGCCGAAAAAATACCATAAAATATTTTTCAAAAGGTAGAAATTTTAGAATCTCTAGCGAGATTTAAATTTATTCAGATTTGTAGAGAAAACTCTAACCCAATGCATAACTTATAAAATATTTGTAAAGACACTTTATGAAATTACACTTTATTTTATTGTTTCTTTCAATAAATAGTACGTAATATCATAGAGGTTTCTCATACCACCTTATTGGTTAATATGCTCTTTTTCAGGTTGTCCTATTTTGGAATTTGGAAACAAAGTTCCTAAGTGCACAGTACCTTGCATGGCCATGTGCAAAAACCGCAAGTTTATTTTGGTCACAATGCTAATTTGTATATCACTAAAGAAGAAAGAGCATTATTTAAAAATGGCATGAGCGGGATTCATGAACTTAAGACGCATTTTGCAAACTAGCATCCTCGTAATTTGAATTTTTTGAAAAGAAGATAGAATATATTGTTTATGTTTAAAACAATGAAAGTAGATGCTAATGTTTTGTGTTTTATAAATTTAGATCTCGAAAATTTGAGTTACATGAAGCAAACATGGCAGTCCTCGACATATTCCGCTTATGGTACAAGCGACAAGGCCGTTGACGGCCTTTTTTCGTCACGCCATTTTCGTGACGGGCAATGTGCATTAGGTGCAGCAAATCAAAGACGTGTAACATGGTGGGTCAACCTGGGGAAGATATACAGAATTAACCACGTTGTTTTGATTTTCCGTACGGATAACATAAAATGGAGTGAGTTTAAAAGTGATTTAGGCTTAATTTATCATATTTAATTTGTACAGAACAAAGATATATATTGAATTCAATATATGATTTGTTAGAAAAAATGAATGAAAATATGTTATTTGTCAAAGTCTGGCTGATATCTGTGTTTCTGTTTGTGATTGTTTTTGGTGTTTTTGCATTTTTTTGTTTAATTATTTATATTGTAATTTTGATATGGAATATTTTTTTTGATGAATGAACACTCGTTTGTTGAATAAATGTAACTTAACGATATTAAGGCGCTGACTCCAATGGGTATACGGCAGCTTTTCTTGGATTTTACTTGTACATTTCGAACACCACCAATCGACATCAGGGTATTCTTTGTCACCATGATACAACATTCACTAGACACACCATTCCAGATACAGTGTCCATAAACTGTCCGTATTTCGGAAAATACGTCATTTTCTATAACGAACGTTTACCTGGAGGTGTATACCCTTCTAGCTATTCCACGTATGCTTATGGAGACCTATGTGAAGTACAGGTTTATGGTAATTTTTTGTTTTGGTTTATAATATTTCTGAATATTTCCACCACTAAATTTAATGTTATTAGTAGATGTTTGTATTATTTTTAAGGTTGCCCTAGTCCCGTAGCGGAAATTTCTCAATGCACAAGACCATGCCCCTTGAATTGTGAAAAATGTTATCCAGGCACAGGAATATGTTCGAAATGTTTTATTGGTTTTGAAGGATACGCATGTGAAATCGGTAACTAAACATTAGCAATTAAAATGATCTTTTAATGAGGAATTGAAATGTATTGAATAGTGAATTTTTTAGGGAAAATTTAACTTAATTATGAAATAAATTTAGTTTCTACCTGTGTTATACGAGGTAACATAATTTGGAACAGTTTATGGTTTATAAATCACAAAACTGTTTATAAAGAAACGTAAACTGTTCCGAGGTATGTTAAAATTGTATAACAAATGCATTCATTATCATCTAATTTTCTTCTACTAATATTAGAAAAAAAGAAATTATAAAATTTTATTTATGAAATCTTATTATGTAATATTATTTACAAAATTTAAATGTAACAGCATGCGGATTAATACGTTTTGAACGCGTGTCGTATTGTGACGTAGGTAAGTTGTGTAATACGATATAACTTAATTTGTTAGCCTATCAAATGAGGTGTTAAAACCGAAATTAAATTATCTTATTACCAATAATAAATATTGTGTTGAAGTCACGAATAATATCTTATATTTCTTGTTATTGTTAAAAAAAATCTAAATCCATTACACAATTACACAATGGATACAAATGTTTCTATTCATTGTCTGTTCAAATATATACACACATATATTTCTAAATTGTATTTTGTTCCCGATAGAATTGATTTTTTGTTAAAATTTTAGCTTGCCATGCAGTGGCCTACGTTGCATTCTCAACGCTGAGTTCTATTCCTACGAAGTTTATATACAACATGTTAAAAACATCCCAGGGAATCCTGTTTGCGGGAGTAAAATCTGGAATGGTAGGAGCCTACATGACTTTACCAGAAACGTCTTCAAGCATTGCGAAATTGTCTTTCACTCTAAAGATAGCAAAAGAAGTCAATGTGACGTTCTGGGATAGAAACAATTTATTGATCAAAAAGGTTAGTATTATATATAAACATACCACCAAAAAAGACAATGATGTGAAGTTATGTAAATTTATGTCATTTAGTTTCAGATTTAACTAGAACTACATGATATCCTGCACAAGCGCAGAAACATTCAATGGGCTTTGTATGATGAACCGTATTTTTATTTTGCATATTTTTTGTGTATACTCTGTTCAAATTTCCTTCCAATATTTTCTTTACCAATATTTTAAAACTTTTGACCGTTTATGTTGCAAATGAAAATATTTTCTGTTTTTGCATTATCTATTCTTGAAACGTCATACCTCAATTGCATATTTATTTATTGTCAAATATAACTATAATTTTGAAGGTGGAATTTCACACCAAAATTTTGTTTTACTGATCGTTAGATATCATTTCTGAAACAAGTTTAATTGTTCAAAGACGGATATATGCACGTAATTATATATTTTTGAAATGTGTCTTGTATTTTCACGAGGTGAAAAATATTGGTTGCAAGTAAAAGAACGTAGAGATTCAAATTTGGTTTGAGTTAATTTAAGATTTTATCCATGAATAAAATCTGCAGAATAACAAATATTCACATCAAACTCCTCTCAAACAATGATATCTTACAGGAATTGAAACGATGAAAAATGTTGGAAAAAAAATCCAACTTATTTAATTTGAACCGATTCCGATTTAAAATCATTTCAAAAATAAAATTCTTCACCATTTTGTTTGTCATTTTTTTGTAAAATTATTTTTCAAAAATCTTTATTTATCAATTAAATAATGCATTGTTGATACGAACCACCTTAACACTGTCCAAAATATATCCCCCCTACTGATGCAACGCCCCAATGTATTAGTATATTTATCCAGAAAGATTTCATATACAGTTAGAGTGCCAAATCAATATTTAATGTTTCCTACACAATCATGATGTCAATTGGTCGGCCTGCGTTCTTTGTTAGCTCATTCTGAGAGTTATCTGGAAAGTTCTATCAACAATCGTGTCTATTAATAGGCATCTGATGTTAAAATTCAACACTACTGAATATTGCGCTTTTATCTGCAATTTGCAAACAGTTTTCAGAGACGGAAATACATATATATTACATTAACTATATTGTGTATTTTTATGAGTATTTAATCGCTTTAATTTTAAGAAAAAATGGATATTGTAGCGAGGAACTTTTACTCTAAAATAATTTTTACCATTTTCTGTTCAATTCTAGCATCAGGAAAAATTTACAGAACTGCAACAAATGGATGTCACAGTGTTGAATGACAAAATGTCTAAAGTTTATACAATTCGAATAACAGTTGAGTATATCCATGAACTCACCATTTCAAATCTGAGGCTCCCTCTGCGTAAATGTTACGGAAATAGCATCGATATGGTAAGTTTTGTACAGAATTCGACCAGAACAAATGGTAAAATATAAAAAAAATAAACTAAATAGGTAATTGAAACAAACAGACGTAGAATTTAAAGAAAGAACACTTGGCAAACATGTTGAGAATATAGTAACGGTATATTAAAATGAAAAAAAAGAAAACAAGAATAAATGCATAGGCATCAAAGGCCCAAGGAGAGAACTTAAAAAACAGCAAAATTTGTAAGCACCAATTTATAACATGAGTGCAAGAGACTAAGCAAACGGCTAAGAGAACTAGACAGACATAAGGACAGATAACTATAGAAGATAACTATAGAATGATTAAGAAATAACTAAAAGATGAACAAAAGCCTATTTAATCTTTTTTCTAGCATGCTGATTGATTATCTTTCAGGAAGAGCCCAGCCAAGACGGTTTCAAATACGTTTGAGGAATGATACAAGTGGCCTTTTTTTCCTTAAAAATGAGTTTAAAATATTTTTTTCGTAGTCATTACTTAACTTATTCCGGACACTAAATAAAATCATGTCTATTGGTTTAAGAAACCCATTATGCATGGACAGTTTATGAAGGGGTCGTTTTATATAATAACAATTTATCATCGTACTTACATTGTAAACGGATTTTCTTCTACATGTTTTAGGCATTGTGCATGTTTTTTAAGCATAGCATGAATCCGCGATTTAATTCAGATAAAAAGGTCAGGTCGATGTGCTTTTTAGCAATAGGAGACCAAAGTTAAATTATATTAACAATTTTTTTAGCTCACCTGAGTGAGCTTTTCTGATCACAATTTGGCCGTTGTCTGTCGTCGTTGTCGTCGTTGTCGTTGTAAACTTTTCACATTTTCATCTTCTTCTCAAGAACCACTTGGCACATTTCAACCAAATTTGTTACAAAGCACCACTAGGTGAAGGGGATTCAAGTTTGTTCAAATGAAGTGCCACACCCTCTTTAAAGGGGAGACAATTGAGAATTATTGAAAATTTGTTGGTATTTTTCAAAAATCTTCTTCTCAAAAACTATTCGGCCTGAAAAGCTTAAACTTGTGTGGAGGCATCATCAGGTAGTGTAGATTCAAGTTTGTTCAAATCATGGTCCCCGGGGGTAGGGTGGGGCCACAATAGGGGGATCATGTTTTACATAGGAATATATAGAGAAAATCTTTAAAAATCTTCTTCTCAAAAACTATTGGGCCAGAAAAGCTCAAATTAAAATGAAAACATCCTCAGGTAGTGTAGATTCTAGTTTGTTCAAATTATAGTTCCCGGGGGTAGGGTGGGGCCACAATTGGGGGATCATGTTTTACATAGGAATATATAGAGAAAAACTATTGGGCCAGAAAAGCTCAAATTAAAATGGAAACATCCTCAGGTAGTGAAGATTCTAGTTTGTTCAAATTATAGTTCCCGGGGGTAGGGTGGGGCCACAATTGGGGGATCATGTTTTACATAGGAATATATAGAGAAAATCTTTAAAAATCTTCTTCTCAAAAACTATTAGGCCAGAAAAGCTCAAATTAAAATGGAAGCATCCTCAGGAAGTGTAGATTCATATTTTTGTTCAAATCATGGTCCCCGGGGGTAGGGTGGCGCCACAATAGGGGGATCATGTTTTACATAGGAATATATAGAGAAAATCTTTAAAAATCTTCTTCATAAAAACTATTAGGCCAGGAAAGCTCAAATTTGAGTGGAAGCATTCTCAGGTAGTGTAGAGAGAAAATATCTAAAAGGCCAGGAAAGCTCAAATTTGAGTGGAAGCATCCCCAGATCATATAGATTCAAGTTTGTTTGAATAATAGTCGTCCAGGGTAGGGTGAGGCCACAATGGGGGATGAATTTTTATTTAGGAATATATAGAAAAAATCTTTAAAAATCTTCTTTTTAAAAACTATTTGGCCAGAAAGCTTAAACTTGTGTAGAGGCATCCTCGGGTAGAGTAAATTCAAGTTTGCAAAATCACAGTCCCTAGTGGTAGGGCGGGACCATGATGGCGGTTTGAATTTTTACATAGGAATATAAAGAGAAAATCTTTAAAAATATTCTGGGAAAGTTTTCGGTCCAAAACTCAGTACTTAGTGTGAAAGCACAGTTTATGCAGATTTAAGTTTGATGAAACCATGATTCCCTAGAGAAAAGTGGGGCCACGAAATGGGGGGGGGGGGGGGGTAAATAGGAATAGAGAAAAATCTCCTTCCAGGTACAACAACAAAAGGGGCTTGGTATTTACCAAAAAATAAGAGATGGATAAAAATTGGCAGATTTTCAATTTTTTTAAGCAAGATCTACTGGACTCAGTTTTCAAGATATTTTGATACTGTAATGCTAATTTGATCAGAATTAAGGCAATTGTTGCTCAGGTGAGCGATGTGGCCCCTGGGCCTCTTGTTAAATTGGAATTTTGTTAGAGGCAGAAAATTTTAATTTTTAAAGTTTATATGTGTGTAAAAACATTCATGTGTGTGTTTTTTGAAATTTAATTGGGGACCTCTTGGTCCATAGTTGAGTTGGTTTCCACTCAGCAAAATTGGAAAGTTTATTTGTGCATTAGTTGTAAATATTTGTAATATCATATTTGACAACGCATTTCATGCCAGACAATTCTTATGATTTCGTCATTCATTGTCAAGAGAAACGTTCTTACTTCTACTCGCATATTACTATGAAATCTAGGTACTGTGAAGAAGTGTGCTGCTCAAGCGTGTGCAACTATCACGTATGCCCTAACCTAGAGGAACTGTTTTCATCTACAATGTATGTTATATTAATGGAATAAAGAACCCAATACATTTCCAAATGTGTTACATTTGGCGTCGCTGGTAGAATTATAATGTGCAACTATCATGCTTGCTCTTTACTCAGGAACACATATATGCTGTCATATACTAGTATGATATATATATATATATATATATATATATATATATATATATATATATATATATATATATATATATATAAAGCACTAAAAATGGCTAACGACACGAACAATAGAAATTGTCAAATTTTCGGGACAACCAGTCCCTTCTTTAGGACCAAAAAATAAATAACATGAGTACAAAACAAAGAAAACAAAATCTAAAGCTACTACTAAACTACTTAAGAAACTATAAAAAAGATATATATATATATATATATATATATATATATATATATATATATATATATATATATATATATATATATATATATATATATATATATATACAACACCTTTAACACATTTCCAACGTGGTACAATTATTATATGTGGCAATAGTGTAGTGTAAGTTATGTAAACTAGAATAGCTTACTTTTAATTTTTATTTTCGTTTATTTTATGATCAATATTGTATGTCCAAATATATATTCCTGATACTTTATTTCTGTTGATTCTGTAACTTTTTGTTTAATATAAGCCACATATGTCCGTTGTCTGCTGCTGTCGTTATTGTCTTCATTAACTTTCATATTTTTATCTTTCTCCAGAACCGCAAGACCATTTTCAGCTATACTTGGCAGAAATTTCTTTGTGTAAACAGCTTTTATCTTTTATTACATACAAAGGGAGACTATTAAAATGATATGAAATCAGAATGGATCTTTTTAGAATTTTTATATCAAGAACAAAAATTCTGCAATATTCAAACTTTTACAAAATCTTCCTTCTTGATATATGCCAGATCTAGAATAAGTTCAAATTCGTCTCCTTAAAGAGACATGGTCATGATTTGAGCTAAATATTTTAATTTTCTTTTTCAATTTCATCATTAACAATCCAACTGAAGTGTGGATTTAGTATGCTGAGTTATAAGCGAGATGCAAAGCTTATAATTCCTTGTTATGTTAACAAAGTTCGTGCTATGTTTTGTTTACATTGGCTGTATGATTTAAAAATTCTATTCAAGATTGTTTCATTTAATTGTTAACTATGAATATTAATTAAAAAATAATCGGTTACATCTCATTTCGTTTTAAAGTGACTTGGACACGATTTGAGCACGATGTCTAGAATTGTTAATATAGATCTTTTCAATTCTTTGACAAAATTTGAAAGGCAAATGTCGAGTTAAAAGCGAGTTACAGAGGTCTGAATTCTTTGTTTTGTAAACAAAGCCCGAGTCCTGTTAATGTTTAAATATTTGTTGTATTGGTATAAGTTTTAATCTAATGTTGCTGTTTGCTGTGATGAAATTATTTATAAAGCCATTAAACCAGTTTCCACAAGTTATTCTGATAAAGAAATGGCAATTTATTTACTTTTCAGTAATTTAAAACAAATATAAGACTCGAGCTTTGTTTACATAACAACGGTTTCTTTTTTCTGTATCTTGCTTGTAACATGACTTCTAACATTAAAATTTTGGTAAATCATTCAAAATACAAACATGAACTTATTTATACATAGAATTCAAAAATAAAATTTTCATCTGAAATCGTGTCCAGGTCCCTTTAAATAAATTCCATCCAGCAACCTAAATGTAAATAAAAACATAGCACAAGCCTTGGTTACATAACCAAAAATTATTCAAGGTCTGTATTTCGCTTGCAGCTTGGCCACTGATATCAAATTTTGGTTGACCATTTAAGATAGATTAGTTAGGAACATAAATGCAAAAATTAAATGTAGATCAAATCGTCACCACGCCCCTCTAAAGGTATAACAATCACAGATTACAAAGCTCCTCAAAACGAGGCATCACCTTTATGAGGAATCACCTTTATGAGACCACCTTGAAAATTACATATGAAAATAATATTAATCGTATTATATGATACAATGTTTATCAATTCATAGATATAAAAAACAATATTGCATCCTATCATACTTACAATATATATCAGATAATACAATATAATACTGTAATAAATAATAATGCAATAAAATAATGTAACATATGATATGAGATTGTATCATGTTTTAAATTATTGTATTTGATTACATGATACAATATATAATTTATGATACAATAAAGTTTTATTTGATACAATATCCTATTACACAATATTTCACAATATTGTAACATATAATAGCATATTGTATAATATAGTATGATATTGTTATGTATGATACCCTATCATATTTGATACATAATATGACATTGTATCATATGATACAATAATATACAACATTGTATCATATGATATAATTTCATGTGATATAGTTAAATATTATATATACAATTTCATATTGTACAATATTTTATCATATGGTACAATATTATTTGATACAACATTGTATATCATATGATACAATATTATATAAAACAATATCCTATAATACAATTTCATGTAACATAATAATATATTACATAAATGAATATCATATTATACGATATCGTATTATATAATCTTATATATCATAAAATATTGTATCATATCCGTAATTATATATTGCAATATCATATCTTACAATAATTATTGTATCATTATAAACAATACTATACATTACAACATCATGATACAATATCATATCATAAAATATAAAAAAAATGATACAATATCATTACATATTATACAACCTTTTACAAAATAACATCTGATATAATATTGTATCATATAAAACAATAGTGCATCATATTATACAATACTATAGAATAGGAATCATGCTATATCATTTACACATATATCAAGCAGGTTTGAGTGACATAGGAGATTTGTTTAACATTCTTGATAATGGAGATCAGGCTCCGCACCTGAAGCTACCTCTGCGCTTTATGCATATTATAGTTTAATCAACTATGCAAGATGGAAATAGTACTTTTATCTATTAAACATTTGACCTGCTAAAAAACCCAAACTAAACCTCCTTCAGCATCCGAAACCTACGCCTCAGATTCAGCATTTAAGCACGTAAAGTGTGTCAGTATCATAGGACGCACCATCCATGTAAGTTTGGTGAAATTAGGACCAGTATTAACTAAGATATAATCATTAGAGGGCACCTGCTCCAAAAACTTTAACCATCTCTAAAATCCTTAACCACCTCCAGTATCCAAAACCTATGGCTCAGATTCAGCATTCAAGTCTTTCAAGTCCATAGGTAAGCCCGGGTGCATCATCCATGCAAGTTTGGTAAAGATAAGTAATAACTTGGATACAGGACGGGCAACAAAAACTTTAAACAGGTCTGGACGCCGACGCCAGGGGTATAGTATAAGCTCCCCCGACTTCGTATCGGTGACCTAAGAAGGAGCCTTATTAAAGGAAGTTCAAATGTTATCCCCACCCCACCCCCCCCCCCAAAAAAAAACAAAAAAAACCCAATTATTTTATCAAGACATTTAGCAGCACGTTGTATTAATCATATGATAATCATAAATACTTTATGGTATAGTATATAGATAGTATATTAAGTAGTAGATAGTATATTAAATATCACACACTTTCTCCTTTTAAGAAAAAGAACGTACCCAAAATGATAACGTTAAAAAAATGCCCGAGTACTATCGAAAGTAGAAACCATGGCATCTCTAACTGATATTTAACCCATCATAATTCTCGCAAGAAACTTGTATTCGTTCCTGTTGGATTTTTTTTATTTCACCGATTTCAATTAAACTTTATTGACAGCAACATGTTTACTTTCGTAAATATCGTCAAAAAGTGCCGGAAACAAGAACTTGGGACAGGATATAAAGTTTCTCATGGAAGGTGTGAAAGAAGCAGTTTGAAAAATCAACACTAAATCAATCGACCAAAATGTGGTTTATAAGGAACAAGAATATACCCTTTTAGTTACAACATATCAATCATATCATCCATACCTCAGAAATAAACAATATTCTAAAAAAATATGAAGAATGTAAGATGGAATGCTTTAAAGAAAACGTATAAGGCACGCTGATCGGTTATAAACTAATTTATACTCTGTGGCGTCTTACTATAGGATATCCCCTAGTATGATTGTTTCTTTGCTTTTATTATGTATCTCGAGAAATAACAAAGGACAGGGGGGATGAAAGAACTCGTCTAGTTTAATCAAAGCTTGTGCAATACTCAGTAGTGATTGGTCAGTCATCTTTAAGCTGGGACTACTACTAAGAGCCATGTATTCTGGGATGCAAAAAAAATGATTAATGTATAGTTTAACTCTAACTGTTCCTTGTTCCTGCGCAATAGTCCATTAAGCTTGCATTTATTATTTACAAAACTGTGCCATTTTGAATTAAATATCTTATTCACAAATTCTTATCAAATCGTGATAAATCTAAACGCACAAATGATGTATTATTTTCTAGATATTGTATTATCTATATTTATTTTAAATCTATTGGTTGTGATTGCTATCCATTGGGAGTCATAATCAAAGTACTGAGAGTACTGAAAGACGGGGTCTTGAAAGTTTGAATTTGTAATTGTTCTGGATTTCCTCAAATATGCTTCCAAAATTTATGAGTTTGAATTAGTTGTTACAATCTATGTTAATTCGGCTTTTTGCAATTGTCTGATACTTGATGTCATAACTTTACTCAATCCCGGCATTCATAATTGTAGAAATTTGACACAACGGTATATTATGTAAAATAAGACCCCAAGGAAAAATTTTAAAAATTACTACTAACCGGGAAAATCCAACAACTATATCAAAGTAGATAATTTTAATCATTAGATTTATTCAATTTTCAATCGCGACTTCTCGGGCCTTTCCGGCAAGCTCGGAAAAACACCTTAAATGTATTAACATCACCGGATGTTAGAATTTTATACAAAATGGAGTCGCTTCCCATTAAAATCACTATCGGCTAGACAGCCTTATAAGTCGCTTCTGTGTTATATTTTAGGGTATATCATTTACTTTAATAAAGTCTAGCTTACATCTCAACAGATCGTAAAATGTGTTGTAGTTACATCAAGTTTTATAAAAAGGGGGGTTGTCATGGACGCCTCGGTAATACATTCTAGGTGTTTTTCCGAGCCTGCCGGAAAGGCCCGAGAAGTTGCGATTGATTCAATTTTGTGATCCAAGGGAAAACCACAAGTCGGACGGTATCCGTAATAAAAGTTTTATGAAAACCCCGAAAACTCTAAAACTGCTGAATTAACAAACAAAGTGAACATTTGTATACCGATAACAAACACGGGCACCTGACGTTAGAAATATTTTTTTTACAATAAGATTCCAAGAACTTTAAAAAGATTTGTCACGGTCGCCATTTTGATTTTTAAGACCGACTTATCTGACACGATTGTCTTCATTTGCGATTCATGCAAAATTAATAGGTAAAAATAAATCCGATCGCCACTAACTACTTTTTTGTGTAAATTCGTGCATCACCAATACGAATTACGATACAATCGTTCCTTTCATTAAAAATCATACTCCGAAAAACAGAGACATAAATAACAGAGATTGTCAACTCCGCCATTAGCGTGCATGTAAATGTTACGGGACCAAACTAACTTTGAGAACTACAAGTGCAACAGCAATCTTGTATAAGTCATTAAATTTGAACCTGATAGTGAACATGAACATGAACCTGTAAATATTTTAAGCATGTTTTATTTATGAAATATTTACAAAAACTATTTATTTAGTTTTTAAATTACTTTTTTAAAACTTACTGATTTTTTACAAAGTAATGGTAATGCATTTCTTTACTCATGTAATGGCAATGTAATGCATTACTCCGAGAAAATTAAGTAATGGTAATGGTAATTTAATGCCCTAATTCATGAAGTAATGGTAATGTCCGGAATTCCGTGTTCCGGATCCGGACGGTCTGTTCTTATCACAAAACACTGTTTTACTACTAATCGTTCTTCATTTAACCGGACGGTAAAATTTGATGATACCTTAGTAAGTACAAAAGATTACCCCTAGGCCTGTCAATTAAGTTTTACACCTGTTTTACGTGCTAGACCCTCATGAGTAGCTTTTATAAACACACAGAATTCCCAAATCACTTTCAAAAATTGGAAAATTGCGAACAACAGTTTATCACACACATATCACACTTGGACACAAAGAATTTAGCTAGATTCGGTTATCATTATTGTCCGGTTAATATTTCATGACAAAATAATGAAATAAAGCAGAGTTCTTTACATCTAAAAACGTTCATATCAACAGACAACTCTAGCATGTGTTGCTGTATGTTATGAAAGGCAAAAAAACCTAGTATCAACACTGGGAGCCATTGTATACAAATACATTATCATTCATGACAACAATAGACACATTTCAGATATCCGGACGCTTCACCTATCCGGACGATTGGTCTTGGGAACGAAAGCGTCAGGATAACTGAGGCTCCACTGTAATGTATTATTTTACAAGGTAATTCTCTGCAAGCCTGATTTAAACTAAGCCGGAAAACATGAACATTAACATTTAACTTGGTTCTTCAATCGATAAGATTGTATATATGATATGATGTATTAGTCTTTCAAAATGAATAATCTATTATAGATTTTGCTTACAATGCATTGTTTAAAATCTAAATTCAATTTAATCAACTAAAGATCCAACGAACAAGAAGGCAAATTCACACTTGTTTTTATTTTCTGTGTACACAATTCCTTTAGAGACGAAAAGCAGTCATACCGCAAGTGGTTTATTCCCACGTAGCTAAAATTCTGAAATTCTTATTCCCACCTAGCTAAAATTGTGATTTTCACACCCGAGTGAGCACTGGGTATAGTCTGTTTTAGGTGTGAACTACCTGTATAAAAATCACCGGTGATATGTAGTCATATATTCTTGACAATATGGATTTTAGTGTTATAAAAAAAATTTAGATTTGAGTTCTATCAATTATTCAAAGGTTTAATATTTATAAATTGAATAAATAAAATGAAATTGAAAAATAAAAATAAATAAAATTGAAAAATAATAATAATAAACTAAATTTAATAGGCATAGCAAGCAATTGCTTAAATAAACAACACACTGCAGAAATTGATGGCTTAATTAGATCATAGTTATTTTGTTTCACTTATAATTAAGATGATTTACCTATTAACAGATAGGAATATGAAACTTCACTCAAACTAATGCTCGATTTAATTTTCATTATATATGCTATACCATTAACTATCTTATACATGAACATCGTGTGTAGTTAATGTTGTGTTCTTCTAAGATGTAAAGGTTCCCACCCCAGTCTATCATACAAACATGACCAAATGAATTACTGGTAACTCTAAACCCAATAATTCCTGCCGTTTCTACTTGTACCTTTTCAAGCATAAAAGCAAAATGGATTTCTTTCTATGACATGTTTCAGTAATCTAAGTACATCCAACATTTCAGCCTTTTCATGTATATTTGTTATATGATTAGTCCAAGTTCCATCAGCCTGAAAATGTAGTCCTAAATGTACAATGAGCATTTGATTTTTTTTTATATCACCACCACCTTAGCCAAACTGTATGCCGTGATAATTCCAGTGCTTTCGTAAAAAAATTAACGTTAATAGTTTTTTCCCCTATTAAAATCAACAGCCAAAAATTTGGACCATATAATTTTTAGTTTTTTAAGATCCTCAATAAGGGACAAAGAAGGGGTAATAATGTCTTTATCAACAATGGCAAACAGAGATGTATCATCAGCAAATAATCTAATGTTATCTAATATGCCATTAGCAATATCATTAATAAATATTAAAAACAAAAACTTGCATGCTAAAATATTTATGTACATGTATATGATATTCAAAATAAGTTATAATTGCTAAACAGAGTTTGTTGTTGACATTGATTGTATTTAAAATAAACTTGAATGCAACTATGTCTCATTTTTCTTCTCCTCAAAAGAATGAAAAATGAGTACATAAAATAAAATTAAGCTATGATCAATCATAGAAAAAACCCTTTTTAATTGTTAAAATTTACTTCTATTACAAGTATCTAATTAATTAATTTTTCTATTTTAAACATAATCTTAAATATTGCCTGCTATTTTTTTATTTAATTAAAAATTCACTTAAGGTCAATAATTGAACAGACTATAATTCACCTGTAATTAATTTCCTTTGTTCTTTGACACCCTTACCTGTGCACCATTCCCACTTAGCTAAAATCAGTCACCCATAAAAAAAATCAGAATTTTAGCTAAGTGGGAAGACACCCCGCAAGTAGACTGGAAGCAAATGAAACACCTATATTTAATTTGTAAAACATCTGTGTATAACCCGTCCCGATTTTAACTTCGGCTTGCGCATGAAGTTTGGTAGTATTAAGGTAAAAGATCGTCAAAATAAAATTCACAACTTTTCAAAAATGGCACACTGCGTTTGGGAACTTTAATTTCGATTCCACCATCAACCTCTTCTATTGATTAATGAGGTCGTACACCAACTTAATCGTCAACGGTGTTGTGCATTCAGTTACGTAACTCATTCCACATTTGAACCCGAGCAAGAATATTTTGATCAATAAAACTTTTTGTTTATTTTCTAAATAGAAGTTTGTTTTTACACAGAGGACTTAAAAAGATTTAATGCGTGCACGTGGTTTTATAATAAATATTTACTGAAATGCATGGAAACTTTCTGCACTATTTTCTTACGCGTAGACTCAATTCATGTGTTCTACACGTGCCTTCCGGTTTGAGACTTCGGCTGACAGTAAACCAATAGACGGGGTCATATGACCCCCGTCTAAAAATACACTTGTGCTATTATATGATAAACACAATGACATAACCAGCAGATATATATATATATATATATATATATATAGAGAGAGAGAGAGAGAGAGAGAGAGAGAGAGAGAGAGAGAGACAGACAGACAGACAGACAGACAGACACACACACACACACACACACTCTGCTCTGTGTTTTTCTTTCGTCGAGATCTTCCACAGCATGAAGGCGGTACATCAAGTAGACCTTAATGAGCATCAATATCCGATCTACCGATTCCACAATGGCGGGATGTGTGGTTAAAAGGTCCTAATAAACAGGCGTGCTCTGATGACAATGGACCCAATAAACAGATCGACACCAGCCTCCTCCGTCACAATGGACAGACACCGACACTTGACAGCGTGATGCTCATGCCGACAGATTTTATCTTCTTGCGTAATTAAACCGACTAGAACCGTTCGATCTTTCTAAATACAGGAAAGACTACGGCGCTCTGATTTTCAGTCACTTTGTGTGAGGACTAAATGATAATTTACAAAAGGTAAGCTCGAATTTATGCTCTTTTTTCCTTAAAATTTGTTCACTGTAAATCTGGTATATAGGTAGCCTGAAATATTTGTCTTTATTACAAAGGTTTCGATATAACTTGTACATATGATATCTCATTAAACATGTGTATAAATTTATTAGAATTGATCCAGAGGAATCCATGAATTTCGCAAACGCTTTTCAATATTTGATATTACCCAGAAATATATGTGGTAGAATATATATCGCGTATCCCTCTATTTGCATTTCAAATGTTTTATTTATGTTATTGAATTTTGATCTTTATAATATAAGTACACCAGTGATTCTTTTTGTGGTGTTTTCCTTATTGAATGAATAAATGTTAATTATAAAAGAAAATGGTTGAAACACAATGGCAAAAATGACCCATAATTTTTGCTGATTAATTTTTTTTTTTATGATTAGCTTAAAATTAATGCTAAAATTTTGTATAGAACTAGTGAATTCTGTGATAAAGTATAGATATAGTATAGATATATCGATGGTCCACAAATTGACCAACAGATCTGCTTAAAGTTTTGTTTTTTTTAAAATATGATATGTTAAGCTACAAACCCATGTTTTGTCAAGAAAAATCGATACATTTCAACTTTTGAATTTGATGACTTTTCTTTATTTTTATATAGAGCTCTTCTTCTAAAAGAGATCAGTTTAGCCTAAAAATGGCCATGACCATCCAGCCCTCTTTAAAATACGCAGGGACTCAACACTTGTCGAAGCAGATTTCCTTTTTTATTATAACGATAAATTGGTTTTATAGCACACAATAACATGAAGGGCGAGTGTTCCGGTACAACATGTTGTACCAGTCCGGACACAATACACCGCGTCCATTGGTCAACACTATGTAGTGAAAGGTTTGATTCTTGTGTGACGCCGATCTGAAACCATGCAAACCAACTATAAAATCGTATAATTTGATAGATATTTTGCACTTTAAAGGAAAAATAAATAAAGGCGAAGTTTTTCATATAAGGGACTAAGATCCTTTGCACAAACTTTTGACATTTGGTATTGTGAATGATGGATATGGTATAAATGGAACGTGTTCACTGCCTTTTAGGACGGCAGATACTTTTTCCGATAGACGTTAATTAACATCCGTCGAGCTGTTCCGCATCACTTCTATAACATACTGCAAAACACGTACACTCCAAATTTTCAGCAGTTTTAAGTAGATTTTATACATAATGTTTACTTTAAACCATATGTATAGCTTTACTTGAATTGCCTACGGAAATCCTCTATTGCCGCTCTCAGAGGTAGTAACATATACCTTACAAAATTCTGCTTTTAATTGTTTATGTTATCCCAATTCCTCATCATCATTTCAACAATTACCTTAACCACAAATCAATAAATCTGAATTGTATACCTTTCTGTGACCTTACATATGACAAACTAACGCATTATTGATATGTAATCAAGGTACACCGAATAGACCGGGGTCGCTAAAAGCAAAAAAAAAAAACAAAAACAAAAAAAAACAACCAAACAATCCGATTTAATGAAAAATAACAGGAAAATACATAGCAATGCGATGGTTGATGAACATCCTGTCAGCTCAAATGAACAAAAAACTCACTCTTTATATAGTACTATGTCTGACTCCTACATGTTAGGTCTCCCCGTTAGGGTTTTAGGTAATCTCAGCGAGATTCGTCGAGACTGAAAATTTTTTGACGGACGTCTCTTCCGAATCTCAGACCAGTGCCACACAAAGTGATTCGGGAAAATTTGCCCCAACTTCGGCCGATTGTTACGATAGAAATACGCTGAATTTAATCATCTGCTCGCTTCAACATTTAAGCTTTAACATCCTTTTAACTCCCTATCAATATAAAATGTTAGATTCCTACCGTTAAAAGATTTATATCCCACAAAATATGAACTTGTTTATTTTTCAATTCATTTCCACACTCATTTACATCTCCAATGCTGAAGAGTTCCAGTCAAGATCATAAATAGACTGTTTCAAAATATGTCGTATTCGTAGTTTTACATAGAAAATTATGATAGGGCAAATAGAAACTTTATAAATGGATTTAGATGTCAAGTTATATGCCAAAAAAATAAAATATGGAATTTATAATAAATAAAAAGGAAATATCCGGTATTTATAACTACACCTTTTAAATTTTATAATGTAATATTCATAAAATGATAAGGTTGAAATCTTTGAGTACGACATATTCTGAAACAGGCTATTTGTGACCTTGACTGGAACTCTTCAGCATTGGAGATGTAAATGAGTGTTGAAATGAATTGAAAAATAAACAAGTTCATATTTTGTGGGATATAAATCTTTTAACGGTAGGAACCTAACATTTTATGTTGATAGGGAGTTAAAGGGATGTTCAAAGTAAAAAGTTGAAGCGAGCAGATGATTAAATTCAGCGTATTTCTATCGTAACAACCGGCCGAAGTTGGGGCAAATTTTCCCGAATCACTTTGTGTGGCACTGGTCTGAGATTCGGAAGAGACGTCCGTCAAAAAATTTTCAGTCTCGACGAATCTCGCTGAGATTAGGTTTTAGGCTCCATAGTTGAGGCACCTGTTTGGGCTGTACAGTTAGGGCACCAGTTAAGCCAGTAGGTTTCATAATCAGGGCCTACTGCACCATCTTTAGGTGTCGTGTAACCTAATGCATTTAATTACATTGTATCTACTAGAGCACTAACATGGCTCCAAGATTAATGCACTTATTAGGCTACATAACAATACACAGTGTTTCGGTCAAATTTACATGCTCATTCCCATTTCATTCTGAATTATTATAATGAGATTCAAAACTCAGTCTGCCACAACCCTGTACGGTACTACAGAGAACAGACTGAAGTGAATGTTCGATTAAAAAAAATACTTTGATTCATTTAAACAGTAATGTTGAAAGATTTGAAACTTAAAAATTCAAACACAAATTAAAATTCTATTTTATTTTTCAAAGCTATATGCAAAGTTATATTGAAAACCCTATTCTCAGTTTTGGGTGTAGGGGCCAGATACTACATAGAATGTCAAGCAATGCAACTCATTTCTAATTAATTGAAAATTTTATTAATTTCTATCTGTCCATAGGGCTTCTACATTTCAGTCAGATGATTTACTATAAGTAGACATTTTATTACAAAGGAACAATAAATACGGACCGTGCATTCGGAAACTGCTAAATAATTAAGGTATGAAATGGAAATTTAATGTGCCTATTAACACAGCCTATATGTACACATACACGATAAATTGGCGTATATTATAATGTTTCAATTGAAGATACCGCTGAATATAAGATAAACTCATCAAAAATTTATCGTGTAAAAGAACTCCTCTCTCTCTCTCTCTCTCTCTCTCTCTCTCTCTCTCTCTCTCAAAATATTTCGCATATGGCAGGTCTGTTGTATCCCATTGCATAGTAAAGGCGACGGAATCACATGAGGTTTTACGAATTACGACAGAGTTTATCATTTGGAAAGTCTCATTTTATCAAATGAAGTTTTGGTCTAAAAATCACGATGGCTGTGGACATATTTTTTTATTTAAAAAAAACGTGCGATTTTTAATCTTTTTTGACAACCAAATGAAAGTGCATAACGTTTGAAGGCATGTATAAAGATTTCAAATAGAACCATTTTAACAAGAGCTTGGACTTTCTGTAGTTTTGTCGAACAGCAATGTGACGACAGCCTGTCTATTTCATTGCTGGCCACTCAGCTATGGCTCTTTGAAATCGACAAGGCTTTTTAGCTAAAACTACGCAATCGATGCTTATTTCACTTGATACCGCGTCATTATTAACTTGTTTTGATGCAAGAAATAGATAGCTACGTTCAACCGAAAGTCCATGGTCTTGTTAAAATGGTTCTAATACGCGGACATATCTTAAGCTACTAGACAGAAAAGTAGTAGGTGTCTCATCACACAAAAGGAACACACATACAAAAATAAAAACTGCGCAGGAGTTGTTGTATAAAGTTGATGACGGCAGAAGCTCCTTTTCTCCACTCATTTTTTGTTTCACTCTCTTTATACGATCACATGCCCGGTTTTTCTATACAATCGAGGTACTGTTTATTGGTGTATAAAATATCAAATTAATAACCACAGAAATTCTCGTGTTTATCACACGTTAGCTTAAACTTTAAACATTCCTTTCAACTGTGTATAGTAACTGAGATACAATACAAACTCTGAGCAAATCAAAGCATGGATACAGCCTGTATGTTTCTGGTACACCTGAATACCCCCTTTGATCACCTGTTGTTGATGGGTTTATTGACGAATTGATTTTCTCCATTTTCACTATTCACTGGCTTAGTCACAGGACAAAAATTCTGTATGATTTTAATTTCATGAGACTTTGGCTCAGTTGTGGAATTAATTAACGTCCATTTCTAGAAACTTATAAAAATATAAAACATAAAATGAATGCGAAACGGATTGGATCGTATTGGTGACACATAATTATATGTATCAAGTCACTTGTCCTTTTATTTACAAACATATCTTGATAAATGTACTTGATATGTAGCACAAGAACTGTGTTAGGTTATGTCGTGTATTCAAGCAAACGTTGTTAAATGGCACACAAAACACAGGCACCAGACGTTTTTTCTCATAATAACAAAAATACATACTCACTGTCTCATAATACAAAAGGTACACATCTATGATTGGACTTTCAAATCAGCCTGACTTTAAGTAAAAAGAAGGAAGAGCTAACACTCGTTATCTGTTATTTATTCAGTATTTTTCTCTCTCTTACTTCATGTAATGGTCGACATAGTTTAATCTGACTCAGTAAATGTCTTGTATTTTGTCGTCCGGTCCCCAATAGTTCCTCTCCACTGTTATTGATAACAAACATATTAATATCCCGAGTTTTAGGCCGTATTACATATTCTTTCATGTTTTTGCCGTTAGTTATAAAATCAATCGGACACGATTTCGTTGTCTTCAAATGTATTGACTTCCGTAAAGTTGACGACTTTGATTTATTTAATTAATAATAGAATAAAGAGTATTCTCAAAGTTTTGATCATGCAAATATACGTCTTAAATAATGAAGAAATGAAAACCATAATGAACATATTGATTATGATTATATCTGATACGTCAAAAGACTCTTTAATATGTTATACATTTTTTTTTTTTATTGAAGCAATGCTTTGCAGGCGCCGTTAGTGGACACTTTACCTTTAGTTCACTTCGGGGTTTTTTTTCGCTAATGAACAAAATTTCGCCGTGTTGATTATAACACGGTATTTTTGGCGCATCTGGAGTCTTGCAAACTCATCATCTGTTAATAAACAGAACCCCTAGACCTGATTAATTAGCTTTATGTAACTAATTAGTTGTGCCATCATTACACAGTCATTGTCTGCGGGACAAACACATGTCAACAACCTGAGTATCGGGCTAGGTTCGACAAGAAGCTCCCCGTATTGCTTCCGTCCCGATGTCTGCCCTGTTGACGTTTGGTGGCAATTAACTTCTAACATCAATGGCACCGCGCGCCTTTATTTGATTAACCAATTGTACCACAATGCATTCTCTGTAATTAAACTTTCAAGTATATAGCTAACTAAGTAAACGTTGAACTTCTTTTGTTTCATGCCAGTGCGGTACTTGATGTTACATTACAATGATGTTGGTTCTGATCAATTAAAAATAACACTTCTTTGAATGATTCTAATTACTGGAAACTGTAAGGTCAAGTTGTCAATCAATGTTTTCCTATACATATCTCTCTCTAGTGCGATGCTTTTATCTTGTAGACATGGTACACATTGGTGATGGCTGTAATAGGTAACTAAAGAGTAAGTATTTCTGAGTCCGAAAGTTTATCACAAGTTTTTATTAATCTGGCATGAGTTTCCCAGTCGGTTGGTTGGCTTCTCAAAGATGATTATCACACGTTTTACAGCAAGTGGACAAATATTGCTTATTTTTTATGACGATCGTTTGCGGACAAATAAGCTCTGTTTAGCAAGTGTTAGGGTAGTTCTGTGTGGATCTTAAAAATTGGAGAGAAGATTGAATAAATGATATCGCGAAGCTTGCATATATTGTTCATCAACTTGATTTGGGAACCATTATCCGCTTACTTACATCCGGTATAGTTACCGTGTTTTCCCCGCTTGCTCAGATTAACAACAAAGTCTGATTTTTAATTAAATCAGAACCTGTATGCAGCAGACTCTGTCAAGTCCTATAATCATAAAGAATCTTAAACTTTAAAAAAGTGCTTTTTGACAAAACATGTATGTTTAAAAGGAAAATCAATCTTCGATAGGATCTTTTGAAATTCAAGATCAAGAAAAAGAATAGATAGCATCACAGCTTGATAAAAAAAATAATATCCGATGGTATTTTTTCGTGCCTAAGTTTGTGTACATTTTCTAAATTACGATTTTATTTTTTTTAATTTTGAGAAATTACAAAAAGCAAGTGAAAGAATGACTAATGAAAATCCAGTAAGTCAAAAATTTGTGTCTTTTTTTAAGTCATCAATTTGTAAACGATGGGTTGTACCCTGTCTGGAATTGAAGATGCCAACCGAGAGAAGCGGGAGTTGGAGACTTACGTAACAGCGGAGGACATCCGGTTGGTGAAGGAAAGTTGGAAAATAGTGGGCCAGGACTTAGATGGGGCGGGGATGATGGTATTCCACAAGTAAGTCATCGATCAAATACACTTTGGGGAACGAAGCAAATAGGTTGAATTTATTGGTAATTTATTTTCATTTGCTTATGTTGTATATTTGAGAAGCTTTTATCCCCGAGTACCCAAACTCCGTCACCATAAGCAGAAAACATTCCGCGTTTCTCTGCAAATTATTTTTTGCGGTTTTTATCATTTGCAATCACTAAATATAACATGAAACGTTATAATTTATAAAATTGTTAACAAAAATATTTTTATTATTATTCAAATAAGCCTTCTGAATACGACGTTTATCACATGTGCTATCATAACTTATGAACCTAACTCCGTCACCTACATGATCTATGATACATCAGGGAATGAAGACACATTAACAATTTTGTTTTAACTCAACTTGTATCTAGGCCAAGTTATAATGAGTAAAATCGGTGTATACAATTTAAATTGTATATCATTTCATCAAAGTGAAATGATCGCCAGAATAAAAAAAATTGTCCTCGTAACAACAATCAACAATGATCTTTTCAGAATGTATGGATGCCGTTTGATTTCTATCCTTACATGTTTCAAATATATCATATCAATAATGAATATATTAATGATTATATTATTTTTATTACATTTTTAGAAATGTAGCATATTCTATAATTACCGACATACCGTATATATCTGTAACCCTGAATATAAAGGCAAAATTACGGCATGAGCGATTTGACGTTATCATCAAGCGTAGTGCATAAACGCTATTGCGGGCTGAAAAAAATGTATTAACCTTAATAAAAAATAAATTACATGTGAGTGTTTCATCTTGACCTCTCTTAAAATGACTGACCACAGTAAATAATCAAATAGGCCCGCATGTCAGAAATATCGTTATTTGAGTGCACCCGTAAAAAGGTGTTAGCTGATTTCACGCAATTATTGTTGCATAAAATGAGCAGGGTGTAATTTTGTTATGTCTGAACACATTCTTAAATTTAACTGTCGTAAATTGTTGACATTTGATTGAAGATTTTTGACATGCAAAAAATGACGTCATAATCTCACTTGATTTCAAACGGCGAGGAGTTTCCCGAAAGTGACGGAGTTAGGGTAGTGACGGAGTTAGGGTGCTGTGCGATATATGCTCTGAACTGTGGATCAGTAAACGGTCTCACCCTATCTTTTTGTACACACGCATGTTGTTTCTATTTTCGTTCCATGGGTCGGGGGTGGGGTGGTGAATGAAATAGCACATTTACATTTCTCACTATCAAATTCACTAGAAATTTGCAAAGAAACACTTTGCAAATAAAATAGAATCAAACGAATAGTTTTAGAATAATTTGTTCAAACTCTTCCGAGATTTTAGTATGTATCACCCAGACGTTTGTGTTTATATGTACATGTATCTCTAAAATATATAACACAAACGTCTGGATGATAAAGCTTGAGACTAACGAAGTTTCGGTGCGATAAATATTCAATATGGCGAAGAGTACGTACCGCTATGATGATTTTAAAGTTCGGGTAGAGTTTATTTTTTCATCTCTATATTATCGTTATTCTCACATAAACACGTTATCTTGGGGGGAGTTTCTGGCCCGCAAGAGGACCTTGCCCTTATGGGATGTAGTTGATCAGGAGTCGGTTTGTAGTACACTCACTGACTTGATTATTCAAATAACATTAGGTACATTGCGTGTTGAAGCCTAACACATAGCACATGCTTATCCGTGATGTTTGTAAACATAAAATGCCGAGTTTTTAAAAAAAATCTCTTTCTATGAGCGCAAGATTCAAAATTGCAAGGAGTATAGAGCGGCATCTTGAATAACAAATTTCAAGTTAATTATGTCTAACATGCATCTTGGAAAGAATTAAAATCCATAAAAATAGACCCCCATGACTTCAGTTAATACTTCAGTAAGAGATATGAGTTCTGTTCTATTTTAAGGTTGTTCGAGAAGAACAAGGACCTGAAGAGACTGTTCCAGAATATGACCCACACGGAGGCTGACGGAGAGCTGGTATTGGACGAGGAGAGGCTGCGCGCGCATTCCCGGATCGTGATGGACGGTCTGGGGGCCGCGGTGGAGAGTCTGGAGGACTCGGTGATACTGACCAATATACTGATCGTGATGGGGGAGCGCCACGCCGGCTATAACGTCCGTCCGGAAATGGTCAGCGTAAGTAACAAAGTAGAATCCGAGGAGGCAGAAAATTAAAAAAAACATCATTTTGACTGAACCATATTAAATACATGTATATTAGTAACAAAGGTGTAATTGTAAGAACCAGCGCGTTTTTTTTAACAATATTGACTAGTAAATAGTTAAACGTTTTGAAAGTATTCAAAATATTTGTTAATAATAAATACTACTATCAGATCATCTTTATTTTCAAGCTCCTATGGCCGGCGATCCGTGACACGTTTAAAGAAAAATTAGAGGACGACTTTACACCCGACATTGCACGTGCATGGACTCACGTGTTCGACTACTTAAAAGCACGGTTTCAGGAGGGAATTAGACGAGGACGCAATCAGAAAAACGAAATGTGAACACTGTTGAGTGCTGTGTATAATTTTCATTCTTCATTAATATTATTTTGTCTTGTTTTTTTTTTAACATGCAAAGTGCCTCGGTCTGGAAGGTGCTTGGACAACTATGAAATTCTCAGGGACAAATTGCAGCGGTGTAGCCGTGCGTTTTTACAAATTTTTTTTTTAGATATAATATACACAAGTTGTTGTTGCTCATATCAATCGCTTTAGTTTTCTTCTTACGACTAAGTTAGCCTCGAACCGAGAAAAATGACATTTGCAAAAGCACATCTGCTTTGACAGAGTCAATATTTTTTGCGAGGAATGGAGAGATACGATGTGATACCGGTAAGTGGCCACGGATAATGGGGACATGGATGCCTCAATGACATTTTTCCTCGTTAAGTCAGAAGCACTTGGATTTTAATGGAGTGTTTAATGTTTTAATGTAGTGCAAATTAACGCGCATGTTATTGACACCAGTCTATATCAGTATTGTCTAAGGAGAATATGCGAGGAAGTGTATATTAGCAGGAGGCTTTGTTCACGCACCCGTGGATCCATTGACTGAACGTTGTTGTACATATTAATGTAGCTGCTGACCTATAGTTGTACGGGATACATTTAATTTTGTCAACCTGATTTTTCTCTAAGCCTACAGAGAGGTCTGTAGCGGTCAATTACACCCCCACCCAACCCTTTGAACGACGAGTACTCTGTAAACCAAACAAGCAACGATAATCTGCTCTGTCTGCCCCGTGAATCTTTATTGTTGTTAATTGTGAACAGGAAGCAATGACGGTTTAATTCTAATACATTTGCATTATAACTCGGCTCTTATATCAGTCCAGGTATTAAGAACGATAACTTGCAAATGTGGTAGATTATGTTGTTTTTCCTATATGACTGTATATAGCTATAAATTGTACTTATACTGATTGTGCGTTTGTTCTGAAGAAATAGCAGACTGAATTCCGACAATGGGAGGCATTGGTTCATCTTGTTGGTTTTAATTAATAAACTCATATACCTGTACCTGTATGCGTCATCATTATCTGCGATAACATCTCCTAAAAACTCACCATCTAGGTACGACATGCTATTAAACTTAATCTTAAATCTCTCTTTTGTCAGTTTCAAAGTGTAAATATTTAAATCAAAGAGCTTTAAACTTAAGAAAGGAAAAAGTCACACGAGAACACCACTAACTTTGTATTGATTTGGTTCAGATCATTAGTATCATTCCTTTTTTAAATTGACTATTTGACAAAAATCTTGAAACAGAAGAATAAATCCACTCCAGCGTTTGTCGGGTCCCTGTGCCGTGAAGTGGTCATCCATCAGCTGTTGATGTTGTCGACGGTGAACCGAAGTCACTAATCCCCCCGTTGACTTCCGCTGTTTAAATAGTTTTCTCCTGTTTGCAGAGCTCTCCAGATGGCAGCCGAGGCCAACTTTATCTTTTTATTAAATTCTTAACATTAACAGAAATGCAATATCGGATCTAGTGGTTCAATGCGGATGTGATTTAATGGTTAGACTTGATAACAACCTGGTGCTTTATTTCCTCACTGTCACCCCCCTCCCCCATGTAATTTCTAATGTATACAGGGCTGTACAAGTGCGGTGCGTGTCTTGTTTCAGTATTTGGACACTGTACGGACAAGAGGCCAAGTTACGTAGCGTGTAAATTTGTCGACACCCGGAGAATAGCTAATATCTGAGTATGAAGCCATTAGAGGCGATGATTGAATAGCTTGGTGACTTTCTGAACGACCAGACTGTCGCAGTATAAACAGTGATTGAGGGTATTCTGACGAGATGAGGGTAGGTACACGGACAACCAGACCTTGTTTGTTGTGCCCCCGGATTAACTCCTTGTTTGCCGCCAGAATTACTGTCCCATGTAAGGGTCCGTGAGTAAATACACATTCTATCTTGATCATGCTTCCGAAGAATAGGAACCATTGTGATATTTGTTTATCATTTGGAGAGATGTTATTTTACAAGCATAATTTTAAAGAATCAAATGAAAGTGTCACTAAAATCTGGAGATGTCGTCCTTCCATCGAGATCCATTTCACATTCCAGTAAAAATTCTCAAGGTGAAGCATGTTGTTTTAACTACGGGTTTAATGTCGAACAAAATCTCTTAGAGAGATACACGTACCAGGATATATTAGATCGTATCATAAGTGGAATATCTCACATCAAAAAGTTAAAATAAAACGGTGAGGAAAACAACAATACATAGTAACCCGCACTTGAGCGGTTCTAGTGAGGTCTATATTTATCTGACGAATGGAGTATGGGCTAACTTTTACTCGATCATGACGATCAACCCTACCCTCGGCCATCTGTATCACGACTTCAGCATCAGCAACGCGTACACAGCTCTTGATGCCCAAGAACTTTTTAAAACTAGACAACGGAATGCGCGCGAAAAACGCCAACTGGACGAGTTTACTAGGTCTTTGAATAAGGCCCAGGATATTAACCTTAGGAGACTGGAACTAGAGGAAATCAGTGTTCGGCACCAGTTGAATGACATTAATCTTCGTTCTCCTTCACTAAGAACTGGACTCCGGCAGCAGTCGTTAAGGCGGTCTCAATCTTTCAGCATCGCCAGCCCCAGCACATTGTCGTCTGCTTTTCAGTCAAAATGTGCGTCTGCCGCTCCTTCTCGTGTCTCGTATTCATCATCTCAGAACTCGGGGACAAGCCAGTCTTCCGCTGGATCAGGGGAGTTTCAACTGAATCGTAGTAAGTCTCAGATGTTTGTGCGGAAAGTGAACAATGTGACAAAATCTCTAAGCAAACTGTACGAAAAACAGCAACGAAGAAAAGTAGAGAGGGAAATTCTGCTAAGGAATGTTAGAAAAGACAATGAAGAACTTCTTCAGAAATCGCGAGTGTATTTTAAAGACTCGGATATTACGCATAATTTGGAGGAAATTCTGGGAGAAACTTGCAATATCTCAGACGAAACAGTTCCACAAAAGGCAACGGATAACCCAGCGAAACAGGACGTAGAATACACAGAACAACTAACTCTCCCAAACATAAACAACGCCATAGCCTTGGAAAAAGGGACTAACAGTACTCTGTTTCCAATGGATAACCTCTCAACCGAGGTCCAGCCATCCCGGTCTGACGACTTTGACCTCTCCGAGTTCAAGGTCAGCTCGCGCAGTTCGAGAACGATTCCGGAAGTCTGGCAGTTATACAAAAATAAAGTGTCGCATAATGACGAAGATGTCAGGGAGCCTTTGCTGGTAACTATAACGGCACGGTACAGGAGGACACTAGTGGATTAGATAACACTGACTGGTGGATTTAGGAACGGTGCTGGATTAGAAAGCACTAAAGAATTTAGGAGACTCAGGTGGATTTAGGAGTGCTGGTGGAATAGAATAGACTTAAGGATTTTGATGTGCTGGTGGGATAAAATACATTAGAGGATTTGGCAGCGCTGGTGGATTTAGAAAACACTGCAGATATATGGTAATGGATTTAGAAATAACTGGATTATTTTGGATATGATGATGGGTTAGAAAACACGATGTGATAGAAATCACCAGCCAGTGAATTATAAAAGATATACTGTGCACACTAGGGAACAGTTTGATTAGAACATATCTAGTCAAAAATCCTAACCCTAGAATGACACTTATAGGTAAGGAAAAGTTGCTTGATTTAGAAAAGCTAATGTACAAAGAAGGCAGTGCGGGGTAAGATGTATCAGATAAGGATACATTGCCTTTTATTGGAGACTTTATACTTGAAATATTGTACTTGGGTACTTAATCCATTAGAACACAAGAGAGATTTTAGAGATAACAGAAATGGGTGGATCAGACATTTAACATCTGGTGCAATAGAAAGATGTAAAGTTAATAATGATTGTAAAATTTCTTTTCTAAAAATTGAGTATACATGTTTACTAGTAAATCGATTAAACGACAAAGAATTTACGAGTTTAATTTTTTTTATTCTCAACGAAAATAGGATTGTATTTTATTATTTACATTTACATCTTTTCTGAACCTCTTTCCAATTATTCATATGAAGTGAGTAAATGCATGTAAAAAAAAATTTCAATCAGCAAGAAATGGCCAAACATGAATCCTACTACAGCTTCTTACAAGTTTATCGCCAGTCCATCAATAGTCAGTCCGTCAAAAGTAGGTCCGTCACTCGTCAGTCCGCCAATCGCCAGTCCGTCAATAGTCAGTCCGTCACTCGTCAGTCCGTCAATAGTAGGTCCGTCACTCGTCAGTCCGCCAATCGTCAGTCCGTCAATAGTCAGTCCGTCAATAGTAGGTCCGTCACTCGTCAGTCCGCCAATCGTCAGTCCGTCAATAGTCAGTCCGTCAATAGTCAGTCCGTCAATCGTCAGGCCGTCAATAGTCAGTCCATCAATAGTCAGTCCGTCAATAGTCAGTCAGTCAATAGTCAGTCCGTCAAAAGTCAGTCCGTCAATAGTCAGTCCGTCAATCTTCAGGCTGTCAGTCGTCAGTCCTTCAATAGTCAGTCTGTCAATAGTCAGTCCATCAATAGTCAGTCTGTCAATAGTCAGTCCGTCAATAGTCAGTTGGTCAATAGTCAATCGTCAGTCCGTCAATAGTCAGTCCGTCAATAGTCAGTTCGTCAAGCTTCGGTCCGTCAGGCGTCAGTCTGTCAATCGTCAGTCCGTCAATCGTCAGTCCGTCAATAGTCAGTTGGTCAATTGTCAGTCTGTCAATAGTCAGTCCGTCAATAGTCAGTCTGTCAATTGTCAGTTCGTCAATTGTCAGTCCGTCAATAGTCAGTCCGTCAATAGTCAGTCCGTTAATAGTCAGTCTGTCAGTCGTCAGTCCGTCAATAGTCAGTCTGTCAATCGTCAGTCCGTAAATAGTCAGTCCTTCAATAGTCAGTCTGACAATCGTCAGTCCGTCAATAGTCAGTCCGTCAATCGTCAGTCCATCAATCGTCAGTCCGTCAATAGTCAGTCTGTCAATCGTCAGTTCGTCAATAGTCAGTCCGTCAATAGTCAGTCCGTCCATTTGTCAGTTCGTTAATAGTCAGTCCGTCAATCGTCAGTCCATCAATCGTCAGTCCGTCAATCGTCAGTCCGTCAATAGTCAGTCCGTCAATCTTCAGTCCGTCAATAGTCTGTCCGTCAATTGTCAGTCTGTCAGGCGTCAGCGCGTGGTCTATGTAGATTTCTGTTCATTTATCAAATCCAAGAACTAATTCGAGTACAATCAGACTAAAAAGTATAAAATTAGGCATTGTTTTAAAATGTAAACGTTATATATTGCAAGAATTTTAATAAAATCTGTGACGTACTAAACTTGGCTAAGAAAGAAAGAATGCAATCACATGCGCATAAAACAGTTTTATGAAGTTCAAAATTTAGCGTTTAAGCAGACAAATTGATCAAAATTTAGAATTTAACAAGAGCTTGGCCTTCAGTGGGATGTAAGTACATTTGTACATGTATCTAGATTGCTAATCAAAACAATTGACCTTTTTCTTCGAATTTGCTAAGAGAGCTTATCAATATTCAAAGACTGACAAAATCGGAAAACGTTTTCTTGAGGTTCTGCTCTATTGTGTAAAATTGACGCTGTTTAAACTGAAATATACATTCCTGGTTGATCAAACGAGTCTTTTGTCAGGATGGGTATCATAAATTATGTTGATTTAACACAAATCGGACAACTGTAACCACCGAGTTTTGATGGTATTCATCCAAACCAATTGATACAACAACAAAACGTTAAAAACAAAATAATGCAACGTAGTGTCTTTAAAAAGTATTAAATTTGATCTTCTAATGAGATACATGAAACTGTTAATCAAGGTTATTTCTCATTGTACAAAACTGATGACAAACTAACGGATTTTTGGTGAGATTGTATGTATATGATTTACTTTGGTTCGGCATACTGAGCTCAAAATCAACTGTTGTAATCGAAAATTGACATTGTCTGACATCTACTGTAAATTGACTGTAACTTACTGTAAATGTTGACATTGTCTGACATCTACTGTAACTTACTGTAAATGTACCTTTCACTGACCTCGACTGTATGTAATTTTACATTTCTACTGACCAGCACTGTACCGCACTGTATGCCACTTTACAGTCCCAAAGGCCTCCATCGTTTCCTACTGTACGCCACTGTACCGTTTATCATTTCAATATTTTCAGTATGATTTTTTCTTCGATTTAGAACCATTTTAACAAGAGCTTGGACTTTAAGTAGTTTTGTCAAAGAGTAATGTGACGTAGGCCTGTCTATTTCATTGTCAGCCACTCAGCCATGGCTCTCTGAAATCAACAAGGTTTGTCTGGCTTTTGAGCTAATGCTACGTAATCGGTGCATATTTCGCTTGAAACCGCGTCAATTTTAACTTGTTTTGACGCAAAAAATAGATAGCTACGTCCTGCTGAAAGTCCAAGGTCTTGTTAAAATGGTTCTACATTAATTAGCAGCATTAACATAAAGAAGAATTCATCAAGGCGTTGAAATTTCTTTAATAGGTTTTGTTGACTAATTGACATTAAATCTTACCATCACATACGAAATGAAAATTTGAATTTTACATATTGAATATGATTTTTAAAAAAGTTACATAAATTGTATATACAATTTATACATCACAAGAATAGAAAAATCTAACTTCCTAACCAACAAGTTTACATAATTATTTCTTATCGTTAATAGCAAGCCCTCATTTAACTAGATCGAATTGTTAATTTCATGTATCTCGTTAATCGTGCTTTAGCCAATGAAAAAAACCAATCTAATTACTTGTAACAGAGAAGCAAAAAAATATATTCGTGCATCTTCTTTGTGTACACATATCCAGGTATGAATGCTTGTGTGATTACACTGGTACATTTTGTAGATAGCAGACGAGTTCCTTGCTCACATGTTAATTTCTTTTGATGAAAATATGTTATAATATATTTTAAAATGTCGTGTTAAGTTTTACACAATAACTTCTATTGCATCATAAAGAAAAGACCGAACCACAGATGCATTTCCCAGTGTAACTTATTTAGCATTTTTAGTATAGAAAATGCCTATATTTTATCTTTATAGTTTGATTAGTTTCCCCATAACTTAACACGGAGCTCTTCTTTTTCAGGAAATACATATAGTGTAAAATAGCCACGACCACCTAGCCCCCTTAACTTTACCTATATTTTGATCTATTAGATAGAACAAGGTGAAATAGAGTTCATTTCTTCTATTTCGTAATCATACGCCAGCAAATCACATGGGGAATAGGACATAAAAAATGAGATATATAGAGTAGTACATGCAAGTCGTACCGTAACCTACGAAATGTAATATCTGTAGGAACGAACACTGATTTTATAATTATTTGCTTGGTACATCGTATTTTCTGTTTAAAATAACCCTGCAACTTTCTGTAAAAAGACAGAAAACAAGGTCACATAAAGTTTATCATAATTTTCCTTTTGTAACCTTAATTTCTGAGAAAAAAAATCTGTTAAAGGTAAAGAGGAGAAACTTTTTTTTATATAGAAACAGTTAACATAACGGTGAATTTTTTTGCATCCAATGAATAAATGAGTAAAACTTTAATAAGAAACCATCAATGCGGCAATTATTTTTCGTACGGGAAAATGTTGAGAGAAAAAGATAAACATAAGGTTTTAAAAATATATAAAAAAGCATCAACAAATCATTTCCAAAAAGAAATTTTAATCATATCATAGCCCTATTTAATGCTCCTGTTGAATTAGAATAATGTGAAAGAATGATGGGAATGTTCATGCTACAAAGTCCAAAGACCCTGCTTAATTTTTTTGATTCGTTTCACAAAGAAACGCCCTTTTATCTACGCAAGGCCTATCATTCCACGAGCCAAGGTAAAAGATTTCCACACAGTCTAAATTCTCCGCTGTTTGATCATCATCGGGGTTTGAACCATACCAGTTTGTGAAAGTGAATGGTTTGTTGGAGCTTTTCCACACAAAGGTGTTCTCCTTATCAATGTCGTTTCCACCCGTCCAAGATCCACATTGGTAGGGATCAGCGCAACCTGAAAATGACGCTAAATTTAATATAAAACAAAAACAACACAATGCTAGTGCTTCTGCAATAAGATTGAATGACAAAAAATTGTCAAACTGTTATTTCTCTTTGTAATACTTTTGGAACCATTTTAACAAGACATTGGGCTTTCTTTTAAGATATATCTAATATTTTTTAAAAATCAAAATAAAACAATTTAAAAATGAAGTGGTTTCAAGTGAAATATGCATAGATTGCGTAGTTTTATCTCAAAATCCAGCCACATTGTTGCTGTTTGACACAACTATCTTAAGCTCTTGTTAAAATGTTTCTAATAATAACTTCAATTCTACTATTCTCTGAAATTGGCACAGCATTTTGTAGCAGTCTCATATTTTATGATTTAATTACAAGTACATGTATATTGCATATGCATCATTTCATTTTCATATTTTCATGATTTTTTGAATGCATATGTATTGGATTCTATAATTATTTTATTGATCTTAAAATACATTAGTGTGCATTCATTCATGACAACTTAATTTGTAGAAAGGTCCAGAGTTGCCTTTAGGGCAGTAATTATATTTTGGTCAAAGTTAAGTTGTGTCTTTTAATCTCATTGGTGTTTTAGTTTGTTTCTTGTTTGTCTATTGGTTGGTCGATTTCCCTCCAAAAGTTCTTTGGGTTTTAGTTTAATCTTTGTCAAGAGTTTGAAGAGAGCGGACTGTAATAAAGGTGTACAGACGTTTTTGACAAATTACATCTCTTCTTGGTAAGCTAATCTAATATTACTAATATTAATATCATTTATAATATTCCTACTAAATGTCAAATCAGTATTTAATCATATTTATAATTCTTTTGCACTTTTCTCTGATTGAATGAATAGTGAGAGAGAGACTTTTGAAATAATAAGTTAAAGTTAAAATAGTTATAACTGAAGTCTCCTTAGATGTGTTTTAATTAAAACTACTTTTATGATAGTGTAATAGTTGTATAATTAATTACAGAATGCACATATACCTTGCAACCATTGAGTCGCATTGAACTTGGTTCAACTTGTACATGGGGCCTATTCCCATAGAATGGTATGTGTATGTTCATATGCTTGGAATATCAGATTAATGTATTATATACATTACATAATTATAGCAATGGTTTTATAACTGAAATGTAAATGCATGTAAATTGATATAAAGGAGATACTATGTAAATTGTAGTTTACTTATATGAGTTATCTCCCTTTATAAAGTTAAATTACTTCAATACATTGATTGTACATCAATACGTAATTACTTGAAGTTCATGTGTTTTATGCTGTATATTCATACTTGTTATATTGTTTTTACAGGGTCAAATCTATCTATTTATATAACTGGTGATGATAATAAAAGCCCGTTATTCGAACCCTAACAGGAGTGTTGATTTCTTCTTTACATCAACGGATAAACCTGTTACATTTTGGCGCCCACGTTGGGACTCAGCGAAGAAGACCACCAGTGTTCACGGAGCCACAATAGATAACAGTACCAGTTCCAAGTCCACGACTCCACGGACGCATGAGTGACTCCGATCCGAAATGGCCAGTATGATTAGATTTCAGTGAACTGTTTGATTGTTTTACAATGCAGTCGACAATATTTAAACGTTGCTTATATCGAGAACTGTTGGACCCATCCGGAGCGAGTGTCGTATTTTATAATTCTGCGGAGACTTATTTCAGTCATATGTACATATTTCATTGTAACTGATTGCACATTATAGCCGGCATATTATCTAAATTGAATTTGTATCGCATGATATATTTGGTGCGCACAATTGTTTTGTAGATTTATTTTTCTTATTTATCGGGTACCCAGAATTATCATTTACTTGTTTAATTTTTTCTACTGACTATTTTTTTTTCTAGTGTAAAAAAATTACTTCAGTGATAAAAATAGTAGGTTGTTGAGAGAGTACGGCATATGAGAAACGTCCGCCTATTGCACTTTCTTTCAGCATTCTAATTCCTGTTTAAAGTACCCTGGTTATTAATAATTAATGAAAATATGAGCTATTAATAACAACTATACAGCTTTGACGAGACCATAACTGTAAGACCTATAACAAAAAATTTAAAGCAGGTTTTTGTGGTTTAGTGGTCGATTTTGTGTTGGTTGTGCAGTTGTATTTGGTGTGCAGGTGTGTGTTGTGAAGGAAATTCAGTGGTGGGTTTGATTAAGGCATTCATATTAGTTGTAGGTATTTGAAATTTCAAACTTTATCACAAATACACACATTTTTATATTTCAGATTGTATTTATTATTAGTACTATATTTCACGCTTCTTTTTCAGTCGGGATCGATTTTTGTATAGATCGGGTTCGGTTTCTTTCGTTTTCGTCTTTTCCGATCGAGCTCGATATACTATCATTGCGTAACCGGAAGTTTGATTTGTAAACACGCGAATTTTTCATCGAAAACAAAATTTGTTAGATATTGTTAGTTTCTTAGTGCTTTCTGTAGTCTTTAGTCAATTTAATTTGTCACGGTATTGCAATTATACTTTATTTAACTCATCTTTCAGGATTTACAGGTACAGTTATTACAGGAGAGCTACTGTACATAGATGTTGTAAGATTAGCTGTTTAGTGAACTTTGGACACTTTGCGTTATCAATTTAATTTTGAAATTTTGTTTTCAGCATTGCATTTCTAGGTGACTTAATTAGTGCTAAGCATACCAGTTGAAGGATATATGTGAATTATTTAGTGTTGAATACATTTATTTATATATAGTTATTAGAGTACTTAGAAAGCTTAGAAATATTATTGTCTTGCATAACTATTTATTAGACATAAAACATTAACGGAAGTGCAGACGCACTGGAAGTGCACTTCTACTTTCATTTTGACTTATAATTTAGTTATGTAGAATATCAATACCCATAGTTACCCCATTCATATCATTAGTTCTTGGAGCACTATCCACCTTTTACAAATTTGTCCATTCGTTGCACAGTTCATTAGTGAACTGCCCACCTATTTACACTGCATTTATTTCCCTTTTTGCCTAAACTTAGTCGGCATTGCTTGACTACCCTCCCTGAAACTTCATTCATTGAATGCATTTGACAAGCTTGTGTTTTTACATTGTGTACATACTTTCATCAGTCATGGCAACTGGTGGAGATAAAGAACAAGTCTCTGGCAATGTGTCTGACGGTAATATGACACAGGAAGAGATTGATCAATTGGTAAAGACACTTTCAGCAATGAAAGTTAAGCCCAAGGCAGATTCCCCAGAGGATCTCCTATCTTGGATGCAAAGAATGGTAGGTACTAAATCAGAGGTACAAGTACCTGAACATCCTGTCATAAAGACTGAAGCATCTTCTGTATCTAAGGTTTCTAAAGAGGATTCAATTCCTTATAAACAACCTATCCGTATCTCGATATTCTCAGGTGATGGTAAAGGAGAGACATCATATGAATTATGGAGGTATGAGGTCATGTGCTTGATGAGGGAAGGTCACTCAAAGGAATCCATTCTAATGGCCATTAGGAGGTCACTGAAGTGAGAACCAGCAAATATACTAATGCGTCTTGGTTCAATAGACATTATTGAAGAAATTCTGCACAAATTTGACAGCATTTATGGCAATGTTATGGAAGCAGAGGATATATTTGCAGAGTTTTATAGCGCAAAACAGCGAGATGATGAGAACTGTGCTGCTTGGAGTGTGCGATTAGAGGATTTAGTCACTAAAGCAGTAAGAAAGGGCAAGGTTTCCCCTACACTCACAAATGATATGCTTAGAACCATGTTTTACAAAGGCTTAAGAGAAGACCTTAAAGACATATCAGGACATTTATATCACAACACGTATGATTTTGATAGATTGAGAGTTGCTATAAGGAAGATTGAGTTGGAGCATAAACCAGTTGCGAAACCTAGTAAACATGCAACTGCGAAAGCTGCTACATGTACTTCTACTAGTGACACTAGTGCTGATCGTTTCAGCGAGATGCAGTCTCAGCTTGACCAGCTCACCGCACAAGTTATGCAGCTTAGTCAGAATCCTCAGACTTCTCAGTATAGTCAAATGCCTCGACAGTCTTATCAAAGAGGGAGAAGAGCATTTGGAGGATACCGAACGAGTCAGTCTCCTAGAATGCCTTCCGCACCATTACCTGCTAATGAGGTGAATCTTGCACCATCAGCAGTTCAACAGGACAAAGTCATTTGCTATAGGTGTCACCAGGAAGGACATATAGCAGTGGGATGCCGTGTAAGACTGGATCATCAGAAGGCCCAGCATTTAAACTTCAACAGGTCGAATCCTGGGGCCAGGGGTTTGGCTGCACCAAGACGAGGCCCACTGACAAGAAGGCAATAGTTGGTGTTACAAATGAGGTGACTATTGATATTGAGCAGGTCACATGTTTAGCTCTTTTAGATACAGGTGCTACGGTGTCAACCATAAGTGCAGACTTCTATGACCAGTATTTATCTCATATTGAGATCCATCCTCTTGATGAAGTTCTGCATATTGAATGTGCAGATGGTCAGAATATGCCCTATTTAGGTTATATATCTGTTAGTATTAAGCCTTATGGTACACCGCATCATGTATTAGAGGAGTGCTTGTTTTTAATAGTACATAACAGCAATTACAATGCTAGAGTACCTGTTCTCATTGGCACTAACATTATTAGTCGCCTCGTAGATTTAACTCGTGACGAGTTCGGCACTAGATATTTACAAGAAGCTAATTTGCATACCCCATGGTATCTGTCATTTAGGTGCATGGCACTTAGACAAAGAGAGTTGCAACGCCACAGCAACAGACTTTGTATTATAAAATCTGCTGCAACAGAGAGACTTATCATTCCACCAAATGGAAGAGTAACTGTAGATGGATACATGGATAAGAAGCTACCATACCATAGGGTCCTAGCTATGCTTCAACCTACAGGGAAATCCATCATCCATACGGATTTAGATATCACTTCATCTCTCCAACTCTATGATTACCAGTCTAGTGAATGTGTTCCTGTGGAGATATGCAATGTCACCACCAGGACAGTTGCAGTGCCACCACGAGCAGTATTGTGTGAACTCCAGCCTGTTCAGATTTTAAATACCATGATGCCTGTGGATTCTACAAATACTTCCAATTTGGAAAACATCTATGACAAGATCAAGATTTCTCCAGATGTGACAGAGGAGGAAGAGCATCAATGTAAAGACTTGATATCAGATTATTCTGATATATTTTCTACAAGTTCGACTGACATAGGAACAACAGATAAGGTGAAACACCGGATAGAGTTGTACGATACAACACCATTCAAACAGAAGTATCGTAGGATCCCACCAGCAATGATTGACGAAGTCAGAACTCACATACAGGAACTACTTGCCAGTGGAGTGATACGTGCATCACACTCTCCATTTTCCTCAAATGTAGTTCTTGTCAGGAAGCACGATGGATCCTTACGTCTCTGTATTGATTATCGTCAACTCAATTCCAGGACAGTCAAGGATAATTACGCCCTTCCACGTGTAGATGAGATCTTAGACTCTCTCTCTGGTAACAGATTTTTTACTGTTCTTGATATGAAATCAGGGTATCACCAGATAGAGATAGAAGAGTTGCATAAGGAAAGAACTGCATTTACCGTGGGTACACTCGGATTTTATGAGTTCAACAAGATGAGTTTTGGTCTGGCCAATGCTCCAGCTACTTATCAGCGTCTACAAGAGGAGTGTCTAGGAGATCTGCACTTGAAAATATGTTATATTTATTTAGACGACCTGATTATATTTTCAAGAACTTTTGAGGAGCATTTGGCTAGACTGAGACAGATTTTTGACCGAATTAGACAATATGGGTTGAAACTCTCACCCAAGAAATGCTCATTTCTTATGAATAGAGTAAAATACATTGGTCACATTGTGTCAGAAGAAGGCGTTCAAGCTGACCCTGACAAAGTTGATAAAGTAAGGAAATGGCCAACACCTAAAAACCCAGAGGAGGTTAGGTCATTCCTAGGCTTCGTAGGCTATTATAGAAAGTTCATTGAGAATTTTTCTAAGATTGCCCGGCCACTTATAGATGTCATGGCTACTGGGAAGAAGAGCCGAAGCCATAGTACCAAACAGCATGCCAGTTGGAAGTGGGGTCAAGATCAGGAGAGAGCATTTAACGTCTTGAAGGACAAGCTCACTTCTCCGCCTATTCTTGGGTACCCGGACTTCTCGAAGTCGTTTGAGCTTCATACAGATGCATGTGGTACAGGTTTAGGTGCTGTTCTTTACCAGAAGCAGAATGGGCATAACAGGGTCATAGCCTACGCAAGCCGAGGATTGACAAAGTCCGAACGGAACTATCCAACTCATAAGTTAGAGTTCCTTGCTCTGAAATGGGCCATTACTGAAAAGTTTTCCGATTATCTTATGGGACAAACTTTTTCAGTATTTACGGACAATAACCCCTTAACATATGTCCTTACATCAGCTAAATTAGACGCCACTGGTCATCGCTGGATTGCAGCTCTATCTGCATACAATTTCACAATCACTTATAAACCAGGTAAGTCCAACTCAGATGCTGATGGTTTGTCTCGAGTACCAGAGATTATTGATTGTGATACTGTTAAGGCTATTTGTAACTTACAGCAAGGCCATCCATTGATTGAGTCATTACCAGTGACACCAGCATTCTGTGACCAGATACAGCTTACGGATACTGACGCATACCCACGCATTGATCTGCATGATGTGCAGCAGCGCGATGCCATTATATCTACTTGGAAAGAGTATGTTAGCAATGGTAGTAGACCGAAAAGAGATACCATAACTACAGACTATGACACGATTTTTTAAAGGAACTTCAAGAAATTGAGAGTTGTAGATGATCTGTTAGTTAGAGTCACCAATGTTGAAGGAGGAGAACATGAGCAAGTTGTAGTTTCATCAGAAGTTGTTTCTACAATATTGGAATTTCTCCATGATAGGATGGGACATCCTGGTAGGGAAAGGACTACAGCATTGGTGATGGACAGATTCTATTGACCAAGAATGCGCAAAGACATTTCCAATTGGGTTGATCAGTGTGACAGGTGCTTGAAGTTTAAAACACCCAACAACCAACATGCGTCACTGGTCAACATATCAACTACTCAACCTCTTGAACTTGTATGTGTGGATTTTTTGACATTAGAACCAGCCAAGGGTGGAATTCAGAACATATTAGTTATCACAGACCATTTTACCAAATTTGCAGTAGCTGTTCCAACTAAAAACCAGACTGCCAAGACCACAGCAGATGCATTATTAAATCACTTCATTATCCCTTATGGACTTCCAAGAAAAATACATTCTGACCAAGGCACAAATTTTTCAAGTAAACTTATTCAAGAATTATGTTTAATTACAGGTATTAGTAAGTCCAGAACCACACCATACCACCCTATGGGCAACGGTGTAACTGAAAGGTTCAACAGAACTCTCATTTCCATGCTTGGTACACTTGAGCCCGAACAGAAGTCCAACTGGAAATCATACATTGGCCCATTGATCCATGCGTACAATGCCACCAAACATGACACAACTGGATTCTCGCCTTTTTATCTCATGTTTGGCAGAGAACCAAATTTGCCAGTTGATTTAGTGTTTGGGTTGGACAATGGTGAGAGGAATAAGAGTATTTCCAGTTATGTGAAAAACCTGAAAGAGCGATTGAAGTTTGCCTACACCATCGCTGGTACAGCAACAAAGATTTGTCAATCGAGGAACAAGGCCATATATGACTCGAAGACAAAGGGAGTTTCGCTTGGTACTGGAGACAGGGTACTAGTGAAGGTGGTTGCATATGACGGGAAGCATAAGATCGCTGACCGTTGGGAGGATCATCCCTACATAGTCATCAGTCAACCTATCACTGGTATTCCTGTATATAAGGTAAGTAGGGAAGATGGGGAAGGGAGATGCAAGACTCTCCATCGTAATTTACTTCTCCCCACTGGAACAAGGGTTCCATCTCCAGTACCAATGCCAGCACCAAGAACTAGAGTGAAGCGAAAGGATACATGTCCGGACAATCAGTCCATATCACCATCTTCAAAGGATGTCGATGATGATGATGAATCTGAGTATTATGTACTAGGTACCGGTACCAAGACTCAAAGAGACCAGAATGTGGAGGACGCTCCATTGTCCATCAGTGATAAAACTGATGAAGATGACCAAGGTTCAGAGTCAGTAGTTGACGAGGAAGATCAAGATGTTCATGAAACGCTTCATAACCTTGATCCAGAAGATCATCCAGAAGTTTCCTCTGTCGAGGAAACAGAGTCTGTGAGAGATTCTTCTGTTGAGGAGACAGAATCAGACTCCGAAGAAGATTCCACTCCCCCAAAGACAACACAGAGAGTGTCATCAAGAAACCGAGTCAGGCCAAAGTGGACAAAAGATTACGTAATGTCCCAGCAAGTGCAGCCTCCGGAATGGCTCCAAAGAGCCAATTACCTGCAAACACTTGCTACAACCGGAGTATTCGACAAAATTGATAAAGATTCTGCAAAAGCCCTTGTTACCATCATCACAGGCAAGTAGTGTTTTAACTTTATTTTATGCTGCCATTTTTTTTTCTCCAGTTATGTTAGTTACATTCTCAGGTTTGGTCAATGGCGCGGACGCCATTCTTGCACCAGGGGGAGAATGTAGCAGTCTCATATTTTATGATTTAATTACAAGTACATGTATATTGCATATGCATCATTTCATTTTCATATTTTCATGATTTTTTGAATGCATATGTATTGGATTCTATAATTATTTTATTGATCTTAAAATACATTAGTGTGCATTCATTCATGACAACTTAATTTGTAGAAAGGTCCAGAGTTGCCTTTAGGGCAGTAATTATATTTTGGTCAAAGTTAAGTTGTGTCTTTTAATCTCATTGGTGTTTTAGTTTGTTTCTTGTTTGTCTATTGGTTGGTCGATTTCCCTCCAAAAGTTCTTTGGGTTTTAGTTTAATCTTTGTCAAGAGTTTGAAGAGAGCGGACTGTAATAAAGGTGTACAGACGTTTTTGACAAATTACATCTCTTCTTGGTAAGTTAATCTAATATTACTAATATTAATATCATTTATAATATTCCTACTAAATGTCAAATCAGTATTTAATCATATTTATAATTCTTTTGCACTTTTCTCTGATTGAATGAATAGTGAGAGAGAGACTTTTGAAATAATAAGTTAAAGTTAAAATAGTTATAACTGAAGTCTCCTTAGATGTGTTTTAATTAAAACTACTTTTATGATAGTGTAATAGTTGTATAATTAATTACAGAATGCACATATACCTTGCAACCATTGAGTCGCATTGAACTTGGTTCAACTTGTACATGGGGCCTATTCCCATAGAATGGTATGTGTATGTTCATATGCTTGGAATATCAGATTAATGTATTATATACATTACATAATTATAGCAATGGTTTTATAACTGAAATGTAAATGCATGTAAATTGATATAAAGGAGATACAATGTAAATTGTAGTTTACTTATATGAGTTATCTCCCTTTATAAAGTTAAATTACTTCAATACATTGATTGTACATCAATACGTAATTACTTGAAGTTCATGTGTTTTATGCTGTATATTCATACTTGTTATATTGTTTTTACAGGGTCAAATCTATCTATTTATATAACTGGTGATGATAATAAAAGCCCGTTATTCGAACCCTAACAGGAGTATTGATTTCTTCTTTACATCAACGGATAAACCTGTTACATTCACGTCAAATTTTATTAACAACATTTGGCTTTATAAGACTTTATGGTAAGCTATGATATTAGTTCTGTTATCATCAATGATACTGTTTTGGTAGCAGGGATGTATTATCATCATTCAAGAATACTACCATTCTCTTCGCATACTACAAATACAAACTTGATACGGTAGATAAAATACATTTCAAGAATTTTAATTTATTCTCATCTTATAAATAAGACTAAAAGGGGTTGGTTTTTGTCAAACCTAAAAAAAATCCTAAAAACGTAGCCTTATATTAATTTATAATCCTGCATGGAAAAAGGTCATGTTGTGTAATGATACTCACTAAAATCCTTCAACAGATTTTGTGTTATCCAGTTGTTTTCATCCGCAGTGTCAATTTCAACCAGATACGCTCCTACGTGTTGACAATTTGCCTTTAAAATGAAAAAAGAAAATGGCCCAAAATTATTTTTTCGTTTTTCCAGCATATGTACTTTGCCGTTTTTTTTCTGAATGAACCGTAAATTAATTTCCCCAAAAATGAGCAATTTTTTGCCACTTACATGTGTATATAGATATCAACCGTTTATCAAATCAAATTTGTTTAAGAAGACTAATTTTTCATGCAAAAATATTTACGTAATGTACGAGTACATTAAATGTTTTCTATGAAAATGTCAAATATTCAAAATATTTTTATAATGTTTATATATATGCCTCGTACACCTTTTAGATAGTGTAAAAAATGTGGAAGATCCATTTCCTAAATCTGGAAGATGTTAATACTTACAGATGCATCTGCGAAGCTGAGTGGACCAGCATTTCTGATGTAGCAGTGACCGTTGTATGCCTTCCAGTCGGTATCACAGACTTAACACAAACAATAACATGTATAATGTTTAAATATTTTAGACTTGGCTTGGTTTGTATAGGAGTACTACAATTTCTTTTTATTTTGCAAGATACTGTTGATAAATTATTTTTTTGATATTTATTTTTGGTTGATTTAGTTAGAATCACACTTATTGTTGAAAAATAATAGTGACTACGAATATTACGTATCTTTTAAAGTGTGATGTTTACTAAATTGTTTACGAAAATTGATGCCCTGCCTAGAAAATTACTGAAACACTATATGTAAATTTGTGGCAAATGAAACTATCAAAACAATGCATTCGATATTGCACTTCACTGTAATGTACAAACTTTGCGCGAGTGGTGTAGAATACTTTAAAAGATATCAAATTATTTAGGTAAAGTACACACGTGGCTTGGTTGGCGGTGGTGGCGTGGTGGCTGCGGGGGCATGCTGCCCCGGGAAGTTCAACACAAGCATGACAGTCGTAAGAACAGCTAAATCGTTTGCACTCAAATCGAACCTTCCAGCTAAAAAAAGAAGCTCTTTGTTTCATTTTTACCTTACAAAAATTGATCTATGTTTTGTATATTATTTTTTTTTTACAATATACTGAGGCAAATTGTAAATTGGATAGTTCATCATGCCCGAAAAGGAAATGGATTAGTATATTACGTGTAACAACTTGTTTCCGAATCCAGTTGTAATACAACACAGCCTGCTGTGCATTCATGAAGTATAACATATTTTCTATTGCATTAAGATATTGTTTACATAACCAATAAAATGCTTTTTTGGTGGTGATTCATTCGGGATATGAAGGTAGCGACATTGCAGGAAAAATACATAACCTGCGTTAGCGGGTTATGAAGGTAGCGACATTGCAGGAAAAATACATAACCTGCGTTAGCGGGTTATGTAAATTTTTCCTGCGATGATCGCTACCTTCATAACCCGCATGAATCATCAAAGAAAGCATTTTATTGTTTATATTAACATCTTTCTTCAACTAATTAATAAACTGATTATGAAAATTTAGTAAAATTACCTAAATTACTGTTAATGTACAAAAGTACGTTAGTTAAAAGAAACAGCCAAATCGTCTCCTGTGAGACTTTGAGTGTGGCATCGTCATGATTATTTCGTGCAGTCCGGGATTTTACTAAGGTCGCTGTAGGTTCAGACCAATCTATAAACAGGGCGTGTCAATTTTAAGTCCTGTCATTTTTAGCCGCTGTAGATTTCGACCAATCGATAAATAGGGCGTGTAGATTTCAGTCTGGCTGTTTCTATAGAGCTATGAATTAACTATAAGTTTCCGTAAGAAATAGAGGAAATTATGCTTGGTAGATGTAAATATACTTACATGTCTTAGGTTTTTTGTTTTTTTTTACAAAGGGTTGTAGATTTTGTATTGTTATGTTTTCAATTTCCTCGGTCAATCAGATAACAAAATAATGGGTTTCTAAGGCAAAGGCTAATTCAAATCCGCCACAATATGCCCCGACATATATATAATGGGCTTCTAAGACAAAGTCTAATTCAAATCCACAACAATATGCCCCACCATATGTAAATGATTGAACAAACCAGTATTACAATCTATTACCAGTTGACTTTATTTTTATATATATTTGTGGGCATAAATTTTGGTGCATAATGGAAATTTTTATTTAATTTAAAAGGAACAATTATCTGATCAATGCATTATGTTATTAGATATTACACTCTTTTGAAAAAAATTAATTTCATGGATCAACTAAACGTTAAGATATGCGAAAATTTGCATTAAACGAATGTTGTTGTAACCACTGTATGGTACTCACACAGAGAAGCGGCGAGTGTGGCCCCTACCACCACGCTGCTCAGCAGTATCCGGTTATTAGTGGTCCCTACGACAGGAGTTAACATGTTGGACGCCACAATAAATATTATTAAGTAGATCAGCAAATTTTGCCTCTCTTGATTTCTTGTTCCGAAAAACATCTTTGCTTCTTTCTACTGAGAAGGTGCTACATGTATAAGATACAGATCATTTACTTCTAATTCAGAGTCCAGGGGAGACAAGTACATGGCATATTATTATAATTGCAGGAGAAAGACATTACAATAAATAGTGTAAAAATTATTACAGTTTAACAATTATAGCAATTGACAATGTTAATTCCAATCATATTTAACTTAAAGGAGAACTATAGCATGATATCATTTATGTAAATATGTAAATAGAAAGCGTCATGTCCTGGGAATACTAGTAATTGATTCCACTAACGTGATATATCCGGAATAGCAGACTAGTACTGTCTTTGATTAACAAAAGGTTTAAAGTATACAAAATCATAAAAAACAAGTTACTGTCATTTAAAAAAAGGACTGTAATAAGCGGAGATTGACAATGGGTCTCGAGGGGTGTCAGTTTCAACTGTTATCCTCCCAAACAGGCACTATTTATTTTATTATACTGAATGTCTTAATATTAGAGAAAATTTGACTGCTTTTATACAGAAATGACGTGAATTCTACAGTGAACGGTACGCACATAATTTACACGCATGTAACAATTCGTTGTGTTACCCATTGCAAATGTGTTGCTAACGCTGAGGGTAATAGAACGGATTATCAACTGCATCTAAAGATTTTAGTATTTAACATGAAAGTATAATAAATGCATCTGTTTCTTACGGAAATATGAAAGCTTTAAAGTAATTCGAGATTCCTCAATCTCTAACCTAAGTTTTGTATTTTGATATACATTAGGAAGATCTCAGTTACAAAAGCATGATGATGAATAATAGAAGCTAGCCTGGATATTGTCATTAACCTCTAAATGTGTATGTATAACTTTGACCCTTTGACTAACCTCAGAATTCAAAGAGTTCATATAATTCCAACATTACAAGTCAGGGATGACCATGTTTGTGATCGGCTTGTGTTTGTATGATGTATGCGGTTAATTTTGCTATTTGCGCACAAATTACGCCTAGCACTACTTGGTAAACAATGCAGTAAAAACTTCGTGTAAATCTTTAATTACATATTTTGTACATTTTTTCTTGAGATTCAAACTTTGATAAAGTTATATAGTTTTTCTAATCATGTTTTGCCTTACATGCGTAAGAATTCTATAAGTAAAGTTCAGCTAATTTGGTAAACAACACAAATTTATGTTATTTTAAGTATATTTTACTTTCGCGGTCATAACATGATTAATGATGTTGATAATTGATAATTGATATGCACATACCTTTCATTTCTTAAAAAAGAAAACTTGTTTCTGTACTGTTTACAGACTTCTGTACAATTTCTTTAACGTATGCTTATGGCAAGGAATCCCGATTAAAATAAATGAATACAATCATGTCTTGTGTTAGACTAGTTCCCTGGTCTACCCATGACCCTACGCAGGAACCAGGCTAGCCTTGCTCAAGCTGAATGTTTACCTATTGAAGCGAGCTGGTAGTTTTTTTTCCGGGTCAGGGTTCGACCCCTTTCTTTATTTATGGTTACATTGAAATTAAAGTTAAAACGGGCTTGGCCCCTGTGATTAAACCCTGTTTTATCTCGCGTATATATACATTTGTTGTCTGCGTGGACCTCTCTGTCCACGCAACAGTTCACTAACTTGAGCGGGATTTATCTCTTTTTTTTGTCAGCTAGAAATACGCTAAAAAAATGAATACAAGGATTTAAATGAGTTTTGTTTTATTTTATATAATATCTAGAGCTGATACGAATATTGATCAAATTCAAATTACAAACCGTATTCCTATTGTCCTTTACAAAAATTTAGATTATTGAGAATCAAAATTTGTACATGACAACTAGTAGTCATGTTGCATATTTTATTTGATAAAATGAAATATATCAGAAAGGACACTATTCTTCTAAAAAAAAAAATTTTAACCAAATTCAGAACTTTGAATGCATCCTCAATCTAAAAATGCTGAGTGTCCCCGCACATAAAAGTTATTAAATTCAAATTATCAGTTTTACACTCAAACAGACTTTTAGTCAATTTTTTTTACTTTTCATAGGAAACCTAATATGATTTAAACTGAAGTCATATGTTGGGGGGGGGGGGTCAATTAAAAGATACACACAGTATAGATAAAACTTTAGTTGTTTGAAAATAATGTAAAGAAGTAGATACCTTATATTCCTAATCTTCGAAGTCCAACCACAGATGATCAGTAGTTAATAAATTAAAAAAAACCCTTGTGTTTCGACAGATCTACAGGGAAAAGGTAAACAGAGTTCATTTCTTATATTTCGTAACAATCGTCTGACGACGGATGATGAATTTGACAGCCAGAAAACCAAATTATAACTCTTTTGATGGATGATTGCCCGGTGACAAAAATGGAAGCGAGATTTTTTATTGACCGATATGTTACTCCGTGTGTGTATTAGTACATGTAACCCTCCATCAGGGCGGTTGTAACGGACACTGGGTGCTGTTGTAAAACATTCTGTAAGGAGATAGGATGGTCAGTAGACTATCCATCTGGTCTTACTGTATTTTTAGATATGATACTTTTAATCATGACCTGTCATATAGTAAAGAAAAATTACAAATATTTCGTCTCTGAAATTTTACCTTTATCACCATATAAACCTTTTTTTTTCAAAAAGATCAATACAATTTATAGTTTACAAGACCATCGACCCATCTCAAGCTGGCGTTAGAAAGTAAAGAATTACGGATGTAAAGGTAATCATGTGATTCAATGTATGATTCTACGTAAAAATTGACCTTCAGCTATTTTTCGGAGAAAAAAGTCATTTACTCCACTTCATCAACGTTTATTGAAATATCTTTGTAAAAGGTACAAAATTGAGTAAATTCAGATATTTCATTAACAGGAGTTTTGATTAGTTTTCCTGTTTGAGATGCGATGCTCAAATTAAATTGTGATTCAGTAGGAGTATTTTTGAAAATAATTATGACTTGAATGAAGTTCATGAGAGAGAGAGAGAGAGAGAGAGAGAGAGAGAGAGAGAGAGAGAGAGATGGTGAAGTGAAAAAAGAGGTCCAGCCTTTCGGGTTCGACGACTCTGACGTCTCCGGAAGCTGTTGGAATTAGAAAAACTGGAGGATTTGGGTGAAACTGTTGGAATTAGAAAACAAAACACTGGAAGATCTGGAAGAAACTGTTGGAATTAGAAAACACTGGGGGATTTGGGAGGAACTGTTGGAATTAGAAAACACTGGAGGATTTGGGAAAAACTGTTGGAATTAAAAAAAAAACACTGGAGAATTTGGGAAAAACTGTTAGAAAACACGGTAGGATTTAGGAGAAGCTGTTGGAATTAGAAAACACTGGCGGGTTTGGGAGAAACTGTTAGAATTAGAAACACTGGAGGATTCGGGAGAAACTGTTGGAATTAGAATACACTGGAGGATTTGGGAGAAACTGTCGGAATTAAAAAACATTGGAGGATTCGGGAGAAACTGTTGGAATTAGAAAACACTGGCGGGTTTGGGAGAAACTGTTGGAATTAGAAAACACTGGAGGGTTTGGGAGAAACTGTTGGAATTAGAAAAACACTGGAGGATTCGGGAGAAATTGTTGGAATTAGATAACACTGGCGGGTTTTGGAGAAACTGTTGGAATTAGAAAACACTGGGGGATTTGGGAGGAACTGTTGGAATTAGAAAACACTGGAGAATTTGGGAGAAACTGTTTGAATTAAAAAAAAAAACACTGGAGAATTTGGGAGAAACTGTTGTAATTAGAAAACACGGTAGGATTTAGGAGAAGCTGTTAGAATTAGAAACACTGGAGGATTCGGGAGGAACTGTTAGAATTAGAAAACACTGGAGGATTTGGGAAAAACTGTTTGAATTAAAAAAAAAACACTGGAGAATTTGGGAGAAACTGTTGTAATTAGAAAACACGGTAGGATTTAGGAGAAGCTGTTGGAATTAGAAAACACTGGCGGGTTTGGGAGAAACTGTTGGAATTAGAAAACACTGGAGGGTTTGCGAGAAACTGTTGGAATTAGAAAATACTTTTATATGTTTAATAGAACATTAAGAAAAAATTATTAGATTGAAGCAAGTTGTTTGCTTATAAAGCCTAATGCTAAGGATTAAACACGAGATAAAATGTATAAAATAGTAGACACACTGGTGGATTATTATGACATTGGAAATACGGGTACTTTAGATTTTTTTATGCGGAAACATGGGGATAAAAATCATTAAGAAACCAAAAAAAATTCTAATTGTTTTTAACATAAATGAGTGTATACCACATCTGAAATCTGGTGATATAGATAGATGCTGGTTATAGCAATTAAAAGGATTTTCAGGTTTCTACACTAGAAATTGAGTATACATGTTGAATTATAATTTAACCCTTTGACAAGGTGTTTACATTGATTTTTTTTCTTTTTATGAACAGGATATTGTATTGTTTACTTTACAATCTCTTTACGCGCATGTAACAATTCGTTGTGTTACCCGTTGCCAGGTGTGTTGCTTACGCTGAGGGTGATAATATATAAATAGTGCCTCTTTGGGAGGGTAAGAGGTAAAATCGACACCCCGAGAAAACCATTGTCAACCAACGCGAAGCGGAAGTTGACAATGGTTTTTGAGGGGTGTCAATTTCAACTCTTACCCTTCCAAACAGGCACTATTTATTTTATTATACTAAATGTCTTAATTTTAAAGAAAACTTTACTGCTTTTATGTAGGAATGACGTGAATTCTATGGCGAACTGTACGCGCATAATTTACACGCATGTAACAATTTGTTATGTTACCCGTTGTCAAGTACGTTGCTAACGCTGAGGGTAATAGAACGGATAATCAACTGAGTCTAAACCAATCAGATTTCAGTATTTAACATGAAAGTATAATAAAATATAAATAGTGCCTTTTTTTCTACAATTAAGACATTCAGTATAATAAAATAAATAGTGCCTGTTTTGGAGGGTAACAGCTGAAATTGACACCACAAGAAAACCATTGCCGACCGAAGCGAAGCGAAGCGGAGGTTGACAATGGTTTTCGAGGAAAAAGTTTTTCGAGAAAAATGTTAACTGCTCTTATATAGAAATGACGTGAACTCTACGGCGAACTTTACGCGCATAATTTACGCGCGTGTAACAATTCGTTGTGTTATCCGTTGCCAAGTGTTTTGCTAACGCTGAGGGTAATAGAACAGATTATCAACAGCGTCTACACCAATCAGATTTCAGTATTTAACATGAAAGTATAATAATGTCTTTTGTTTAATCACATTAATTTATTTCACTAATGAATCAATAAAAATGCATGGCCTTTGCGCGAAACATTTAATTTGTAAAATATTCTTTCCCGTAATTCCATTTTATTTTTAGTGTCTTCGATTTTATTTAACAACTTACATCTTTTGTAAATCTTGAGTCTCAGATATTAATGAACGTTCACTTCTGTTAATAAGTTTATTATACACGCCTTTTCCATTTTTTTTTATTAGTAAAGGAGACATATATCATGACTAGGTATACCTTGGCAAGACTTATTTTTAAGTTCATTATTGTAATCTTTATCTAATCATGCATATGGCTTAAATTTTCTAAAGTTAGTCCTTATTTACGAGGGTCAATCAAAAAATACGAAGACAATGCGGCTGTCTATCATATATTTTTCATGAAAGTCATACTAAACAAATTAATCTGTGCACCAACACTTATGTTACTGATATGCGAAGTTTTAGTCCATTTGATGAAACGGTATTTTTGTAACCCCTTTTTAAAAACAACATGTTTTGTCACCACGGCGCACGGTAACGTTCTAACATGACGTCAAAATTAAACACGCACAGTTTATAGATATACCCCATCTATATATCACGCTTAGTCTCTTGTGCCTTTCTTCTTACAATTTAAAATGGCACTGAACCACTTAACATCTTATTTGCACACATTTGCTCGAGAATCATAAGTTAGTTCTTCAAAGTTTTCATTTTCTAACCGTGTATCTCTTAGTTTACAGTAATGATAACCCTGAACGTCGGTTGACGTTACTTCTTTTATGACCAAATATTTACATATAGTCTACTCTCTTTCGGACTGTTTTATATTCAAACAACAATGACCACCATCCCCACAAATTTTATTACAGTTAAACACAAACTTGCAAATATTTGTTGACTTATTTTTTGCACCATTGAGCATTTTCACAGCTTGTATCGGCTTTTTCCTGAGTAAAATCCATTTTATTTGTACTTCTCGTTGCGCCGTGACGTCAGGCGACGTCGGTGTTTTTAGTCAATTCTATAGAGGACTATCTGACTTAAGTTACTAATATCTGTTCGACAAAACAATATATCCCGTCATTATTTGGTACAGAGAATACCATAATTATACTAAATTTGAAGTTTCAATATAATTTGGTTTTAAGCCAAATCTATTGAGATAATACTTTCAACATTATATGGTTTATTGTTGACATAACACATATTTTGACCGTGCGCCGTGACCTCATTTTTGCAGGATTAGATTCTAAATAATTCTTAGAAATAAAGGAATTTATTAACTTTTTTTTTGCAAATTGTTTGAAACTATTGTTTAATTATGTCTACCAAATTTAGTAATGATATGACGTTAAGTAACATAGCTATGACAAAAGTCTTCGTATTTTTTGATTGACCCTCGTATATGATTATAAAGGGAGAGTTAAGTATTCCACATGGATTAAAATTGTACAGCTTACTTCCCTTACACCGATTTATGTACATAATGTGGTTAAAAGACTGTTAAATGTATATCATACAGCAATTGAAATCTAAGGGAAAATTTAGTACGTATACAAAATTATAACATTTTAAGGGCCAGTAATAACATTCGTGTCAATTTGTCACTTTTAAGCAATAATAAAAATAAAACACTACAATTGCAACAAAACCTAAGAGTTTATTTTCCCATATAAGCTAAGCCATTAAACCAGAGAACATGTATTATACTTATTATACCGCCAATTTACCTAATTATGTCTTCAAGTAAATACTTTATTATATATACAAATATAAGTAATATGAATCCCGATACATGTTGTCGATGTTATTGATATTATTGCAACACATATACATCCACACTAATACACGAACCCTCCAATACACACACATAGTTACAAATAAAATCAAAATAGGTAGAAAATGTAAAATACTCAGATTTAAAAAAGAAACTGAGCTACGACACAAACGGATACCAGACTAAGCAACGTTGAGCTCTTTTTCATTTTTGATAGATTTTACATTTTAAAATAAGCATACAGATAACAAACAAAACAAAGTATTTATGACTTCGAAAACTCAGCTAGGATTATTAGTTCGGGGAAAGATTTTCGAATTTCAATCACCCGATGCACAGACGAAACCCTTACTAATTCAACGTCCACGTGCACAGTTCACAGTTTAAAATTCTACGTCCTGCACTACAACTGGCTGGAAATCAGCATGCTTCCGTACGTCCTACTTGTTCACTTTCTTGCCTCTTTGCAGACAATCTCCCGTTCGTGAGAGATAGCTCTGGCTTCACAAATAAGTTTTTTTCATGATTATCATTTCATAATATTTTAATAATTAATGAAAGATATTAAAACAGTATTGATGTCCATAAAATTTACTTAATTTTGTCATACAGTTTGATTTTGAGTACCATTTAAAAAAACAATATTGTGTTTCAATATTGTAAATAATTAAAATCAAACCATATGAAAGTATATTTACATATCAATTGTGTACTGCTATAATTATAGGGGCAAATGATTTAAAATTGAAAGCTTAGCAAAAACTATTCATTCTTATCTGTCATAGTGACACAAAGCAAACCTAGCCATTATTCATCTTATAATTTTTTTCCATTTCGATGCTTGTTTTTATTAAAGAATTTTTTTCTTAAAATAAGAATGAACTCCAAGTTCAACATAAGTACAACACAACTTGTAAGCAATGCATGTAAAATATCTATAGAATTGTAAAAGTGATGCGTTTAGGATTTTCAACATGAAGTTTTTTCATGCGATGATTTTATAAGACATGCAGATAGTTCAACTCAAGTAATTCAACTGTAAAACGATGTCTTGTCATTTGAATTTGACTTGGTAGATCTATCATATTTCCCAATCAACCCAGTGAAGACAATATCGCTATGAAATAATTCAATTACGCAAGTAGGAATATATACCTATATATATAAAACATATTAAAGTTTACAATACAAAGTAATATTACGCTACATATATTGACTAAAAGCCTGTAATGTAGAGACACTCGATGACGAAACTCTATCATCATTCAATTCCGTAGTATTTGATTGAGTTTCTTCGTCATTGGTTTTCCTAGTTTCAATTTCTTTCCGTTTCATTAACAGCATCAGAACGTCTAACAGAAGCGGAAGAAAAAAAAAAACCGCGTGAACAAGTCCAAAACTTATAACAAGGAGCATGACTTTTCCAAAGGACTGAAATATATAACTCTCGGAAAAGAATAGCATAACAATACCAAGCAAGGAAGAAAATGCAGCATTAAATACTGGTCCTCCAGATTTATCAAGGGCAGATTTGAGCACTTCTTTTTCTGACCTTGAAGATAGAAATGAATGGCAAATATGTACAGCGAAGTCTACTGAAAAGCCGACGCTCATTACAAGATGTATCATTGTTACAGAGCTAAGGGTCAGATCCCAATAGTACATGAAACCAAAAATACCAACCATTATGCTGATTACAGTCAATGCCACAATTACAACTAACAAAGGTCTCGGCATGAAAATAAAAGTGACGACCAAAATCACAACAATAGCTGTACCTACTGTCAACAAAGTACTTGGTAGTATTTGTACGTACTGCTCAAAAAAGATGAATGCAGGCGTATAGAAAAAAATTAATTGGGAATTTTTACCAGTTCACGCAATCTTTCCATCAGGGCACCTTGATCTGATGACGATTTTAAATTGACAGATTTTATGTAAAATTTTGAAGATCTTATTTTTAATTTGGAAGTGCTAAAGACTATATCATTTGAAAAGCGAGGTTCAATGTTTAAAAAAGATTTTAAACCAGTGACAAATTTTGTTTCTGTACTGTCGTCATAAAGAGTTGATTGCTTGTATGCAGTTAACCAATTGATTTCAAATGTATCGTCTATTCCCGTATCTAACTTAGCCTGAGTCATGATCCTTGAAATCTGACTGTGTTGAATTCAGTGAATATGTATTTTCATTTTTAACACATACAGCACTTAGGGGCTCAACAGTAAAGTAATTATTTTCCCAGGTACTGTATGTGTGAAAGTAAGATCTTTTTGAAACCAAATTGAACAAATGGAGACCTTGCTTCAAATGCATAGTTCCATAGATCGATGACCCTAAATAAGACATGAATAAAATGCAAATCATGATTTTCCCTACAAAGTGCAAGTGAATTTTAACTGCTAATTTCTTGGGATATTTTTCGAGAGAACTTTCTACATCATCTTTTGATTCTGGAATATTTCCAGTCAGACATCTATCAATCGGGTTTTTGCTGTTCTGTGCAGAATCTCTTTCCTTTATTTCCAAGCAGCATATACAAAAATGTCGTCTTTTTGATGTACGGATTTCATTGAGACAAATTGCAGGACACATCAAAAACAGCTGGTTTATGTAACAAAACATTACTGCGACTCCTGAAAATATAAACAAAGGACATCTAACTATGATGCTATCGATATTAAAGATGCGAAGAAAAATAAAGGATATATTACTTACCTGTATAAATACAAAAAGTTCGTATGCTTTGAAACACCGAGGTGGCCCCAACACCAAATGCAAGGAGATCAGTAACTGACGTTATGGTAATCGATATTCCGCTCGTCCTCAGCATGCTTTTCATCCTGTCTTCAATTGATGCTTTCGACAGGCGGTGCTCCCGCCATTCCAGACATTAGAATAAACATGTCATCAATATTGCTGAAGAGCATACAACACTCTACTTTATCATATGTAGGTAAAAGAGGTTTGCAAAATGAATGTATGATTAAACTAGCATTACCTATTATCAAGAAAGGCCTGACTCCTACAATATTCGTGAACTTTAAGCCAATCGCACTAACAAAATCAAACGCTGCTCCTATTCCTAAGACTGGTGTGATGACTCCTGCGATTCCCAGATTTGCTCTGTTTGCAATATTGTTACATTTCAGCCAAGACGATGCTGAAGCCTGGCAAGCATACGTCATCATTAACGTGAATGTCACACTAAAAATGTTATGTCACTGTCTGTAGATTTGTTAAGTTCTGTTTCGAGGGACTCAGAATTAGCATAAGCAACATCTGTAAGATTATGTTTGAAATGGGTTATCTGATTGAGAAATTCATTTTCCCAAGTTTAAGTAAGAGAATTGTTTTGTTGCAGGTAATATCTCAATTTGACTCCAATGGTAGATGCAAGTTTTCCCTTTTGACTTCGGGCATTCGCAAATATTGGAGACAATAATAGAGAATTATACATAGGAAATGAGACATTTCTCTAAATAAACTGTTGCTGAAATTCAGACCAAACCAACTCCACCAAGTACAGAACATCCAGAACTGCTCAACGCGCAAACATTAGCAAATTTGTAAGCTGTTCCATCTGTTTCATAAACAACTACTAAGTTCTGTATATACTGGTTGATATTATTTATTTCATCAACATATCGTTGATTCATGATGTCTGACTTGTTTTTGGAAATCATCATTACGAGGGTCAATCAAAAAATACGAAGACTTTTGTCATAGCTATGTTACTTAACGTCATATCATTACTAAATTTGGTAGACATAATTTAGCAACAGTTTCAAACAGTTTCCAAGAAAAAAAGTTAATAAATTCCTTTATTTCTAAGAATTATTTAGAATCTAATCCTGCAAAAATGAGGTCACGGCGCACGGTCAAAATTTGTGTAATGTCAACAATAATTCATATAATGTTGAAAGTAATATCTCTATAAATTGGGCTTAAAAACAAATGATATTGAAACCTCAAATTAAGTTTTGTCTTGGTATTCAAAGTTCCAAACAATGACAGGATATATTGTTTTGTCGAACATATATTAGTAACTAAAGACAGGTAGTCCTCTTTAAAATTGACTAAAATCATCGACGTCGCCGGACGTCACGGCGCAACGAGAGGTACAAACAAAATGGATTTAACCCAGGAAAAAGCCGACGCCAGCTGTGAAAATGCTAAATGGTGCAAAAAATAAGTCAACAATTATTTGCAAGTTTGTGTTTAACTGTAATAAATTTTGTGGGGGTGGTGATAATTGTATGTTGAATATAAAACAGTCCGAAAGAGAGTAGAATATTTGTAAATATTTGGTAAAAAAAAAAATAAGTAACGTCAACCGACTTCTAGGGTTATCCTTGCTGTAAACTAAGAGATACACTGTGAGAAAATGAAAACTTTGAAGAACTTACTTATGATTCTCGAACAGATGTGTGCAAGTAAGATGTTAAGTGGTTCAGTGCCATTTTAAATTGTAAGGAGAAAGGCACAAGAGACTAAGCGTGATATGAAGATGGGGTATATCTATAACCTGTGCGTGTTTAATTTTGACGTCGTGTTTTGAACGTTACCGTGCGCCGTGGTGACAAAACATGTTTTTAATAAGGGGTAACAAAAATACCGTTTCATCAAATGGACTAAAACTTCGCATATCAATGACATTAGTGTTGGTGCACAGATTAATCTTTTAAGTATGACTCTCTTTAAAAATATATGATAGACAGCCACATTGTCTTCGTATTTTTTGATTGACCCTCGTACATCTACGTATATTCCAAATGTTTAAAGCTGGTATGACTCGAAATTGCTCGTCGTTGGATCTGAGTACACGTTTTTAAGAAACTCTCTGTCTAACGCCTGACTGTTACTTGGAGTGTACAACACCTCAACATTGTTTTCAGTTGAAAGCTTCAACAATCCAATTAGAAACAGACTATTTACTACCACAGATATACTCATGAGTATTTTGGGATATTTTGATATAAAAGATCCCAATTTTTCAAATAGAGTTCCAAAGAAATCCTCATATCTTTTACGACACTTTTGAAGTTCCTCCATTTTGAAGATTGAACACACTAGAACCTAAGATGGGAAGCAAAATATATAAAATAATAGTATCTAAAGTGTCGGATCAAAAGATACACGGTTATAAGATGAGATATAAAAAAGCACTAAAAATAACCAACGACACGAACAATAAAGTAAAATATTGTCAAATTTTCGGGACAACCCGTCCCTTCTTCAGGACAACAAAATAAAAACTACATAAGAAAGAAGAAAAACATCTACAAAACTAGCACTAAACTACAAACTAAATAATATATCAAAACTTGATAATGTATAAACACCGGATCAAAACGTGGCAGCTACATCTTTGTATTTAAGATTTCGAGCCCGATAATTTATTTTCATTTATTTATGTATTTATATTTATTTATTCATTTTATTCTTTTTTTATTTTTTTGTTTTTTTCTTTTCTTTTTTTTTCTTTTTCTTTCTCGGGCTCGAAATCTTAAATGCAAAGATGTAGCTGTCACGTTTTGATCAATCTTTAAAATATGGGCTTAACCAGTTTATATGAATCATTTGTGATACGATTTGGCATACCTTTCAACTTATTTTCAGTATCAATTTTTATAGCTTAAAAATATTCGAAAAACTACATAATTTCCTCGTTTATTCAATACACACTGAACCCAATAACGAACCCAAACATTAAAAAAAATGGAATATAGCAAATTCTTTTTCTCAAAAATATGTCAACCAGACACTACAAAAGTGTAAACTTGATCTGAAGTTTGACATTTTTAACCTGCTCAGAAAATTTAATATTATTCCTCAAATGCATAAAAAAAGTGGAAAACTGAAGTGGGATAGACAAACGGACGGACGGACAGACAGACGTACGGACGAACGCAGAGGATAGCTATTGTCCCCTCCACTGAAACCGGCAGGGGACTAATAACTACCCCCCCCCCCTCGGTTTTCTCTCAAGGATTTCTATCTTCCGTTTTTTTTTTACTGACTTTATCTTCTTTTTACAAGTAGTATACAAGTAAATTTGTTCATGATTTATATATGTAATTTAGTAAATCTGTAACTAATTGACTTGTAACATTGTAGGTTGTGTGCGCTTGTATTCTTTTGAACTGCTATTGACAAGGAATAAATTTTGAAGAAAATTAAAAATTAATAACGTCAAGAATACATGAATAACTTTACAGGTGTGCTGCAAATGTTCCTACATCAGGCTCTTTGGCATGTGCTGTCTTTAGAAGTGATTACCATTTTGCATTAGATTTTCAGATCTATATCAATATGTAATTAGTTCGTGTACTAAATATTATCGCTTTACGACAAGTTTAATGATTTCTTGCAATTTTCAATATTTCTTTTGGATAAACTGTCTAGTCTCTTCACAGATGTTGGTCGCGATGCGGCGAATTTTTACGATTTATTCCAACTTTGACATTTTGCTTTGGTCAACCGTTTTATTCCATCTACACAGTTTACGTTTGTAGTTTGACTTGAAAGGTTTGAATATCTCACAACTAAATGATATGTGTTTGAAAATCTTATTTAACGTCAAGCTTCAATTATGAAGAAAATATATGACCCTTTTAATATGTGCTTATTCATTATTTCATCGGAACACTAGTTCCGATGAAAAAAAATGGCTACATAATTTTTTCAATATTTTTTTCTTTAAACCAAATTATTCTTTAATTTTTTGTATGAATAAGTGGTATAAGATAATAGATATTTCATGTAGTAGTGAAAAAATTGAAATGATGCCTTAAAGGCCAAAAAACTTTACTTCGGAGATATTCATATCACCTTTCAAGAAGTTTGTCACACACACACACACACACACACACACACACACACACACACACACACACACACACACACACACACACACACACACACACACACACACACACACACATAGATTGATATATCTTTGGCCCGATATTGTGAGTTCTTACGATTGCAACTTTGACATTTCGTTTAGGTGAAACCTCTTATTTAAACTAAACATGCTTAATTAACGGTTTATGGTGTTCAGGACTTGAAATGTGTAAATATCTCACAACTTATTGATATCTGTTTGAATACCTTATTTAACGCCCATCTTTAATCCTACAGAGACTTTAGTTATAAAATTTAAATGATTTTGTCGGACACGATTTATAACTACATATGGTCAAAGTTCAAGATTTCAAACTGACATTTTGATAAACTGTTGATAACTTTGTAAAAATATGAACATTTTATATGTGATTTTTATGGGGATCATATTTCAAATTTCTTAAAATGAATTTATTTGTTTCACGTGTCCTTTCTTTTAATTTTCAATGAACTATCTGAATATAAAACTAAATACAAAAATGTCAGAATTTTGGACTGTTAAAATGTAACGGAAATATTTTATTTAAAGCACATAAATCCACCAAATTTTGTGAAATTTTATCTTTTTACAAGTGTTATCTTTCTATTCTTCAACGAAATGATAGACTATCAGAATGTCTATTAACTTTTACTACTAAATTAAAAATAATTCTTAAACCAAACGTGGTATTGCTTAGCCCACCTTTTTTTTTTTTATAATTTTCTTAAATTTTGAAGATATATAATTATTTTCATATACTTTCAATTATAAATATTGTTGATTTTTACATAATAAGAAGACTTTACATCAAGATATAAATTGACAGAAAAACTAACATATTGAACTTTTTATAAGAGAGAAAATCTGATTTCAGCACAATCTATCTATAAAATAAGTGTTTAAAAAGCTAATAAGAATGTAATTTGATAGGCAATATATAATTTTAAAAACATAACAAACCCCAAGTATCTTATCATTAGTTCACATTAGTTGAAAAAAAATCCAACATTTACCTTTCTGCTTTAATTTTTTTGCATTAATAATTTATGATTTTTAGATGCCTGTAGATAAACTTAATCTGGAAAAATTTTACAGAGCCTATTTGAAATTTTGTCTATCTAGATCAAAGGGAGAGACATTTAAATCGACATTATTCTTTTGATGGATCAATTGGCGCGTTTGCTGAAATATACTTTTGCGTTATTTTTTTATTTGGAAAAAATCACATAAAACCTTGAAGTTGCATATTAGCAAAGTGATTCAACAAACATTCTTGACCGTACAAAGTCAATGAAAAGCGATTTACAGTGAGCTCAGTTGACAAACGTCTTCCTGGATTAAACACACGTGATTATTTGTAAAAAAAATATTCCATTCGTAGGGTTTACTTATGTCACGCAGGTGATAGCTACTGCTTGCTTAGGTAAAAACCTTCAAATTTTCATATATTTTTCCTTTTATAAATACCAGCCTAATGTTGTATAAACATAGGAAATGAGACATTTCTCTAAATAAACTGTTGCTGAAATTCAGACCAAACCAACTCCACCAAGTACAGAACATCCAGAACTGCTCAACGCGCAAACATTAGCAAATTTGTAAGCTGTTCCATCTGTTTCATAAACAACTACTAAGTTCTGTATATACTGGTTGATATTATTTATTTCATCAACATATCGTTGATTCATGATGTCTGACTTGTTTTTGGAAATCATCATTACGAGGGTCAATCAAAAAATACGAAGACTTTTGTCATAGCTATGTTACTTAACGTCATATTATTACTAAATTTGGTAGACATAATTTAGCAACAGTTTCAAACAGTTTCCAAGAAAAAAAGTTAATAAATTCCTTTATTTCTAAGAATTATTTAGAATCTAATCCTGCAAAAATGAGGTCACGGCGCACGGTCAAAATTTGTGTAATGTCAACAATAATTCATATAATGTTGAAAGTAATATCTCTATAAATTGGGCTTAAAAACAAATGATATTGAAACCTCAAATTAAGTTTTGTCTTGGTATTCAAAGTTCCAAACAATGACAGGATATATTGTTTTGTCGAACATATATTAGTAACTAAAGACAGGTAGTCCTCTTTAAAATTGACTAAAATCATCGACGTCGCCGGACGTCACGGCGCAACGAGAGGTACAAACAAAATGGATTTAACCCAGGAAAAAGCCGACGCCAGCTGTGAAAATGCTAAATGGTGCAAAAAATAAGTCAACAATTATTTGCAAGTTTGTGTTTAACTGTAATAAATTTTGTGGGGGTGGTGATAATTGTATGTTGAATATAAAACAGTCCGAAAGAGAGTAGAATATTTGTAAATATTTGGTAAAAAAAAAAAAATAAGTAACGTCAACCGACTTCTAGGGTTATCCTTGCTGTAAACTAAGAGATACACTGTGAGAAAATGAAAACTTTGAAGAACTTACTTATGATTCTCGAACAGATGTGTGCAAGTAAGATGTTAAGTGGTTCAGTGCCATTTTAAATTGTAAGGAGAAAGGCACAAGAGACTAAGCGTGATATGAAGATGGGGTATATCTATAACCTGTGCGTGTTTAATTTTGACGTCGTGTTTTGAACGTTACCGTGCGCCGTGGTGACAAAACATGTTTTTAATAAGGGGTAACAAAAATACCGTTTCATCAAATGGACTAAAACTTCGCATATCAATGACATTAGTGTTGGTGCACAGATTAATCTTTTAAGTATGACTCTCTTTAAAAATATATGATAGACAGCCACATTGTCTTCGTATTTTTTGATTGACCCTCGTACATCTACGTATATTCCAAATGTTTAAAGCTGGTATGACTCGAAATTGCTCGTCGTTGGATCTGAGTACACGTTTTTAAGAAACTCTCTGTCTAACGCCTGACTGTTACTTGGAGTGTACAACACCTCAACATTGTTTTCAGTTGAAAGCTTCAACAATCCAATTAGAAACAGACTATTTACTACCACACATATACTCATGAGTATTTTGGGATATTTTGATATAAAAGATCCCAATTTTTCAAATAGAGTTCCAAAGAAATCCTCATATCTTTTACGACACTTTTGAAGTTCCTCCATTTTGAAGATTGAACACACTAGAACCTAAGATGGGAAGCAAAATATATAAAATAATAGTATCTAAAGTGTCGGATCAAAAGATACACGGTTATAAGATGAGATATAAAAAAGCACTAAAAATAACCAACGACACGAACAATAAAGTAAAATATTGTCAAATTTTCGGGACAACCCGTCCCTTCTTCAGGACAACAAAATAAAAACTACATAAGAAAGAAGAAAAACATCTACAAAACTAGCACTAAACTACAAACTAAATAATATATCAAAACTTGATAATGTATAAACACCGGATTAAAACGTGGCAGCTACATCTTTGTATTTAAGATTTCGAGCCCGATAATTTATTTTCATTTATTTATGTATTTATATTTATTTATTCATTTTATTCTTTTTTTATTTTTTTGTTTTTTTCTTTTTTTTTTTTTTTCTTTTTCTTTCTCGGGCTCGAAATCTTAAATGCAAAGATGTAGCTGTCACGTTTTGATCAATCTTTAAAATATGGGCTTAACCAGTTTATATGAATCATTTGTGATACGATTTGGCATACCTTTCAACTTATTTTCAGTATCAATTTTTATAGCATAAAGATATTCGAAAAACTACATAATTTCCTCGTTTATTCAATACACACTGAACCCAATAACGAACCCAAACATTAAAAAAAATGGAATATAGCAAATTCTTTTTCTCAAAAATATGTCAACCAGACACTACAAAAGTGTAAACTTGATCTGAAGTTTGACATTTTTAACCTGCTCAGAAAATTTAATATTATTCCTCAAATGCATAAAAAAAGTGGAAAACTGAAGTGGGATAGACAAACGGACGGACGGACAGACAGACGTACGGACGAACGCAGAGGATAGCTATTGTCCCCTCCACTGAAACCGGCAGGGGACTAATAACTACCCCCCCCCCCCTCGGTTTTCTCTCAAGAATTTCTATCTTCCGTTTTTTTTTACTGACTTTATCTTCTTTTTACAAGTAGTATACAAGTAAATTTGTTCATGATTTATATATGTAATTTAGTAAATCTGTAACTAATTGACTTGTAACATTGTAGGTTGTGTGCGCTTGTATTCTTTTGAACTGCTATTGACAAGAAATAAATTTTGAAGAAAATTAAAAATTAATAACGTCAAGAATACATGAATAACTTTACAGGTGTGCTGCAAATGTTCCTACATCAGGCTCTTTGGCATGTGCTGTCTTTAGAAGTGATTACCATTTTGCATTAGATTTTCAGATCTATATCAATATGTAATTAGTTCGTGTACTAAATATTATCGCTTTACGACAAGTTTAATGATTTCTTGCAATTTTCAATATTTCTTTTGGATAAACTGTCTAGTCTCTTCACATATCTTGGTCGCGATGCGGCGAATTTTTACGATTTATTCCAACTTTGACGTTTTGCTTTGGTCAACCGTTTTATTCCATCTACACAGTTTACGTTTGTAGTTTGACTTGAAAGGTTTGAATATCTCACAACTAAATGATATGTGTTTGAAAATCTTATTTAACGTCAAGCTTCAATTATGAAGAAAATATATGACCCTTTTAATATGTGCTTATTCATTATTTCATCGGAACACTAGTTCCGATGAAAAAAAATGGCTACATAATTTTTTCAATATTTTTTTCTTTAAACCAAATTATTCTTTAATTTTTTGTATGAATAAGTGGTATAAGATAATAGATATTTCATGTAGTAGTGAAAAAATTGAAATGATGCCTTAAAGGCCAAAAAACTTTACTTCGGAGATATTCATATCACCTTTCAAGAAGTTTGTCACACACACACACACACACACACACACACACACACACACACACACACACACACACACACACACACACACACACACACACACACACACACACACACACACACACACACACACACACACACACACACACACACACACACACACACACACACACACACACACACACACACACACACACACACACACACACACACACACACACACACACACACATAGATTGATATATCTTTGGCCCGATATTGTGAGTTCTTACGATTGCAACTTTGACATTTCGTTTAGGTGAAACCTCTTATTTAAACTAAACATGCTTAATTAACGGTTTATGGTGTTCAGGACTTGAAATGTGTAAATATCTCACAACTTATTGATATCTGTTTGAATACCTTATTTAACGCCCATCTTTAATCCTACAGAGACTTTAGTTATAAAATTTAAATGATTTTGTCGGACACGATTTATAACTACATATGGTCAAAGTTCAAGATTTCAAACTGACATTTTGATAAACTGTTGATAACTTTGTAAAAATATGAACATTTTATATGTGATTTTTATGGGGATCATATTTCAAATTTCTTAAAATGAATTTATTTGTTTCACGTGTCCTTTCTTTTAATTTTCAATGAACTATCTGAATATAAAACTAAATACAAAAATGTCAGAATTTTGGACTGTTAAAATGTAACGGAAATATTTTATTTAAAGCACATAAATCCACCAAATTTTGTGAAATTTTATCTTTTTACAAGTGTTATCTTTCTATTCTTCAACGAAATGATAGACTATCAGAATGTCTATTAACTTTTACTACTAAATTAAAAATAATTCTTAAACCAAACGTGGTATTGCTTAGCCCACCTTTTTTTTTTTATAATTTTCTTAAATTTTGAAGATATATAATTATTTTCATATACTTTCAATTATAAATATTGTTGATTTTTACATAATAAGAAGACTTTACATCAAGATATAAATTGACAGAAAAACTAACATATTGAACTTTTTATAAGAGAGAAAATCTGATTTCAGCACAATCTATCTATAAAATAAGTGTTTAAAAAGCTAATAAGAATGTAATTTGATAGGCAATATATAATTTTAAAAACATAACAAACCCCAAGTATCTTATCATTAGTTCACATTAGTTGAAAAAAAATCCAACATTTACCTTTCTGCTTTAATTTTTTTGCATTAATAATTTATGATTTTTAGATGCCTGTAGATAAACTTAATCTGGAAAAATTTTACAGAGCCTATTTGAAATTTTGTCTATCTAGATCAAAGGGAGAGACATTTAAATCGACATTATTCTTTTGATGGATCAATTGGCGCGTTTGCTGAAATATACTTTTGCGTTATTTTTTTATTTGGAAAAAATCACATAAAACCTTGAAGTTGCATATTAGCAAAGTGATTCAACAAACATTCTTGACCGTACAAAGTCAATGAAAAGCGATTTACAGTGAGCTCAGTTGACAAACGTCTTCCTGGATTAAACACACGTGATTATTTGTAAAAAAAATATTCCATTCGTAGGGTTTACTTATGTCACGCAGGTGATAGCTACTGCTTGCTTAGGTAAAAACCTTCAAATTTTCATATATTTTTCCTTTTATAAATACCAGCCTAATGTTGTATAAACATAGGAAATGAGACATTTCTCTAAATAAACTGTTGCTGAAATTCAGACCAAACCAACTCCACCAAGTACAGAACATCCAGAACTGCTCAACGCGCAAACATTAGCAAATTTGTAAGCTGTTCCATCTGTTTCATAAACAACTACTAAGTTCTGTATATACTGGTTGATATTATTTATTTCATCAACATATCGTTGATTCATGATGTCTGACTTGTTTTTGGAAATCATCATTACGAGGGTCAATCAAAAAATACGAAGACTTTTGTCATAGCTATGTTACTTAACGTCATATCATTACTAAATTTGGTAGACATAATTTAGCAACAGTTTCAAACAGTTTCCAAGAAAAAAAGTTAATAAATTCCTTTATTTCTAAGAATTATTTAGAATCTAATCCTGCAAAAATGAGGTCACGGCGCACGGTCAAAATTTGTGTAATGTCAACAATAATTCATATAATGTTGAAAGTAATATCTCTATAAATTGGGCTTAAAAACAAATGATATTGAAACCTCAAATTAAGTTTTGTCTTGGTATTCAAAGTTCCAAACAATGACAGGATATATTGTTTTGTCGAACATATATTAGTAACTAAAGACAGGTAGTCCTCTTTAAAATTGACTAAAATCATCGACGTCGCCGGACGTCACGGCGCAACGAGAGGTACAAACAAAATGGATTTAACCCAGGAAAAAGCCGACGCCAGCTGTGAAAATGCTAAATGGTGCAAAAAATAAGTCAACAATTATTTGCAAGTTTGTGTTTAACTGTAATAAATTTTGTGGGGGTGGTGATAATTGTATGTTGAATATAAAACAGTCCGAAAGAGAGTAGAATATTTGTAAATATTTGGTAAAAAAAAAAAATAAGTAACGTCAACCGACTTCTAGGGTTATCCTTGCTGTAAACTAAGAGATACACTGTGAGAAAATGAAAACTTTGAAGAACTTACTTATGATTCTCGAACAGATGTGTGCAAGTAAGATGTTAAGTGGTTCAGTGCCATTTTAAATTGTAAGGAGAAAGGCACAAGAGACTAAGCGTGATATGAAGATGGGGTATATCTATAACCTGTGCGTGTTTAATTTTGACGTCGTGTTTTGAACGTTACCGTGCGCCGTGGTGACAAAACATGTTTTTAATAAGGGGTAACAAAAATACCGTTTCATCAAATGGACTAAAACTTCGCATATCAATGACATTAGTGTTGGTGCACAGATTAATCTTTTAAGTATGACTCTCTTTAAAAATATATGATAGACAGCCACATTGTCTTCGTATTTTTTGATTGACCCTCGTACATCTACGTATATTCCAAATGTTTAAAGCTGGTATGACTCGAAATTGCTCGTCGTTGGATCTGAGTACACGTTTTTAAGAAACTCTCTGTCTAACGCCTGACTGTTACTTGGAGTGTACAACACCTCAACATTGTTTTCAGTTGAAAGCTTCAACAATCCAATTAGAAACAGACTATTTACTACCACACATATACTCATGAGTATTTTGGGATATTTTGATATAAAAGATCCCAATTTTTCAAATAGAGTTCCAAAGAAATCCTCATATCTTTTACGACACTTTTGAAGTTCCTCCATTTTGAAGATTGAACACACTAGAACCTAAGATGGGAAGCAAAATATATAAAATAATAGTATCTAAAGTGTCGGATCAAAAGATACACGGTTATAAGATGAGATATAAAAAAGCACTAAAAATAACCAACGACACGAACAATAAAGTAAAATATTGTCAAATTTTCGGGACAACCCGTCCCTTCTTCAGGACAACAAAATAAAAACTACATAAGAAAGAAGAAAAACATCTACAAAACTAGCACTAAACTACAAACTAAATAATATATCAAAACTTGATAATGTATAAACACCGGATTAAAACGTGGCAGCTACATCTTTGTATTTAAGATTTCGAGCCCGATAATTTATTTTCATTTATTTATGTATTTATATTTATTTATTCATTTTATTCTTTTTTTATTTTTTTGTTTTTTTCTTTTCTTTTTTTTTCTTTTTCTTTCTCGGGCTCGAAATCTTAAATGCAAAGATGTAGCTGTCACGTTTTGATCAATCTTTAAAATATGGGCTTAACCAGTTTATATGAATCATTTGTGATACGATTTGGCATACCTTTCAACTTATTTTCAGTATCAATTTTTATAGCATAAAGATATTCGAAAAACTACATAATTTCCTCGTTTATTCAATACACACTGAACCCAATAACGAACCCAAACATTAAAAAAAAATGGAATATAGCAAATTCTTTTTCTCAAAAATATGTCAACCAGACACTACAAAAGTGTAAACTTGATCTGAAGTTTGACATTTTTAACCTGCTCAGAAAATTTAATATTATTCCTCAAATGCATAAAAAAAGTGGAAAACTGAAGTGGGATAGACAAACGGACGGACGGACAGACAGACGTACGGACGAACGCAGAGGATAGCTATTGTCCCCTCCACTGAAACCGGCAGGGGACTAATAACTACCCCCCCCCCCTCGGTTTTCTCTCAAGAATTTCTATCTTCCGTTTTTTTTTACTGACTTTATCTTCTTTTTACAAGTAGTATACAAGTAAATTTGTTCATGATTTATATATGTAATTTAGTAAATCTGTAACTAATTGACTTGTAACATTGTAGGTTGTGTGCGCTTGTATTCTTTTGAACTGCTATTGACAAGAAATAAATTTTGAAGAAAATTAAAAATTAATAACGTCAAGAATACATGAATAACTTTACAGGTGTGCTGCAAATGTTCCTACATCAGGCTCTTTGGCATGTGCTGTCTTTAGAAGTGATTACCATTTTGCATTAGATTTTCAGATCTATATCAATATGTAATTAGTTCGTGTACTAAATATTATCGCTTTACGACAAGTTTAATGATTTCTTGCAATTTTCAATATTTCTTTTGGATAAACTGTCTAGTCTCTTCACATATCTTGGTCGCGATGCGGCGAATTTTTACGAGTTATTCCAACTTTGACATTTTGCTTTGGTCAACCGTTTTATTCCATCTACACAGTTTACGTTTGTAGTTTGACTTGAAAGGTTTGAATATCTCACAACTAAATGATATGTGTTTGAAAATCTTATTTAACGTCAAGCTTCAATTATGAAGAAAATATATGACCCTTTTAATATGTGCTTATTCATTATTTCATCGGAACACTAGTTCCGATGAAAAAAAATGGCTACATAATTTTTTCAATATTTTTTTCTTTAAACCAAATTATTCTTTAATTTTTTGTATGAATAAGTGGTATAAGATAATAGATATTTCATGTAGTAGTGAAAAAATTGAAATGATGCCTTAAAGGCCAAAAAACTTTACTTCGGAGATATTCATATCACCTTTCAAGAAGTTTGTCACACACACACACACACACACACACACACACACACACACACACACACACACACACACACACACACACACACACACACACACACACACACACACACACACACACACACACACACACACACACACACACACACACACATAGATTGATATATCTTTGGCCCGATATTGTGAGTTCTTACGATTGCAACTTTGACATTTCGTTTAGGTGAAACCTCTTATTTAAACTAAACATGCTTAATTAACGGTTTATGGTGTTCAGGACTTGAAATGTGTAAATATCTCACAACTTATTGATATCTGTTTGAATACCTTATTTAACGCCCATCTTTAATCCTACAGAGACTTTAGTTATAAAATTTAAATGATTTTGTCGGACACGATTTATAACTACATATGGTCAAAGTTCAAGATTTCAAACTGACATTTTGATAAACTGTTGATAACTTTGTAAAAATATGAACATTTTATATGTGATTTTTATGGGGATCATATTTCAAATTTCTTAAAATGAATTTATTTGTTTCACGTGTCCTTTCTTTTAATTTTCAATGAACTATCTGAATATAAAACTAAATACAAAAATGTCAGAATTTTGGACTGTTAAAATGTAACGGAAATATTTTATTTAAAGCACATAAATCCACCAAATTTTGTGAAATTTTATCTTTTTACAAGTGTTATCTTTCTATTCTTCAACGAAATGATAGACTATCAGAATGTCTATTAACTTTTACTACTAAATTAAAAATAATTCTTAAACCAAACGTGGTATTGCTTAGCCCACCTTTTTTTTTTTATAATTTTCTTAAATTTTGAAGATATATAATTATTTTCATATACTTTCAATTATAAATATTGTTGATTTTTACATAATAAGAAGACTTTACATCAAGATATAAATTGACAGAAAAACTAACATATTGAACTTTTTATAAGAGAGAAAATCTGATTTCAGCACAATCTATCTATAAAATAAGTGTTTAAAAAGCTAATAAGAATGTAATTTGATAGGCAATATATAATTTTAAAAACATAACAAACCCCAAGTATCTTATCATTAGTTCACATTAGTTGAAAAAAAATCCAACATTTACCTTTCTGCTTTAATTTTTTTGCATTAATAATTTATGATTTTTAGATGCCTGTAGATAAACTTAATCTGGAAAAATTTTACAGAGCCTATTTGAAATTTTGTCTATCTAGATCAAAGGGAGAGACATTTAAATCGACATTATTCTTTTGATGGATCAATTGGCGCGTTTGCTGAAATATACTTTTGCGTTATTTTTTTATTTGGAAAAAATCACATAAAACCTTGAAGTTGCATATTAGCAAAGTGATTCAACAAACATTCTTGACCGTACAAAGTCAATGAAAAGCGATTTACAGTGAGCTCAGTTGACAAACGTCTTCCTGGATTAAACACACGTGATTATTTGTAAAAAAAATATTCCATTCGTAGGGTTTACTTATGTCACGCAGGTGATAGCTACTGCTTGCTTAGGTAAAAACCTTCAAATTTTCATATATTTTTCCTTTTATAAATACCAGCCTAATGTTGTATAAACTTCTAATTTTTACAGGAGTTTTCTAAATGTATAATACGTCTTTTGTCCTTTTCACAAGTCTGTACACTTTTAGAGTGACAGTAAACAATGACTTTGAAATGAATGTCCGTCCTTATTTTACTACATAAAATCACGAATGTCGGCTGACCCCTATTATGTTGGAAGGCTTTGTCCTATTTATATACACTCAACTCAACACTAAAATTTGTGGATTCTTATGGTTTAAATATCAATAAGTGATTATGCTTATCTTGAATCTTTATATTTTTCACGTTTAACCGGGGCCAGTAAGTGAACTCGTTCTTTTGCCACATTACTAGTTTAGAATTTATTCCAACTTTGACATATTTTTAGGATAAACCCTCTTATTAATTCACGCTCTGGTTTTTCCCCCCACTTATTGCCAGGGCCCATTAGTACACTTGTCATTTTGCCACATTACGACAAGGTTTAGGATTTATTGCAACTTTGACATTACTCTTATCAATTCACAGATTTTTGTGGCGATACGGCAAGTTTCACATTTTATTGCAACTTTGACATTTCGCTTGGGTCTATCTTCTAATTCAAACTACACAAGCTCAGTCTACAGTTTAGCTTGTTTGGTGAACTTAAACCTGTCTTTAGCTCATATCTTATTGAATTCTGTTTATATATCTGATTAAATGTTCAATTTGAATTTGAAATGAAGAGAATATTTGACCTTTAATTATGTGCTTATTTATTTAACACAAGCTACGATTAAAAAATCACTGGTTTTTGTCTCCAATTTGTTTCTTTTACGTAAGATTTATGACTTTAAATTTTTACATTATTATACCAAGCTACACACATTTTTGTTCACTTAACTAAAGTATATTTTCTCATAAAATTTAAATAATTTTGCCGGACAAAACGATAAAAGGTCAAATTTCACGATCAAACAGTAAATAAGTCATCAGCCATCAGTCCGTCAGTCGCCAGTCCGTCAATAGTCAGTCCGTCAGTCGTCACTCTGTCAATAGTCAATCCGTCAGTCGTCAGTCTGTCAATAGTCAGTCCGCCAATCGTCAGTCCTTCAATAGTCAGTCCATCAATCGTCAGACCGGCAAAAGTCAGTCCGTCAAAAGTCAATCCGTCAATAGTAAATCCGTAAATAGTCAATGCGTCAATAGTCAATTTGTCATAAGTCAGTCTGTCAAAAGTCAGTCCGTCAATAGTCAGTCCATCAGGCGTCTGTCGTCAAAAGTCAGTCCGTCAGGCGTTAGTCTGTCAAAAGTCAGTTCTTCAGTCGTCAGTCCGTCGATAGTCAGTCTGTCAGTCCGTCAATAGTCAGTCCGTCAATCGTCAGTCCGCAAATAGTCAGTCCGTCCTTAGTCAGTCCGTCAGTAGTCAGCCTGTCAGGCGTCAGTCCGTCAATAGTCAGTCCGTCAGGCGTCAGTCTGTCAATAGTCAGTCCGTCAGGTGTCAGTCCGTCAATCGTCAGACCGTCAATATTCAGTCAGTCAATAGTCAGTCTGCCAGGCGTCAATCCGTCAATCGTCATTTCGACAATAGTCAGTCTGTCAATCGTCAGTCCGTCAATAGTCAGTCCGTCAATCGTCGGTCCGTCAGTCCGTCAGTCCGTCAGGCGTCAGTCTGTCAATAGTCAATCCGTCAATAGTTAGCCCGTCAGTCTGTCAACAGTCAATCCGTCAATAGTCATTCCGTCAATAATCAGTCTGTCAATCGTCAGTCTGTCAATAGTCAGTCCGTCACTCGTCAGTCGGTCAATAGTCAGTCCGTCAGTCCGTCAATCGTCAGACCGTCAATATTCAGTCTGTCAATAGTCAGTCCTTCAGGCGTCAGTCTGTAAATAGTCAGTCCGTCAGTTGTCATTCCGTCAATAGTCAGTCCATCAATCATCAGTCCGACAATATTCAGTCTGTCAATAGTCAATCCGTCAATCGTCAGTCCGTCAATAGTTAGTCCGTCAGTCTGTCAACAGTCAATCCGTCAATAGTCAGTCCGTCAATCATCAGTCCGTCAATAGTCAGTCCATTAGGCGTCAGTTCTTCAATCGTCAGTCTGTCAATCGTCAGACCGTCAATATTCAGTCCGTCAATAGTCAGTCTGTCAGGCGTCAGTACGTCAATCGTCAGTCCGACAATAGTCTGTCCATCAATAGTCAGTCCGTCAATAGTCAGTCCGTCAATCGTCAGTCCGTCAATCGTCAGTCCGTCAATAGTCAGTCCGTCAATTGTAAGTCCGCCAAAAGTCAGTCCGTCAATCGTCAGTCTGTCAATAGTCAGTCCGTCAATCGTCAGTCCGTCAGTCCGTCAATAATCAGTCCGTCAGGCGTCAGTCTGTCAATAGTCAGTCCGTCAATCGTCAGTCCGTCAATAGTCAATCCGTCAATCGTCAATCCGTCAATAGTCAGTGCGTCATTAGTCAGTCCGTCAATAGTGAGTCCGTCAGGCGTCAATCGTTTATAGTCAGTCCGTCAGGCGTCAGTTGTCAATAATCAGTCCGCCAATCGTCAGTCTGTCAGTCGTCAGTCCCTCAATAGTCAGTCCGTCAGGCGTCAGCGCGTAATCTTTGTAGATTTCTGTTCATTTATCAACGTTGACGCTGTTTCAACTGAAATGTACATCCCTAGTTGATCAAACGAGTCTTTGGTTTGAACATATTCTATTGCATAAACATATACAAATGGTTCGTACACAAGTTCTTACAACTTACGAGGTTCTTACCAAGTATAGCAATTTACAACTGTATAGTAGTTTAGAATGGAAAGTACATAGAAATGGATATTACTAAAATAGTTAAGTTATTGAACAAACGTACGTGTATTAAAAAAACAGTTCTGTTTGAATTTGGTCTAGGCAGTAAGATTGAAATTACGAGAATCTGCCACAATCTCTGATAAATCTTTGAACAGCTAAGAAAAAATGTTGTTTAAATTGACACTCATAGATTCATCTCCCCACAAAAATAAATGACAATTAATAATGTTAATTTTATTTAAGTTCAAAAGGTTTGAAAACAATTCATTTCGTGCATTGGTATAATTTTTACAACCAGCAAACAAATGATAAGAATCTTCTAGGAATCCACATTGGCAATTAGAACTTTCAATAATATTTTTTCTGAAAAGGTCGAAGTTTAAAATACAGTTATGTTTAAGTTTTGTGTGTATGATGTTATGTCGTCTCTTACCGAAGCAAAAATAGGACGGAGGTTTAATTTGGTTAAATTGAATACTGCTTTTGAAACCTGTAAAGGAGGGATTATTTCTGATAAATAAACTTAAACTGTTCCATTTATTGATCGTATCGGGAACAAACGATTTCTTGAATATTTCTAGTCTATATTATGGAATGGTATAGTCTTCTCGATTGCGTGTATTGTAATTCGATTCCTAAGTCCTGATAAAAGGGACATTTTTTTTTAAATAGTCTGGTACAAAATTATTATGAATTTTATACATTGTGCTCAGTTTTGCTAAATTTCGTCTCTGAAAGAGGCATCTAACCCGTTTCTAAACAAAGGGACTCTCTTGAAGATAATATGGGTAAGCCTATGATGATTCTTGCTGCATAGAGTTAAACTTTTTCTAATTTTTCGACATCTTGTAACGAACAACCATCCCAGACAACAGAGCAGTATTCAATTAAAAGGTCAAATAAAAGTTATGTACATTTTTGGTAAGGTATTTCTACCTATGCTAAATTTGAGCTTCTTCAACAGGCCTAGTCTTTGGTATGCATTTTAAACAATGGAGTTTGGGAGAGTAAACATTTGTTTTGAGTTTAAAAAATATTGCTTTTGTTTTGGATGGATAAAATTTTAACAGCAAATTGGATGACCAGTTTTCTAGAACTTTCAGATCATGATTCAGGACATATTCAATATTGGCAACATTGTACGCAGAAGATTGTAAAGAGTTATCATCAGCAAACTGTCTACACAGTGAAAGCATATTTTCTGGCATATCGTTAACATATATCAAAAAATAGAACAGGGCCAAGAACTGAGACCTGTGGTACACCAGCATTGACTCCTCTGCAGGAGGATAATATATTCTTATTCATAACTTTTTGTTTACGATTACATCAGTAGCTTTCAAACCAATTAAGATTATTGCCACATACACCATATGTTTGTAATTTAAAAAATAGATCTTTGTGCCACACTCTGTCAAAGGCTTTTGACAAATCACAAAAAAACATAAAACAAAATTACTCTTCATCTATGGCTTTAACAATACTGTGATATGTTTTTAGTAACTGATATAAAGTTGAATGGCCAGGCAAAAAACTAGCTTGATGTTTATAAAATAAGTTATTTTTAATAAAATAATTGTAGACATGTTTGAATATAATTCTTTCCATTATTTTGCTAACACAGCTCAAGAGTGATACAGGTCTGTAGTTTGTTGCTACAGAAGGATCGTCCTTTTTAAACAATGGTAATACATGAGCAATTTTCCAATTATTTGGATACACATTTTCAGTTTAAGATTTGTTGAATAACAGACATATTGGTTTGGCAACAGATTGTAAAGTAGATTTTAACATTTTGTGACTTATTGCATCGGGACCTATGGCTTTGTTAACAGGGAGTATTTTTATTATATCAATAACTTCTTGCTCCTCAATAGTAACATTATTTAATTTGTCATTACATATGTGATACAATTGAGGTAGTTGACTTAAAGTGTCATCAACGTTTGGAAAAGATGAAAAATATTTGTTTAATACATCAACTTTTTCTGTATAGGGAAAAGCAATATTAAATTCACCCGTATCAGACGTATACTGTACTGGTGGAATGTCTTTCGTTGGATTTGCATAAAAGGTGTCTTTAATTAACTTCCAGTATAATTTGTTATTAGACGGGGTCACGTGACCCCGTCTATTGGTTTACTGTCAGCCGAAGTCTCAAACAGGAAGGCACGCGTAGAACACATGAATTGAGTCTACGAGTAAGAAAATAGTGCAGAAAGTTTTCATGCATTTCAGTAAATATGTATCATAAAAACACGCATTAAATCTTTTAAAGTCCTCTGTGTATAAACAAAATTCTATTTAGAAAATAAACAAATAGTTTTATTGATCAAAATATTCTTGCTCGGGTTCAAATGTGGAATGAGTAACGTACATGTAACTGAATGCACAGCGCCGTTGACAATTCATTGGTGTACGAGCTCATTAATCAATAGAAGAGGTTGATGGTGGAATCGAAATTAAAGTTCCCAAACGCAATGTGCCATTTTTGAAAAGTTGTGAATTTTATTTTGACAATCTTTCACCTGAATACTACCAAACTTCATGCGCAAACCGAAGTTAAAATCGGGACGTGTTATATACAGATGTTTTACAAATTAAATAGGTGTTTTATTGGCGTCCAGTCTACTTGCGGTATGACTGCTGTTCGTCTCTAAAGGAATTTTGTACAGAGAAAATAAAAGCAAATCTGAATTTGCCTTCTCGTTCGTTGGCTCTTTATTTGATTAAACTGAATTTAAATTTCAAACAATGCATTTTAAGCAAACTCTATAATAGATTTTACATTTTGGAATACTTATACATCATATAATATATACAATCTTATCGATTGAAAAACCAAGTTAAATGTTAATGTTCATGTTTTCCAGCTTAGTTGGAATCAAGCTTGGGGTGAATTACATTGTAAAATAATGCATTGCATTACTATTACTTCATGAATTAGGGCATTTAATTACCATTACCTTTCCTTAATTTTCTTGAAGTAATGCAGTACATTACATGAGTAAAGTAATGCATTACCATTACTTTGTGAAAAGTCAATACGTTTTAAAAAGTAATTTAAAAACTATATAAAGAATTTTTGTAAATATTTCATAAATAAAACATGCTTAAAATATTTACAGGTTCATGTTCACTATCAGGTTCAAATTTAATGAATTATACAATATTGCGGTTGCACTTGTAGTTCTCAAAGTAAGGTTGATTCCGTAACATTTACACGCTAATGGTGGAGTTGACAATCTCTTTTATTTATGTCTCTGATTTTCGGAGTATGATTTTTAATGAAAGGAACGGTTGTATCGTAATTCGTGTAGGTGATGCACGAGTTTACACAAAAAGTAGTAAGTGGCGAACGGATTTATTTTTACCTATAAATTTTGCATGAATCGCAAATGAAGAACATCGTGTCAGATAAGTCGGTCTTAAAAATCAAAATGGCGACCGTGACAAATCTTTTTATTGTCAAAGTTCTTGGAATTTTATTGTAATTTTCTGCGTTGCTTATTATGTTGCGCCAGTCGCAGTCATTAAATAGTTTGCTAAGTTTGTCAAAATCCGCATCTTTGTATCGCCAGACATTACGTTTGTATGCACGATTAATTTTGTAATTCATAGTAAGGCACACATAGGTTGCCTTGTGATCGCTAAGCCGCGCCTCTACGTTTAAAGTTCCGGATTCAGTTACGTCACTGTGTTCTGTTGTAAAAATTGGGTCAATAAGTGTTCGTGTGGAATTCGTGATTCTCGTAGGTTCATAGATTTTGTTGACTAAGTGAGTGTTAGATATTAGTCTGAGTCTTTTGTCAGAATGGGTATCATAAATTATGTTGATTTTACACAAATCGGAGTGAACAACTGTAACCACCGAGTTTTGATAATACATGTATTCACCCAACCAATTGATACAACAACAAAACGTTAAAAACAAAATAATGCGACATAGTGTCTTAAAAAAGTGTAAAATTTGATCTTTTAACGAGATACATGAAACTGTTAATCAAGGTTATTCCTCATTGTACAAAACTGATGACAAACTAACGGATTTTTGGGTGAGATGGTATGTGTATTATTTACTTTGGTTCGGCATACTGAACTCAAAATCAACTGTTGTTATCGAAAAGTGACATTGTTTGACATGTTTTGTAAATTGACATTGTCTGACATCTACTGTAAATTGACATTGTCTAACATCTAACGAAATTGACTGTAACTTACTGTAAATGTTGACATTGTCTGACATCTACTGTAAATTGACTGTAACTTACTGTAAATTGACTGTAACTTACTGTAAATGTTTCTTTCACTGACCTCCACTGTATCCAATTTTACATTGCTACTGAGAAGCACTGTACCTCACTGCAAGCCACTTTACAGTCCCAATGACCTCCATCGTTTTCTTCTTTACCATTTATCATTTCAATATTTTCAGTATGATTGTTTTTCTTCGATTAAGGACCATTTTAACAAGAGCTTGGACTTTAGGTAGTTGTGTCAAACAGCAATGTGACGTAAGCCTGTCTATTTCATTGTCAGCCACTCAGCCATGGCATTCTGAAATCAACAAGCTTTGTCTGGCTTTTGAGCAAGTACTACGCAATCGATGTATATATCACTTGAATCCGCGTCATTTTTAACTTGTTTTGACGCAAGAGATAGATAGCTACGTCCTACTGAAAGTCCAAGGTCTTCTTAAAATAGTTCTACATTAATTAGCAGCATTTGCATAACGAAGATTTCATCGAGGCGTTGAAATTTATTTAATAGGTTTTGTTGACTAATTGATATTAAATCTTACGATTGTGTCTATTTTGTCAGAGAAAGAAACAAAAGGGTGTGTAAGTGTCAGTAAGTGTGTTTGTCCTTGTCAATTAAGGAATCCACAAAGCAGTTAATGAGGTGTGACCTCCCTAATCATGTTTAAATAACAATTAAAATAGCCCCAACAATGATCTATTTCAAAATCAAAACAATTACAAGCTCCAAACACAATTCATTCAAATCATGAAGCAAGGCTGCCGAAAAGTTCTTTGCATATTTCTGATGATATTTTTAAAAATTATAAAATTTCAATCAAGTGCAATTCTCGTATTACCAATAACAACCGAATAATTATGATGGCCTAAGGTGCAAGGTCAAAATTCCATCTAAACTCGTTAACGTCCAAGAAAAAAAACTTGTTTATATACATATGTAACAGAGCTCTATATAATTGCTTATAATTTGACATTTGAATAAGCAGTAGAAATTATAAAATGTTATTTTATGAAGATTGAAATATGAAGTCTAAAATTTTCATATCAATCATCATGAAAATACCCCTTTAACTCTAAAACCAAATTTACTTGAAGGGTTTTTATACGATATGTTCATGTTTTATACGATCAGTCAGTTGCGGTTTTTTTTTCTGATAACCAATGCATCTATCCTTTTTTCTCATAATTAGTTTGTCTTTTTTTTAAGCACCTCAATGTATTTATCGTAAAACGTTTCTTGTATAAATTTATTCAGTTGTGCGTATACGAGCAAAGAAAAATCACTTCGACGATGTTCTTAAACTGTTAAACCGATACGAATTTGTCAAATATATATTCTAAATTTTATACAAACGAGTATAGTTTTCCGGCAAAATTTCATACTAACGAATTCAATTTATCAGCAATTATTTGCCACTCCCTTTCTCGCATTTCTTTTAGCTTTCCTTTAGCTCAGCTTCCTTTCATCAAGCCGAACAAGGCCGCCGATCGTAATTTAACTTCCTCAATCAACAACACTTCTTCGTCATCTTGCCAATTTTGAGATCGTCGTTTTCCCATTATTGCTTTGTCGTCCATTTTTGTTTTTTTTAAATGAAAATGCAGACGATAAGAGGATATACTTACGTTTTGTTTACACGTAGTCCAATGCGTTTTATTGCTCTTTCAACACTAGAGAGAGAGCGAGAACATGAATTTGAGAAAATTCTCAACTCAAGTCTTGAGAATTACTCAGCTAGGAATATTCTCAAGTAGCTTTATGGCGGTGGTTTTGAGAATATTCTTAGCTGAGTAATTCTCAAGACTTGAGTTGAGAATTTTTTGAGAATTCTCAAAGTTTTATGGCGGCGGACCCTGGACTTCGCGGCTCTCAACATGCTGACCCTTTGGGATTAGAAGTGCATTATAGTGGACTTATAAATCATGCGAATATCAGGGTGTTCTATAAATAGACATGTGATTCAATAATGCCAGATAAAATTAAACGAGACAGTTAGTACTAGACTGATAATAGTGAAAAACTCGTTGATACAGATTATATAATATTATAAAATGTTAACGCTAACTTGACTTGAATATTTTATAGAACGATTAAAAGTATGATATTAACTATTGGTGCGCCCGTGAGATGCAACTGGCTTCCAGTTGGATGCCGTGCATCATGGCGTCCTTCATAAACATGTGGGATGTTACAAACATCAAACGCAATCGGATAAGATTTAGACGCCCAATCCGTCTAAGCGAACCACCATAATACATACTTACGATTTGCATAAATGATACAGACAATACCAAATTATAATATATGGATCCTATGAAAAATTGTCTCTGAGTGCTTGGCACTGCCGTTCCCTTTGTTGTCTTGATGAAAAAGAAAAAGATGCTATTTTTGACATGCGCATGTGCGCAAGGATTGGGTGAAGCAGGATTATTACAGTTGGGGGAGTTATCCCACTTGCCATCATATGTGCATTCTTCTTCAATAAATGGAACTTACCACACCGGGTAGTAAGTTCACTTTCTTTTGTTGAAATCGCTGCTTTGTGTATTTGGACATGCATTTATATCTTTGGGTATATCTAATTAAAATCTATTGTTTGTTCAACCTCAGGAAAATCCTGGAACTAACACATAACATACAGGATATACAGAGCAGGTGTTTGTTTTGTCCAGACGCACGCTATGCTTTTTTAAATAAATACTTTGCATAAATATTAGGTATATTTATCCATTGATCAGAATTGATTAAATTGTCATTAAGTTAATACCTTTTGTTGGTAAAGTAAGCACAATACTGATTAAAAAATCTCATGATCTAAAAATTGCTTAAAGGTGGCTTGAGAAGTTTGGACATTAGAGACCAATAAGTTGTCACCACAGATAGCATGAAATGCTATACAAGCAATCTGTCACATTAATGCTCTCCGTTTTCAAAAAATCGATTTTAGTTGGTGAAAGCAGCGAATTTATATCTATGTCTTGTCGCGAAAAAATTGGTTCCATCATTGATTAGGATTTAACCATGAAATTTCTTCAAAATCTTCTCAAAGACAAATGGTGAGTTATTATTATTATTTAGATTCGAAAAACAATAGTTGAAATATCGATATTTGATATTCAAGTTTAATCGACAATTTAACTTATTTTGTTGGTACTGAGTTTCTTTGTTATAAGTAATTCACACCAAGCAGCAAATGTTTACCAAATAAGATATTTCACAGCCATTCTTTTTGTGGTTCAAACCCATTTTTATTAGATTGAATTATATGAAACTGCTGGACTGTGTATGCATTGAAATAACAAAACCATAACATATAAAAGAATCATTTTTTTATCTGATTACCTGGAAACCTTATTTCACTTTTTAACAAGTAGATGTTCTTTAGAATTTGAACTCTGTTACCAATAACAGTAATATCAACTCGATTGAAATCGTTGAATAATGCAAATTGATTTTCCATTCTGTAACCTGTCAACATGGGTTAAGCGTTTTAATTTTAAACAGAATATAATACTCGGCGTTTTACTTTGGAAAGTCAAGCTGTGTCCTTTGACACGCAATGTATATTTATTTCTGAAAATGTTGCATATGCACAGGTCAGTATGACTACCAACATGATTTATGACATTATGTTAAAGAAGACATCATTTCTGTTGCTTAGGTTTCTTATTTCTTACATTCCATCATTGTCAGAAAAATTTCTCTAGCATTGCTGTTTTAATCCTCTTTCACATGCAATGTTAATGGGTGTTTATTACTTAGAATTAGACTTTTGAAAAAATAGATTGTTATAAAGTCCAATGATATGGGATCGTTTTGTTCGAAACACATTAAGTTTCTTTTACATGAGGTAATAATGGCATTTTTTCAAATCATTTTATGGAATGGCGCTCAACCATGAATATATTTGCGCCAAAAAGATGGAATTCGGACTCAATTTTCTGACTTTGTTTTCCAACTAAAATCTTGTTGCAACTCTATAATAAAACGTAACGTTTTTATCTATCAGTCAATGTGATTTTGCGTGGTTGGTTTTATCTCATTGATTGTCTTTCGTAATTGTATGACATGCACAGAGAAAAACATTGAAAAAAATCCACTAAAAGCTTGAATTGACAGCATTTCTCAAAATTTTATTTTATTATGTTTTATAGTCAGTAGAATGAGATCAATTAAAGTAGTTTAAGACTGTTTGTTATATGTTATCATCAGTGATGTGTTTTAAATATTGAATTAAGAAAAGATAGAATTAGAAAACTTTATAGAGGATTTTGGAACTAGAATGCTTCTAAAAATTGTTGATCAAAACTTGATATTTTTAAAAAATGTATTCTGTCCTTTAATTGTATTTACTGTTTTAAAGAGTTTCATGAATAATATTTCACAATTTTGAAAATCAATTTGATGGTGTTAAATTTTGATAGACTTTAAGGATTATTCACAAAAATATTCAGACAACATACTTTATTTAAAAAAAAGTTCATTAACCTATTTTGTAGAAATTAAAAAAAAAATATTCTACAATCAAAGTTCTTTAACATACATTGGTAACATAGGTATCATAATTATATTTAGAACAATTTGTTTTTAGATAATATGTTAACCTTATTCTTGGTTGGCAATGATTGGAAAAACAAGAGAACAAACTACATCGAAAACAGTTCAATATGTATCATCCTTTCTATTTTTATAACTTGCATTACATTAATGAAAGTTATTCTAAAATGAAATCGAGAAGAAAAAGTTAACTGGCAGTATTTATCTTAAATTTATCTAACACAAGCTAAAAAACCCCTATGTTTTGACTATCCAAGAGTATACCAACGATGCAATAAAATAATGAAAATCGGCGTAAAGTAACAAAAGTCCTAATATTATTACTGATTAGGTTAGTTACTGACTCACTACGGAAATATATTGGGTTGATCAATCTCATAGATGGCGAAGCGAAGCCGAGCTGTCTATCAGATTGATCAACTTAATATACATGTATATCCGTAGTGAGTCAGTAACTAACCTAATAAGTGTTTTGTTTTCCCGAGGACTATCAAGCGACCTATTCATTCTCAAATAGCGGTGAAAACTCATTTAAACTCTTCAAAATTATCAATACCACCTTTTAAATACCTTTTAAAAATCTTCGCTTCACCCATATTACTCACAATGTTTCGTTGCTATTCAATTTTAAACCACTGCCGAGATTTGAGCAAATTTAGACGCTGCCATTTTGTTCTGCTCCAGACACAACTATGTGACGTCAATATTCAAGGGGCAACTACTCTAATTTAAAAATAATTCCAAAGGGCCACTACTCTAAATATTTTAATGACTTACCGAACACAATTTCTGTGTTAAATAATATGAAATATCGAGATGAGTAGGTGAGGGGGCGGCCAATGACGGCCATATTGCCTTATATTAATCCTCAAAGAACCTACATAGAGATATATGAGGCAATCACGTGCCATGTTTAATCCAATGAAAATGTGACATTTCAGTCCGAGGGAAAACAAATCACTATAACAACCTATATATATTTGAATTTTAAAATTATTTTGTACAGTAATTATTGACGATAACATACTTTATGAGCATGAGTTAAGAATACTTGCCGCACGTCATCAACATTATTTTGCTTTAAATTCATTCTGTAGTTCCATACAAAAAATGCCCGTGATGATTCATTTATAATTTTGGCCAATTGTTTACCATTGAAAAAAAAAATTACTTTTCGTGTATAATACATGTTTATGAGAACATTGGATTTCTTTTTTTCACTCTGCGATCCCTTAGATCGCGAGTTCCATATAAGTCATAAACGTAGCGTATTTATATCATTGAAGATGTAAAAAATTAGATTTAACTTCTCACATTATGTTTTATACATGTACATCATTTTCAATACTTTTTGGGGTAACTTCAATCAATCTAAGCAAATAATCCATCGCATTTGTGTTCGTATGTCTTGGTAATTTCACCTATATATTCAATATTATATATAACTATTACGTGCTGGAACGGCGCCGTGATTATGAAAACCGGTAATTTGCGTAGAACTATTACCATCATAGTTTCAATGCATTTATAAAAAATAGTTTCTTTTTCTTTGCTTTCATTGTTATAAATTAGGTGAGCGCATAACCGGTTTAAATTTATTTACTACGGAGCCTAACATATTCTAATCATGTATAATCTATTTTTACCACTGAAGACCAAGTACTGTAATTCAATCTAAATACATAATTAGGTGATATTGCGTGTTACATACTGAATGGAAGTCAAAATCTTTTGATTTGAAACATACAAACACATTAGATTGATTCAATAGACAATGATATATAGAGTCTAATTATCAAAGAATATTTGAGCTTCCGTGGTGTATTGGAAGTGAGCTGATGCTAGAAACCAACGGTGCACCGGTTCGATACCCGTTTTTGGAATTTTTTTTATTTTTCATTTTATTAAGAGGAAAAACAGTTTTTAATGCTTCGTCGGCCTTAGAATAATTGAACTTGCGACAGAAAATGCATTACTTACTTAACTACCGTGCACGTTGTGTAGAATCAATTTCTTTTGATGAAATCGCTGCTTTGTGTATTTGGACATGCATTCATTTCTTTGGGTATATCTAATTAAAATTTATTGTTTGTTCAACCTCAGGAAAACCCTGGAACTAACACAGAACATACAGGATATACAGAGCAGGTGTTTGTTTTGTCCAGACGCACGCTATGTTTTTTTAAATAAATACTTTGCATAAATATTAGGTATATTTTTATCCATTGATCAGAGTTGATTAAATTGTCATTAAGTTAATACCTTTTGTTGAGAAAGTATGCACAATACTGATTAAAAAATCTCATGATCTAAAAAATGGCTTAAAGGTGGCTTGAGAAGTTTGGACATTAGAGACCTATAAGTTGTCCTTAAAGTTGGCTTAAAGGTTTCTTAAAATTGGCCTTTTAGCGGCCTTTAAGCGCCTTTAAGCCATCTTTACGCTTTCATGAAGCCCATTTTAAGGAGTACTTAAAGATGGCCATTCATCTGTGAAAATATAGATAAATTCATAAATAATATTTACCACAGATAGCATGAAATGCTATACAAGCAATCTGTCACATTAATGCTGTCCGTTTTCAAAAAATCGATTTTAGTTGGTGAAAGCAGCGAATTTATATCTGTGTCTTGTCGCGAAAAATTTGGTTCCATCATTGATTAGGATTTAACCATGAAATTTCTTCAAAATCATCTCAAAGACAAATGGTGAGATATTATTATTATTTAGAGTCGAAAAACAATAGTTGAAATATCGATATTTGATATTCAAGTTTATTTGACAATTTAACTTATTTTGTTGGTACTGAGTTTCTTTGTTATAAGTAATTCACACCAAGCAGCAAATGTTTACCAAATAAGATATTTCACAGCCATTCTTTTTGTGGTTCAAACCCATTTTTATTAGATTGAATTATATGAAACTGCTGGACTGTGTATGCATTGAAGCAACAAAACCATAACATATTAAAGAATCATTTTTTTTTAAATCTGATTACCTGGAAACCTTATTTCACTTTTTAACAATTCTTTAGAATTTGAATTTTGTTATCAATAACAGTAATATCAACTCGATTGAAATCGTTGGATAATGCAAATTGATATTTCATTCTGCAACCTGTCAACATGGCTTAAGCGTTTTAGTTCTAAACAGAATATAATACTCGGCGTTTTACTTTGGAAAGTCAAGCTGTGTCCTTTGACACGCAATGTATAAACATTTTATAAATTGGTATCAGCTTATTCTAAACTCCAGTTTAATTTTTTTTTGTCCGAGTAATACATGTAAAACAATTTCACTAGAAATATTTAAGATTCTTTTGGGTCAAATATTGCTTTTTTATGTATTGTTATTAAAAATATGTAGAAATGTTGGAAAAAGTAAAAACCATATCAAATCAATTTGTTACGAAATATCTTCACTCCAAATTACAGATAAGTATTTGAACAATTGAAATAATAACATAACATGAAATATTGGTCAAATTTATGGCATTTTTTAAATAATTTTTTATTTTTTTTTTGAATCATGGTAATAAAGAAAAATATAATAACCAAATCAAATCAATATGGTATCAGCTTATTTTATAACCTGATAACAAGATTGGATATGTACAATTGATGCAAATTGTTTACATTACACCATGAAAAATAAAATGGAAATGGAATTAACATCCTTTTATTGTAAAGGAATATAACAGTTTTCTAATTTAAAATTTTGTTTTCGCTCTCGTCATCAGATACTGGAGTATTTCTTGAACTCGAACAGTTGATTCCTGTACATTCTCCACATCCACCTGAACACGCTATGCCATTTTTTCGACAGCTACATTTCTTATTGTCGCAGTTGGTTTTACAATTGCAGTGGATGATTTTCAATAGGAAGTCGGGTGCAGGTAGTTTGGACATTTCAATAGGTAGAAGTTTGCCAGTTTTAAGAAACCAACCCCATTCTGTAGGATCAAGATCTGCCACTGATTTGCCTTTCCAGTACTGACACTGTTATAAACTCGCATTGAATGAAATACGGCAGCATCAGATGTTGGTGGAAGTGACTGCACTTGGACCACAGCATTCCTTTTAGATGACATTGTTTTTGTCGTGAACTTTCTCCATCTGAGAATGTCTAAACCCTCTAGCAGTACCCCACCACACAAGTTTACTTATGCTTCTTCTCCCGCCTTTATTATATCTTCTTTGCTAGAATTTTCTTGCAAAAATACAGCTCCTTGTGATTTTAGATAAATGTCAGTCATTATCTTTTTCAAGGCAGCAGGTTTTCCAATGCCATGCAAACGACTAGCTGTATCACACCCTGTTAAAGCATGAATAAACAGGAGTTGATGACAACTATCACTTCCAAGAACTGACTTTTCTTTTGATATATCCCAAACTCTATGGTTTTTCATTGATGTTTGTTTGTCGGTGAAAAAGATTTGTCTGCCTTCTTTTGCATAATGGCACAGCAGATTTAGCAAATCAGTGTCTTCTCCATACATAACCACTGTGCGATCGTCTGCCTTATTAACAGCTGTCTGACCTATCAACAAATCTGCATCACACTCACTTTGTATAGCTTCGATATTGCTCTCTTGCAGTTTTTCGTACAAGGAGTTCAGCAAAGCGTTGCTTGTTTGATATATTCAGAAGAGAAGTTTCCTTCTTTATTCTCAGTGGCATATTCTCAGTAAAAGTGATTGTGTTTGTTTGAATTCCTTTACTGCGCCTCATGTGAGTCATATCTTTAGTTGACGTACCGATGTAACCATCCATTACAACGATGGGATTTTGAAAGCGCCTTTTGACATGATCAACATATTTTGAGCAAATCTGGGAAAATGTCTCGCCTTTGGACCATGGTATTCGATGCAGTAGAGATCCTCCATCGATTACATTTAATAGATTTGTTGTTGGGAGTTCTTCAGCATGGCAGTCGCCTGTACTCCATATAGCTTCACCAAGCGTGGCTTTTGCTGCCTGCTTTAAAAGACCATTTGCTTCAAACATTGATGACGGAAAGCTTGAAAGTTCATATTGAAACAACTCAGCTGTTGTGTTCAGTGTTTCTGATCCAACAGCTGTCAACCTCTGAAACATGAGCTGATGATCAATTTGCGAGAATTGTGTGACATTACTGTTCGATGTTCCTTTTATATCAAGAGGAACCATTTGATCTTTCCTTTCAAATGAAATTTCTGATATCAATTGTCCAGCCATAGACTGTATAATTTTTTCGCCTATACTCTTTGCAGCATCTGCATTTGCGTCGTTTTCTGCAATCATTCAGGTTTCAATGTTACGCAAAGTCTTGTCATGTAAGACAAATGGGTCCCTATCTTTCAAGAAGTCGCGCAATACATTGACATCTTTGTTGTCTTTTTGCCATTCTTGATCTGAACATATCGACATACTGATCACTTGTTTAGTATCCTGTGTCAGTAGATGTTTGCATTGCCTGATTATATTCTGCTAATGTTGGCATAGACAAAAGCCATTGCGACCTCTGAGCTTCCCCCATTCCTCTTCCACGTGTTAATCCGCCTGTAGATTTCACGCTACTCATCAATACCTGCTCTATAATCAAATCAGTATACAAACCTGACCAACACCGATCGGTTCTTCGTAAAACAAGATTTCTCTTCATGAAATGGTTAAATACCTCTGGGTGGACTCTGCCTAGGTCCTGCATTTAAGATAGATACAAATACACAGATTTAGCATACAGATTGTGACCTGCAGCTGCACAATATGGCAACATTTCCTGCAATGTGGAAGGATGAGGCTGCCAATTCCCTGTCCTTTCTGCAACCAAGAAGCGTTTCAAAATGGCAACCATCTCACTAAATAAAAGTCATTATTTTGCTGTTCGAGATTGTTTGATTTCATTTGTTTTGTCTCGAATGCGCTTCTCCAATGCAGTGAAAACAGGATCATCAATATCCTGCTTAACAAAAATGTCATAGAACACAGGTGACTGTATAACTCTTCTGCTTTGTCCAAAATGGGACTTGCCTCCTCAAAGTCACTTTCAACTTTATCACACTGATTCATATCGAATATATGTTTGTTAAGCGTGCATTGCATCGCAGTGTCTAAAAGCATCATTGCTCGAACTGCACGGGAAACTGCCTTCCCGCTTAACATATGACTAACAGCGTTTGGGGCATATATGCGTTCTAGTATTTCTCTAAGCCCAGAACCTGACATAATTCTACAGATGCTGCCAATAAAACTCATCTCTGCGTGGAAAGCTCCCAGACGTACAACAACGTTGCTACATTCCTCACTACTTGTCATCATAACTGCTTCCCAGTGTAAGGGTTGGTCAAACGTTATGATTGGAGTTCGATTATATCGTGAAGCTTCTTTGGAAACAAACAACAACGTTAAAAAGATGCAATTCAAATCACTTGGGTTCAAATCAATCATTGGCAATAACGTTATATCTGAAACCCCTTGATTATTTCCTTCTTGAACCATTTGCATCATCCCAGACCAACCAGGCAGAGGTGATCTTAAAGGCCATAAAACATTTCTCAAGGTGTCGATCTTCCAAGAAAAGTTCATGCTTTTAAGAGGTCTCAGCTCTTGGAATTTAAGTTGTGTGAACTTCTTGTGTTTTTCCGCATTTAAGTAAAATAAGCTGATATGGCCAGATGCAATTAAGTCATCAGTAGTAACATCAAAGCGTTGAATGCGTAGAGGGTTTTTCTCTAACCCGGGAGACAAACAAGATATAATCCCCATACCATGGAAGGTGTTATTTCCATCAATGGTGTTGATGTTAAGGTCTACATTATTTGCTACAAATTGTAGACAATGTGATTCGTCTAAAGGGTATGTCTCTTGCTTTGATGAAATGACAGCAGATGATTCGAATTTCTTGACTTCAGAGTATGATGAACATAACCCATACTGTTTAGGGTATCTATTAGAAACCTGGACCCAAACATATGATGCAGTTGCACTGCAAGTCCAATTTGGAGAGGTTCTATCACTATTCTTGGTCTTGTGGCTTGTATGATAGCTTGACCAATTAAATTAATTTTGCATGATGAGACATTCTCAGAAGTTACTATTTTCAGAAATGATGATAAACTGTCTGGTAAATGACCCTCTTTTGACAGAATATCCTGAACACTTGGATAAAATGCTTTATCTACCGGCATGTTTCGTATATCATTCTTGATCAGTGTTGCCGCTGTTTTAATCAGAAACCTTTAATTCTCTTCGTCAGACTTAAAAACTGATTCATTATAAAAAGTATGCAGAAGGTCCCCAGCAAATTATATCCTACCTTTAACTTCGACTGCCTATTCGTCGTTTCTATCATTGCAAATCTGTTTTAAAGTTGATTGAAACTGAGTTGTTTGAACCGAGTGTACACCATGTTTTTTTTTTCGTTTTGCATTATCATTTACCGGTTTTCCGCAAAATAGACAGTCTTCGTTAAAATTAAATTGCATTTCTGATTTCTGATGCTAATAATTTCACTTCACTCTGCTGATTTGGAATAATCTAACTGTGTCTCGGGGAAGGCCTTCACCATAGTTAAAATGCCTCCTATATACCTGTAATGTAGAAGAAAATTGCAGAATCGCTCCAAAACAATTTTTGAAAAAGTTAATAAAGTTGCATTGAAAATAACCGTCAAATTGTTCATAACGAACGATTCTGAAGCTGTAAATACCTTTCTTCGAAATGTTTAAATCTATAATTGCAGAATTCAACATTTTTTCAACATCGATTTTAACACACCATGTTGACATTCGAAACTCTCGGGATTTTTTATAGTAAAGGCACTGTGTTAGAGTTATCTCCCGTATTTTCTTTGATGAACAGAAAAAAATCCAATGAAAATTTACACGCATTTGTTTTATAGTTTCCGGCTTTATCCATGCAATTGTGAGTAGAAACAAAAAATAAAGAGCCTCCCGTGATTTAGCGTGAATGAAATGCGCATGCGTAAGATTGTAAAATCCAAAAAAATCAGATGATTTCTGGCATTTTTTGAGGAACTTTCGTTGATTATTAATGAGCGAAGCTTGGTTGAGAAAAAATAAAAACAAAATGGTAATCTTCAAGTACCAATGATGTTTAAAATATATAACACAAAAGACAGTACTTCTACGATTTATCGGTATTAAAGCCCAAAAATTCGAGTCTATTTTTTTAATATTGTAGTTAAGATGGTGTCTAACGATTATAATGACTAAACTTTCAGTTCTGCTTTTCTTATGAAAACGTGTATATAAAACGTGTTTTGAAAAAGACAGGAAGAGAATGTTTTAGGAAAACTATTTGTCGAACACAGGTTATGTAATCGTTTCAAACAATCTTGAAAAAATGAAATGTTTAATGGCGAGTTAAATTTTCAAAAGGTTGCAAGTTTTGTTATAAACAGTATGTACTCATGATTCATGTCAGGAATTGTATTTTTTTTAAACCGAACCCACCTACAAAACACGTAACCTTTTCTCCAAGATGACTTCTTTATTTAAATATTTCTAAATTTTTGAAGACTATGTGCAAGTTTAGAATTGTTGCGTGCTGACAAAATTTACAGACCATAAAACGTACTACTACACCAAAAAAGCGTGCAACTAACGTGCGAGAAACGTTTCGTGTAAACCGTCTAGAGCTTCGAGTGAATCGTGAAGCGTTTCGTGTAAACCGTTTAGCGTTTCAGACAAAGCGTGCAGAGTTTCGGGCAAAGCTTGTAAATCGTTTCGAGCAAAGCGTGTGAAACTTCATCAGATTTCATTCGAAACTCTCTGACAATTTAATTGTTTCAAAATGGTGCCCGTGTTTTTCATTACTTTAAATTAAACTGTCTGTGATTGGCAACACTCTTTTGTAGGTATTAACATGGAAAAAAAATCTATCTTTTTACAAAATTGATTAATTTTCAACAAACAGAGGGAAGGTATTTGTATTAAAAGACGACTAGTTACAAAGTACATGTATATATAACGTTTTTATACGATGTTTCAGTACTGGTACAATATTAAAATTCGCTATACATAAAAGATATTAACTACAGTTGGCAAAACATGATTTCTATTAGAACAAACCTAAATCAACTTTAACTTACACGATCATGTTTTCATGTATTTGATTTTAATTATAAACATCGATAACTCTTACTGAGAAGCAGCACAACTCACCTCGGACATCGGGTGAGACCTGCACCTGGCTGAACCTGTCAATCAAACTATGTGTATTTGTTTTCATTGGATGATCAAGCGTCTTTTTTTTGTCAATAGCCAATGGAAAATTCTAATTCTCTTTAAAACCCCCTGTCTGTTATTCTCAGTAATTATCAGCTATTCTCAGTAACAACAGTAAATCTCAGTAAATATCAGTAATTATCAGAGCTCGCAGCAAAAGCATCAGTAAATATCAGAACCATCAGCAATTATCAGTAACAAAAGTAAAACTATCAGTAAATATCAGCAATTCTCAGCACTAACAGTACAATATCAGTAAATATCAAAAATTATCAGCAAAAAATGGCACTTTCAGTACTTTTTAGAGCCAGTAGTGTAACAGAGATAAAATGCCATCATCAAAATGTGAATTAAAACTTGAAATGGATGTAAAGAGTTGTCATTTTCAAACAGGGTTTATGGAGGAAGATTTTGGATCTCAGAATCAGGGACGGATATGTCTCTGTCAGAATGTTGCATTCCCACCAGCAGTCACTGTTTAATGTGACATTTAAAGAATGGAATGTCCCTGGATCAGTGTTATTGTGACCTATTGTTTCTTGCACTCGGGAATTTCTTAATGTGTTTTTATGAGTTTAAATATTATTTGTGCTACATAAATGAGCACACAAGGTGCATTGCTGAGCATCCTGATTTTTAAAAAGTGTCTTAATTAGTTCTGACAGCATACACCGAACCGGCATACTTATCTAAGATAAAAACAAATCAGAAAAATTTCTAGAGCATTTTAATAAAAAGTAACGGTAAGAAACCCCACAAAGAAAATGAAATTACATTTTTATATTTATTTGAAATCTAAAAACAGCATTATATTTATGTAAACACTGACTGCCACATCTCTGTACAAAAATCTGGAATGCGATGGTCCCGTGTTTCACAAATTATCTATTCATTTTTCGAACAAATCATATATGGTTACCTGAGGTTCATTTATAGAAATGTACTAAATCCTTGTCCTCTCATGACATTTCAAAATTTTGCATTTATACATCCAGGCAAAATTTTTTTTGTAACTTTCATCAACTCTGTATAAACACTGGCCCAGTTCTAACATTGACTGTTTTATACATCCAGGCAAATTTTTTTTTTGTAACTTTCATCAACTCTGTATAAACACTGGCCCAGTTCTAACATTGACCCAGTCACCAGCAGCAATGTGGGTTATCTACGTCAGAGAACAGATGTATGCTGGGGAAAAATAAATTACCTCCATAAACCTTTCACTGAGAGTGTTAAATTGATAAAATCCCATGATAGAATTAAACAAAAAGGTTACAGATCTCATTTTTAAGTTTCATAAGGCTTTTAAAATTTCTTAAGCAACAATGAATTTTTTGTCTTTTTGTCTTATTTTTTATTTGCTGCTTTGCGTAAGTAGGTAACGACATAAATTCAGGCAAAGTAGGCGACTAGCGAAGCTTGCGTGCCAGAACAATCGCCCAGTGCCCGATTCTTGATATTTGCCCTTAGATTAACATAAGTTCCATAATCTGAAATCAAATATTTCAAAGATTTTTGCAGATGCCAAAATAAAATTTCTTGTAAACGGGAAACCGCCTTCATTTGTTTTAAAAAATCATCTACGGTGAGCCATGTGTGACAATTTCTATACGCATACAAGGTAAACAGTGCAAATTCTAAAGCAGTTTTTGAAATTCAGTTTGATTTAATATTCTTTAAGCCTAATATTTTAAATTTATGCACATTAATGGAGAAATCAATTTTTTAAAAATAATATTCTTCGATTCACGTGATATAAAAACTCAAAACACTATGAATTGAATGAATATAGAAAATGGATTTGTGTGTTTTCTGCAAGAAAGATCTAGGTACATTGAAAACAATTACGTGAAAAGGGAAGCATTGGTGTTAACTCGCACGGGTCAAAGTCTAGTATCACATATATTTTCAACTAGCAGCAACAACGGAAGACCTTCTCGTGGTTTTGCTACTGCTAGCTCTGCTCTAGTTTATTTCAGCTATTGGTGGCCACATGGTTTTTACCTGTTCTTTTCAGCTCTTGAGGTTAACCTGTCACCTCTACCCACATGCATATTCCTTGTGTTCTACAGACTATTTACTGGTATTTTAAATTAAATCGGATAATTCATGAACAGTTACTGTAATGGAACTTTAAGAAAGCATCATGCCTTATTGTGGTTTGTGTTTGATAAGAAATTATAACAAACAAAATTAAGGCTGTTTTATTAAAGTAATGCTGTGAAAATTTGTTTTGCAATCAAAGTATGCAATTATGTTTCCTTTTTGTGTATTTCACAATTTTATAATTATATTTAGATGAGTTTACAAACGGTAATTGAAAAATCACTACGCTCTTTCCAATTGTCACCATTAAGATTACATGTTGGTAATGTAAATATACATTTGACCTTGAAATAACATCTAGCTGCCATGTTGATTACGTTAGAAATGATCAAGAAACAACATATTTTTACCTTTTAATGTATATATGCATAAAAATGTAGTAAAACGTGTAAAATTTCAACATTTTCCATGGAATTCTCCTTTAAAGGCAGATGTGGAACTTGTAGGTGTTACTGTTTTAGCATAGTTAAAAGGAGACAAGAAACCAGATTAGATTAGATATTCACTAAATATGATTGTTAGCTTACCTTTTTTCATGGAAAAAAGAAATCACATGCAGAATTACATGTCTATTTGTTTTTTAAAATGCTACAAATCATTCAATAAACAAAAAAGATCAAAATTTAGTATCATCGATGATTAATTTAAGTTATGTGTGAAAATGACTCAAAGAAATTGCCAAAAGTTTCATAAAATTAGGTATAAGATTTCAAACCATGACTTTATAAAAATCAAAAGATGGGCGGGGGGGGGGGGTAATACAGTGTACATGTAGGGCATTTCTAAGTGATGTGATGCTTTTATCATGATAATATCATGTAGATGTATGTTATATTGAAAAAGGTTTCTTATTGAAGGAGGTTGAGCAGCAATTGTCCTCTAAAAGGTTAGGTAAAGATGTTTTACTATAGAGAACCCAATAAGGCTGTGTTGAATGGAGGAAAGTTGAAATGGTGGGTTCACTTAAATGGCCATATTTTTCTTACACCTCAATGGAATTGGCAATATGTGGTATACTTTTTCTCAGAATTGCATTAGCTTTCTAAGTCTAAGACAAAACGTCTTTTCATTAAATGATAGTGTACTAAGTTAAAGGCAGCAAGGGACAGTTTCGAATAAAGTACCCGTTAATAATTTTGTATAAATTGAGAGTTGCTGTACTTGAAGGCTTATGAGTATTGTAATGATTCATGAAATGAATTTAAATGATTATCTTTAGTTAGAGAGATGTCTCCTGTTTGAATTGGTATGCAATATGAAGGATACTAATGTTAAATGCATGAGAAGCAGGATTAAATTGTGAAACTTGCGGCTATGACTGTTGTGTTGACTACACAGTGATATTGCAGGTTACAAATGGGAGGTTTAACTCGGAATGTAGGTGGATGGGACATTATTTACCTTTTTACTGGCTATGAGGATGTAGCATGTTTATTTTCCACCAAGACAGCAACTATATAATGAGGCGAAGCCGAGGGAAATAGTTGCTGTCGAGGTGGACAATAAACTTGCTATCGTCCAAGTAGTAAATATGTATTTTATTATCCCAAAAAAACTTTATTTGTCGGCAATGCAGAATGTTTTTATGATAAACAAATCAGAGTTATCGGACTAAGAATTTAATGCAGCGATCGGATTACATCAAAGGTGTTCCGAGTTTGAAAATGAGGAAAATTTAATGCTGCTGGGGAAGGGTTTTGATGATTATTCACCATGGGCAGATAGCACAGAAACTATTTCACAGTTAGATAGAAAAGCTTATTTATGCGGGTACCCTATAGTGATCAGTTTGTCCATCTGTCCATCCGTCTCTCTCTCCCTCCAAGATCACTTATCCGGAGCATAGCTTCTCTCCCTTTGGCTCAATCTGGCTTATACTTCATCCACAGAATGCCTTTGGGTAAAAGGCTTGCAGTGACCTTGAACCATATTTATAGGTATAAGGTTAAGGTAATTGCACAGTTACGTATTAAATCCTTGTCTAGGGGATATCTTCTCTCCCTTTGGTTCAATCTGGCTAATACTTCACTCACAGAGTGTCTATGGTCAAACGATGTGCATAGACCTTGAATGATTTTATAGGTAAAGGGTCAAGGTCATATTGGATCACGCAAAAATCCTTTTTCAGAACATTTATACTTTCTACCTAGCTCTATTTGGCTCAGACTTCACATAAATAGTGCTTTTGAGTAAAGGGTGTGTAGTGACCTTGAGCCAATTTTCAAGGTCAACTGTGAAGGTCCTAGCAGAATTCAAACAGAGCGTTTTGGTTAATGGCGTGCAGTGACCTTGAACCAAGTCAATATGAAGGTCAAAACAGATCTCTTTAAAATCATATTTAGACCGTATATTATTTCCCAGTACTAGTTGCTTAATCTTAGTCAAATTAAAACAAAATGCCTGTATGTTAGGGGGAATGAGATTGGATTAGAAGTTCTATGCCAGCTGGAGAAATTTCTAAGTTATAGGTCAAGGTCAAAGCAAAATTAAAAAAAATAGTTTTTATCCTATTGTCCATTATTTAAGCTGGGCCATTTAAAATGGTCACTTCATTTTGTCTAGTTTATAGTAATTTGAAATAGAAAATATTCACAAAGGTATAATTATGTAAACTATACATCGGTAAGTTTATGATATTTGATGATGCTCAAGCACACAGTACGGAAGATCGACCCTTTGAAAAGCAGTGTAGAGAAAAAGTTGCTCATAATAATGCTTTAAACAAAATTCTACCAAAAAGTTTTTTGTTGGTGACTCCGTCACGGAGTTTAAGGGTTGGCCCCTTAACACAGTTGTTCAGATATAACTTGAACGGTCAACAGTTCTTGAACACTTGTTGAACAAAATAAGTTTATATTTACTAGACCTTTTTTTGAAATAAAAAAAGTGGGCTGTCCTGTCAAATTAGAGGTCAGGAGGGCTCTAAAAGCTTTTCATAATTACTAATTCCGGAGCAATAGTTTTTTATTAATTATAAATACAAAAAAGCTTATCAATCTAAATTTAAAAACTGAAATCCGTTTAAAAATCGGATGATTGATTGCGAGATATAAGCATTCAAAAACTTATTTTTGAGGAAATTATGATTCTGCATTCTGGGTTGATAAAATAGATGTTAGTTAAAGATTAAGTTAACTTGTACCTTAAATAATTCGGAAATAGTTCAGTCGTACTTAAACATATTCGATTCGAAATTTTGTTGTGAAGTCGTTCTTTAAATTGTTAAGGTTTTTGTTAATTCGTACTTAGAATCATTCGGATTTTGTTAAGTCGTAGCTAGAATCATTCGATTTATTTTATCTGTTTGAACTTAAGATACTTCTGTTACTAGTTTAAGAACTCTGCTTCTTAGAGGTACTTCTAGCTTTACTTTCGACATTAACGGAAGACCAACTCGTTGCTTTGCAACGAGCTTTGCTCTAGTTCTTCTTATTATCTGCTTATTTATTTTAATGTATATTTTTTCTGTTTGTTCTTGTTCTAAGTTTTATTTTAGCTGATTAACACAATTCAGCACATAAACAAAATGCATGTAGAAATTATAGAATTGCTATATAACCTATCCCGGTGCGCCAATCCACTCGATACTACAGTGTTACATTGTATATATAGAACAATCCATACTAAAAAAAAATGTGAAGATTTTAACCACTTTAAGATGTTTTTATCCCGGCCATAATCACTAATTTTGTTTTCAATCAAACACTTTTGTTTCACGGTGTATTTCCCGGCCATTTACATCTGTTTATTCTGAGGCTGCAAGACATATATACACAGGGGGTCAGTTTTCACACCTTGCTGCGGTCATCCTGTCGTGTATATAGTCTGAACGCTGTCTGTTAGTTCTGAGGGTTTTCTTGATCCCAGACATACTAAAGAATCTATTTTGCGGCTATAAGACATATACACAGGTGGCCAGTTTTAACACCTTGCCGTGGTCTCCCTGTCGTGTGTATAGTCTAAGCGTTCTCTGTTAGTTCTGAGGTTTTTCTTGATCCCAGACATACCAAAACATTTTTCTGCTTGTTTTTCAGCGTGGAGATTAAATATCTAAGCGTTCATATATTAAGGAAAATTAGTTAAATCGTGTGTCTTTTTTTAAAATTTATATATAGCCGCTGGTCATAGAGAGAGAAGTTTAAAATCAAATCGCTGTTGCAATCGGCGGCTGTGATGCTGTAATGGGACTTTATCGTGCTTATGCTTTTCTGCATTGACGCCTCAAAATACCTTTTAGTAGATTATCTGAGAGAGAGAGAGAGAGAGAGAGAGTGAGAGAGAGAGAGAGAGAGAGAGAGAGTGCGCAAGAGTGGGCTGATTTAAAATAATGTAACTAGATCATGACAACACAAAAGATATAATACACATGTATTAAAAGAGAAAGAGTGAAAGGACGGTCAGTTATCTTCGCCGATTGTAACCTATTTTGATTTCAGCAAATGGTAGGAGAGAGAGAGAGAGAGAGAGAGAGAGAGAGAGAGAGAGAGAGAGAGAGAGAGAGAGAGAGATGAATACTACATGTAGTAATAAATATCATATATCCAACTTTATTTGAATCAATTAAGCGCGCAACAACTAAAATGATGAATATGAAAATCATTCTAATACGTTATTTATATTGTTGTCAATAAAAATAATACTTTTCACTTTAAATAAATATTGTCAAGATCATGGATACCTGTATACGGATATTACGTAATGTCAGACACAAGGTGGCAGACTGACAATTTACAAGGTTGAATTGCGACATTCAAACCTCTTGATTTGCTGAAAGTATGTATACTATACACAGATACTGCCTCGCTAATCTTTCTGTGAAGTAAAACCTCAAAGACAGTTTGAAGTCCTGACCGGGTATCTTCTCTATTTTCAAAAAAAAAAAAATCACGATGTTAAGAAAAATGGTGTTTTTCATTGTTGAAAAAAATTGTCAACCGCATTTAGAAATTAAAATTTTTGTGGAGTCTGCCTTAAGTTTAGTTACCATTTTTTGACCGGCTTTCTAATATTAAGTCTAAAATGTGATCTGTGAGCTTCCGAAGTTCAAAAGAAGCTAAATATCCAGTTAATAAAAAGAATATATAATTAAGTAAATTGTGTTAAATCTGAAATATGTGTTATTTAATAATTAAAAGACAATGTTTGGGCCTTAAAATATTCTCGGTAATTATCAGCAATTCTCAGTACCGACATTGGATCTCAGTAAATATCAGTAATTTTCAGAACTCGCAGCAAATGCATCAGTAAATATCAGTAAATATCAGAACCAACAGCAATTATCAGTAACAACAGTAAAATCATCAGTAAATATGTGTCTCACTGACGTCAGTATCGGTGCTGCCCTCTATGCTAAGAGATAACCCAGCAGGGAGGTAATGATTTTAACAATATGGCAGCGCTCATGGATTGCAAGAATTAGTTATTCTAAGTGGTATATCTTCTTACTGAGAAAAGCTGTGTCTAAATGGTTTTCAGATATCATTATACACAGCGGACAAATTTGAGCTCTTGATAATTTTTTCATGTTCACTTCCTTTAATAATACGATTGCTTATGCTTACGTTTTGTGTTAAATTGTTGTTGTTACTTTACTCACTACTTTGATTAAGACAATAGCTACGTGTCTTTGGAATTTAAAAGATAGAAAAAATGGTACATGGAAAAGGGTTTTCTTTCTTTTTTCTTAATGATATGTGCGATATGTTGTTATATAAATAGCGTCTGTTTGGGAGGGTAACAGATGAAATTGACAACCCAAGAAAATCATTGTAAAGCGACGCAAATTGGCGGTTGACAATGGTTTTGGAAAGGTGTCAATTTTAACTGTTATCCTCCCAAACAGGCACTATTTATTTTATCATACTTCATGTCTTAAATAAAAAAAAACTTTCCTGCTTTTATATAGGAATGACGTGAATTCTACGTCGAACCTTACGCGATTTCAGCATTTGACATGAAAGTATAACAATACTAAATGTGTAATAAATATAATTATACCATATTCCTAATCACTCACTGTGTCAGCCCTCGACCAATATCAGCCTTCGGGCCTTCGGTCATCTGGATGATATTAGTGTCTCGGATACAGGATATATTATATAAAAGGGTTTATATTATTCCCTTTTTATATTTTTATTCGAAATGATCTTTGACATTGTATCTTATGACGCACAGTAAACAGTAATACATGAAATTTTTTAGAGAAGTTTCTAGGAACTTGCGTATGTATAAGTCTTAACAGACTTTGACTTAGTTTAAAAATAAATTGTTTATGACAAGAAATTTGAATTGATGACGGCTTCATTTTTTGCATCTTATAAACTTACCTTAAACGTACATTAGAAATGCATAATTCAGTTATAGGGTCAATCAAGCAGGAATTGATGTATCAAAGTTGATTGCATATTTTGTTCTTTTAAAAAATCAATACGTTTAAGTGTTTTTGTTATATTCAGTAGTATATTCTCACTATATAACTGTATATAGACGAATAGTCAATAATTATAATATGTTTTACGGTGCGACCGTTGGGGCGAGCACAGCATGTGATCTAACAATGAATTATAATAAATTTGATAAAATAAGATTAACAACGTGAAATTTGAATGCCAAAAAATAAAACATACCTATTTTTCAGTAATTTTTCATTATTCATAGTTTATTAAGAAATGAACTCAATGTCTACCCAAGTTATACTCGTATAACCTGGGCTGGGGCAATTTACGCTTTATAATCCGCGAAGTATAACTTTGGTAGATATTGATTTCATTAAGAAATGAACTCAATGTCTACCCAAGTTATACGAGTATAACCTGGGTTGGGGCAATTTACGCTTTATAATCCGCACTGCATCCCCTCTTTTAAAGTGATTGTGATTATGATTGATTGATTGATTTCCCCCTTTTTTTTTGCAGTAGACATTTTTTCTTAAACTTACATATAAAACTTGACTCATCATAGAGCTCCCCCCATGCTAAAATTTTTTTCATTTTTGTCAATTTATACATAGAAAATCGACTTACCATGGATTTGCCCCTCCACTTAAAAAAAATAATTAATGTTTAATTTTATTTTTAATTTACGCTTAAAAATATTTGCTTATCATGTTAAAAGAACATAGTGTTGTCCCCCGCCCCCCCCCCCCCCCCCCCGCATGTAATAAATGGAAGTGAAAATAAAGAAACCATTGAACTGCTAAAGAGCTGAAGGATTAGAATTTTCATGATTTATTTTTCTTTTTGCTTGCAAAGATTTTTTGGATGAGGCTGCCATCCACCCACCCAACCCCTTTAAAAAAAGGCGCTGCTACGTATAACGTTACGTTTCAGGAAATTACCGTAATTATAGTGAATAAAATATTTGTGAGCATTCATCCAAATTAGTGCAATTTACAACTGTTTCCTGTATATGAAGAAATGTCCTTATTCTTCAGCTGTTCTTTATCTTAGCCTTTGCAAGATTTTGAGAGGATTTTGGTCATTTCAGCAGATTTACAATAACTTCAATTAGAGTAATTTCCCCTTATCAGTGCTTATTGTGACGTCAAAGCTGACGTTGGTTAAGTGTCGTCTTACTCTTTAAAACTCCCCTGAGAAATAAAAGTATGCGAAGTATACTGTTTTATTTACTTAAAAAGCATGATGTTCTTAAAATTACACATCTTATAAGCTTTTCAAAGGTTTTACTTTGATTCTCGGGAGAACGTGATGTTGGAACGTGAGGTTGGAAACCATTGGTACTATGAATTGTGGGTCAAAATTTACTGACTCCGAAAAAATATATCGGATCAATGTGTAAACGTTTGTGACGTCACGCGATTATTTTTGATTGAAAGTGTACTGAGGTGAACTTTAGAGGTAACATTGACTGTATGTCGCTTACATCGTTATTGTTTTTACTGTCTAAATTTGTCTTGCTGATTCTCGTGAGAGTGTGAAGTGATAAAAATTGCCATGATTACAGGGAACTACTGGGACGATTAAAACGATGCATTACTGGTCCGATCTACTGACGCCAAAAATATCCGTTGAATGAATGTGCAACTAGTCCGAATTTTCTATTCACACACGCCTTGCCGGTAGAGCTCGCTTCGCGCCGGCGCTGCGCTCGCTAATATTAGCTCGTCCGAAAAATATTGACTGGTCAATAATTTTTTTGATATTGACTGGCTAGGAATATCATCTAGAGAACATTCCCTCTATTTTAAAAAAATTGCCTCTGATTTGTTGATTCGTAAACGATGACGTAAATAACTTTTCTCAACTCCAAAACAAGGTGACGTCATAATAGACAGTCAGTCAAGGCAAGTAAACAACGGACGCGCAATGCGCCGGTTTGCTATCATGCCGGATATAAGGATTTGCGAATTACTGTGAAGTAAAATCAGGTAGAACATCTGTATGGTAATTCTTACGGTCGGCGGAATATGACCAGTGACGTTTGATGCTCAAGATATTTTGGAAATGAACTTTGCACAAAATTGAATTCGTGAATTCTTTATTGAGCTGAGAAAATTACGGCGATTTGTTTTCAATTACTTTCTTAAATTTTGGTTTGTTTCTTCATATAACAAAACAAAACAAATGTTGACTGTGTTTTCGGGCAACATTGATTATATTAGTCCCTTTGGGACGAAAATATTGCCCTCGCGTCGCGTCGCGTCGGGCAGTATTTCGTCCCTCGGGGGCTAATATAATCAATTTTGCCCTCAACCCAAGTCAATATTTGTATATTATTGCATATTGTAAAATAATAGATTTATTTAAGATGAGGCCACAGATATTATTTTCATTCTTTAATATTTTTTCAGCCAAAATAATCTGTTCTCTCACCCACCCACCCACACAGAAAGTCGTGATGAAGGTGGTATGGAACATCTCCATGTTGTGACGTATTATACATGTATATCGAAATAAACAATAAAATCAAGTATAATTTTATGAATAGTTTCTTTCACAGAATTCTCATCCGACAGCGTAGCGCAGTTAGTTAGAGGGTTTGCTATGGATCTGTAAGTCATGAGTTTGAATGCCACTGATTTTAAATTTTTTACAATTCTAAAAATTTTTAAACGTATTTTTGGGTTAAATATTGTGAGATTTGAAAATTCTTCACCAATGAAAGTATTTCATTTTTCATGTAATTTAATCCACATCTTATCGACAGATGTTTCAAACCACCTTAAAATTAATTAATTCATAGAATCAATACGTACGCTAAGACAATGAAGGGTTAAAGACATTGAAGGTCTATTTTCCCATCCCGATATATGATTTATTGTTGGAAAATAAATGAAAACTTAATACATTAAATGTTTAAATTTCTTACATGTTGAGTTAACATCTAAACCGTGTAATTGTAACTTGACATTTATCATCTTTTCTAGGTTTTAATGGTGATTGGTTTTCTTTTAATATAAAGTATCATTTTCAAATGTATAACGGGATATAGATACGGTTTGCTGACGTGATCAAAACATTTTGAAAAAAGAGAACAAACAGCTTGGCATGGGAATGTGAATTGAAATTTTCATTAATATTTATTAAACAATTTGATATACAATCCTTTTCACAACCTGTTGACATTTGACTTAATTATGTACTTAATATGAAACATGAGTCGAAAATGATAGTTCGACACGCATAGAAGTACGTGTTTATCCCTCAATTTTGTAACTTATATACTGATTGGGTCAACGTTATTTAAATACCAGTCAGTACGGTGGTAATTGTATATCAACTTTTGTTTGATTTCTATTTGAACGTATCAGCACTTCAGAATGGGGAAATTTATCGGTCTATTTCTCATTTTGAGCATTGCTTTAGCAGGTATACTTCTTTATATATTTTTAAGAGAAAGGCATACTTACATTATCATCTTCTTATTTTAATTTCAATCTGGTTTCAATAATTTTGTTTTTAATTAAGGAATGAAATCAATAGAACAGTTTACGCTCTTTTTTTCTAAACCACTTTGCGGTTAATAAAGAGTAAACTTACCAGCCCATTTTATATTCGTATAAAATGGGTAGTTATTGAATTCATTCCTTATGATTTAAGTTTTTGCTATTAGTTATATATTTAAACGGTCCTTTCACCTTTCAAATGACATTAAATGGTTCAATATGATATGATTCAAAATTTGCACCCATAACTGCCATTTTTTAAAAATGTTAAAGATACATTAAACTGTTGGTTTTTATTTTATCTTTTTTGTATTTTTTTTTTTTTTGTTTAAAAGTTTATATAAAATATGTTTTCACTTATTTATTTGATTTATTTGCACTTACTGGTAGTGAATGACGTCAGAAGTGACGCTATTTTTATAACTAAATCAAAATCAGTCAAAAATTGACTTTTTTTTTTTTTTATCTTTGTTTGAATGGGAAACATAGAGCGACACTTTGAGCAAGAAAAATATTTTTGTTACTTATTAATCTTGGATAGATACCTCTCTATGAAATTTTTTGTTTGTTCAAGCATGCGCTCAGTGTTTTTTGAAAGAAAAAACTGCTTGAAAACAAGCCATTTTAGGCAAAATATGCACAATTGGCGGTAAAAGGTAAATTTTATGATGTCGTATCTTTAAATTGTGGGCACTTGAATCAAAATGAAAATTATGAAAAATCTTCACACGCATATTTGTGCACAGAAAACAAAAAATATCAGTTATATGAGGATGTTCAATTTAGGGTGGCATTTTAGACTCAAATCATATATAGTCCTTTAAACGTAACGTCAGGCGGATTAATGTGTTTTTGAATTAAGTCTCACTGTGACGTAAGCAATATTCTTTATACGATATAACATAAATTTTTATAGTCAATCAGAAAGCGCATTACAGTAAGAATTTAATCATAACAGGATATCAACGTATGTGTTTTTTAAATGTCCAACATTTTTCATTGTGTAAAATAAAATGAAATTGATGCAATAATACATATCAAATGAATAAAACAAAAATTAAAACTATATGCAATTGTTTCGAAATGCTTAGCAATTAATATGTATGTCAACGTATTCAGTCAACAAGTAAACAATTGTGTATTGTTACACAAGGTATAAGTTTTAAATTGTATAATTTAAAATCTTTCAACTTTTTTGAGATCATTTATTATTGACATAGATATAATTTCGTAGTATCATTATTGTGATTATTATCATTAACTTTTTCAGGAACATTGTTTCCAGAAATAGATGCAAGTAAGTTTTGTTTTTTGTTCTTGATAATAAAATTGATAACTGAATATCATATTCCAATAATATGAATACATTTCCATTTTTGAATATCACATAACCATACTATAAATACATATTTTTTTAATGGATATTGTATTTTCAGATTATTCTGTTGATCACCATTATTTATATTAAATGTCAAACAATTTTACAACTTCAGGTATTCAGAAAAGATTTACGTGTGAGATGGGTGGAGTTCGGTTCTGTTTAGCTCATTGCCTGGCTCTTGGTTACAGGGGTGCTTGGTGTGACAGCAGGAATGTTTGTCATTGTAGATAAGTACGTTGAACTAATTTATGTCCATAATTTGATATTTTGCTGCATCTCTGTGTGTGTAAAATCGTTTATTTAAAGGCTGCATAATACAGAAAGATTATAGACAATTTGGTCAAAACAAGGTGATTATGGGATGCACGTAAAAGTATTTCTAAGGTTTTCACAAATAAGAACTTACTGTATCATTAAAAGTAAAAACAAAAGAAATTGTCAATTAAATACATTTTATGTTTCCGGTCCTTTTTGTAATATAGGTTTTCATTCTTAATACTAAACACTTTTCAAATCATGTTGAACATTTGCCGTAGAAACAGTATTCAAAGGTAGCAAATCAACTGACTTCTTGAATAACGTCTCCACAATGTATAAATTTGATAAAATTGTCAAATCATTTTTTTTTTTTTGCTTTACAGGTGCTCAAGGAGAATACGAGAAGTTATTCTTTGTGAAGCACAGTTGAATAAAACTTGAATAAAAATATCAATTTCATTTATTTTTTATGAATCTGTTTCATCTTGCAATTTGCTCAACTAACATATTTGATCACTGAATTGTTGTATACAATAACAACACTGCCGATTTGTTTTAATATAGTCATTTTCCATTTCATATCTTTAGCAATTGATTTATACATAACATATCAAATTTAAGCAATATTCATTTCTGTTTCAAATAAAATACAATTCATGATTCTTATAGTCAAAATGATTGCTAAAATATGAAATGGAAAATGAGTATGTTAAGACAATTCACAGAAAACATTTAAAAGCAATAATAAACAATTCTTTAAACTACTTGATAATGAATGATATGATGTATACATGATTTAGAACAAAGAGCTTTAATAAAAACACCTGCCGATACTAGCATTTCTTTCCAGATATCTGATATACCTTTTGGGGTACATATCAAAAGGGGTGATGTAGTCTACAAAATTAAAATCAGAATTCACGAGGTACGAATGATAGTATCGAATCAACGCGCGGTAGCAAACAATTGCACGTATTGTTGTTTAATATGTAGCTAGTTGTTTAAAAATATATATAAAAAGATATAACGCATAGGAGATAAAAGGTATCAAATGGAACCATATTTGAACAATATAGCGTAACAAAGGGAAAAAAATAATATTATTTCACTTACCTTTCAGCAGTCGATTAAATCTTTAAAAGGATTGTGTATCATCTAACAAGTTCTATTCTAATGAATATTTATCCAAACTTATATACGTAGCATCTATTTTAGGCCTCCCGGAAAAAGGAAAATAGTAAGAAAGTTCAACGTCTCATCTTTAACTTTATATGGAATAAATCAAAAAGAAAAAAACGCAATACTCTTATCGGTAGTGTTAGAAATGGTGGCCGAGGTATCATTGAAGTAGAAAGTAAACTCAAGGCTTTAAAAGCGGCCTGGTTACCCAGAATATGGAAATCAAAAGAAGTTCTGTATAGTATACTGAACAGTTTTTGTAACAAATATTATATAAATGTACAATGTAATGTATATTTATAATTTTCGAGTACCGTAGATAATAAAAAATGTTCACTGTTTTATAAAGAAGTACTTTGTGCTCTAAATGAATGTAAAAAATATCCCGATTAGATGCAGTTTCAAATGTCGATATACTTCGACTGTTGAACAGTTGTTATATGCGATACAAAGGAAATGGATTATTTTTCGAAAACTGGGTTAAGAGTGGCAGCCTATTTGTTGATACACTGGATGATAATGGCAGAATTCGATCTTTAAAAAGTTTTACTTATTTTATTAAATATAAATCAAATTGGTTATGTGAATATAAGACTATTATCTCCATGTCAAAATTTGTGGATAAGAAAATTGGTTTAGAATTTTTATTTTCAAACTGGTTCTGATAACTTGTATGGAAGAAACTGTAATTTTTTTTTGCAGAAATTTTATGAAGATGATGTTTACAAAACCTTGCTTACAGACAAGAATGTAAAAAGAGTTTGAAATTCATGGTATTCAACAATGGGGAAAAAATATATGTCTTTAAAAGTTTAGATGTCGAAGATAAACAAATATCTGACTTCAATTATCGACTACTTAATAATATACTGTGTAACAACCTATATTTATAAATTAGGACCTTTTGACAATAAACTTCGAAATGGCTACAACAGTGTAATGGCTTATATACTGTAGAAACACATATTTTCGTTGGTTCAAAATTTTGTGTTTTTTTAACCAAATAAAATTCCGTTGGCATTTAATTTCGTCATATTTTTATCTCTTTGTATTCATTAATACTTTGGTTAAATATTCGTCATGGATTTAATTTCGTTGAATTATATTGCCAACGAAAATAACGAAATTAAATCCTCAACGAATATTTGTGTTTCTACAGTATTTGATATTTCAACAAATGTGAGATGATGTCCGTAAGCTATAATTGAATTCTACATGATAAGTAATTATTATGAAATTAATCAAAAACCTACTTTCATTTTCGATAAACTAGCCCGAAATAGTAAAAATGAGGGCAAAGGTTAGACACCATTTAGCGGTTTAAAGTCATCCGGAGTTTGCATCAAAATTAATGCTTGCAATGAAAAAATATTGAATGATTACGAAAAGAGTGAACATATTTACTAGGAACTAACTTATACTGCACACAGACGTTAAATTTTTGACAAAGGTTGAATAATTAAAATAAGTCAGTTCGTTTCTTGAATGCGCATTTCAATTTTGATGTACAGAACGCTTGCGAAACGCAACCCCTGGTGATAAAATGGGATAGAACTTTCCAGAACGGGGTACCCAAGAACGTGGGTTGACTAATTGGCGAAAAGTGTAGGACGAGTTCATCATGCATCGCGGGCAGACACTTTGGATCGGACATTTTTGGTTAATACATCACTATGAGGATGAATAAATACAATGGGACAATCTAATGCAATTTCAGTTTTGATGGGAATAATTTTCCAAAACGGAGTGCCCATATTATATATCATATTATAACGCGGACACGATTGATATCAAGTATAAAGGTACACTAAGCATGTGATGAATGTCAATGATTTTCCTACTAATTTTGTACGTTAATCTACATCTTATTGACAGATGTTCCATGCCATCTTAAAATTAATTAACTCATAGAATTAATACGTACACTAAGACAATAAAGGTTAAAAAACATTGAGGGTCTATTTTCCCATCCCAATATATGATTTATTGTTGAAAAATAAATAAAAACTTAATACATTAAATGTTGAAATTTCTTACATGTTGAGCTAACATCTAAACCGTGTAATTTTAACGACATTTATAAACTTTTCAGGTTTTAATGATGATTGAGTTTTTTAAAAACATAAGTTATCATTTTTGGATGTACAGCGGGATATAAATACGGGTTGCTCACGTGATCAAATTCCATGAAGCCCGAATTTTTCAGCTTAAATGCCAGAAAATTAGATTTATAGTGTTTCAATTTATGTCATGTTGATATCTTTAAATAATAGTAATAATAAAAACCCAATTCCATCACTCGTTATCATTTTGAAAAAGCAGACAAAAAGAAATGTGAATTGAAATTTTCATTAATATTTATTAAACAATTTGATATACAATCCTTTTCACAACCTGTTGACATTTGACTTAATTATCTACTTAATATGAAACATGAGTCGAAAATAATAGTTCGACACGCATAGAAGTACGTGTTTATCCCTCAATTTTGTAACTTATATACTGATTGGGTCAAGGTTATTTATATACCAGTCAGTTCGGTGGTAATTGTATATCAACTTTTGTTGGATTTCTATTTGGACGTATCAGCACTTCAGAATGGGGAAATTTATCGGTCTATTTCTCATCTTGAGCATTGCTTTAGCAGGTATACTTCTTTATATATTTTTAAGAGAAAGGCATACTTACATTATCATCTCCTTATTTTAAATACAATCTGGTTTCAATAATTTTGTTTTTAATTAAGGAATGAAATCAATAGAACAGTTTTCGCTCTTTTTTTCTAAACCACTTCGCGGTTTATAAAGAGTAAACTTCCCAACCCATTTTATATTCGTATAAAATGGGTAGTTATTGAATTCATTCTTTATGATTTAATTTTTTTGCTATTAGTTATATATTTAAACGGTCCTTTCACCTTTCAAATGACATTAAATGGTTCAATATGATATGAGTCAAAATTTGCACCCATAACTGCCATTTTTTAAAAAATGTTAAAGATATATTAAACTGATGGTCTTTATTTTATCTTTTTTGTATTTTTTTTTCTGTTTAAAAGTTTATATAAAATATGTTTTCACTTATTTATTTGATTTATTTGCACTTACTGGTAGTGAATGACGTCAGAAATGACGCTATTTTTATAACTAAATCAAAATCAGTCACAAATTGACATTTTTCTGATCTTTGTTTGAATGGGAAACATAGAGCGACACTTTGAAAAAGAAAATTTTTTTGTTACTTATTAATCTTGGATAGATACATCTCTGATGAAATTTTTTGTTTGTTCAAGCATGCGCTCAGTGTTTTTTGAAAGAAAAAAACTGCTTGAAAACAAGCCATTTTAGGCAAAATATGCACAATTGGCGGTAAAAGGTAAATCTTATGATGTCGTATCTCTAAATTGTGGGCCCTTGAATCAAAATGAAAATTATGACAAATCTTCACACGCATAAAACAAAAAATATCATTGATATGATGATGTTCAATTTAAGGGGTCATTTTAGACTCAAATCATATATAGACCTTTAAACGTAACGTCAGGCGGATTAATGTGTTTTCAATTTAGTCTCACTGTGACGTAGGCAATAAACAATTGGGTATTGTTACACAAGGTATAAGTTTAAAATTGTATAATTTAAAATCTTTCAACTTTTTTGAGATCATTTTTTATTGACATAGATATAATTTCGTAGTATCATTATTGTGATTATGATCATTAACTTTTTCAGGAACATTGTTTCCAGAAATAGATGCAAGTAAGTTTGTTGTTTTTTTTCTTGATAATAAAATTGATAACTGAATATCATATTCCAATAATATGAATACATTTCCATTTTTGAATATCACATAACCATACTATAAATACATATTTTTTTAATGGATATTGTATTTTCAGATTATTTAGTTGATCACCGTTATTTACATTGAATGTCAAACAATTTTACAACTTCAGGTATTCAGAAAAGATTTACGTGTGAAATGGGTGGAGTTCGGTTCTGTTTAGCTCATTGCCTGGCTCTTGGTTACAGGGGTGCTTGGTGTGACAGCAGGAATGTTTGTCATTGTAGATAAGTACGTTGAACTAATTTATGTCCATAATTTGATATTTTGCTGCATCTCTGTGTGTGTAAAATCGATTATTAAAAGGCTGCATAATACTGAAAGACTATAGATAATTTGGCCAAAAGAAGGTGATTATGGGAAGCACGTAAAAGTATTTTTAAGGTTTTAACAAAAAAGAAGTTACTTTATCATTAAAAGAAAAAACAAAAGAAATTGTCAATTAAATACATTTTATGTTTTCGTCATTTTTGTAATAGAAGTTTTCATTCTTAATACTAAACACTTTTCAAATCATGTTGAAAATTTGCCGTAGAAACAGTATTCTAAGACAGCAAATCAACTGTCTTCTTGAACAACGTCTGCACAATGTATAAATTTGATAAAATTGTCAAATCATTCTTTTTGCTTTGCAGGTGCTCAAGGAGAATGCGAGAAGTTATTCTTTGTGAAGCACAGTTGAATAAAACGTGAATAAAAATATCAATTTCATTTTTTTTTTATGAATCTGTTTCATTTTGCAATTTGCTCAACTAACATATTTGATCACTGAATTGTTGTATACAATAACAACACTGCCGATTTGTTTTAATATAATCATTTTCCATTTCATATCTTTAGCAATTGATTTATACATAACATATCAAATTTAAGCAATATTCATTTCTGTTTCAAATAAAATACAATTCATGATTCTTATAGTCAAAATGATTGCTAAAATATGAAATGGAAAATGAGTATGTTAAGACAATTCAAAGAAATTAACCATATTTTGAAATTAAAAAACATTTAAAAGCAATAATAAACAATTCTTTAAACTACTTGATAATGAATGATATGATGTATACATGATTTAGAACAAAGAGCTTTAATAAAAACACCTGCCGATACTAGCATTTCTTTCCAGATATCTGATATACCTTTTGGGGTACATATCAAAAGGGGTGATGTAGTCTACAAAATTAAAATCAGAATTCACGAGGTACGAATGTATCGAATCAACGCGCAGTAGCAAACAATTGCACGTATTGTTGTTTAATATGTAGCTAGTTATTTAAACATATATATAAAAAGATATAACGCATAGGAGATAAAAAGTATCAAATGGAATGATATTTGAACAATATAGCGTATCAAAGGGAAAAAAATAATATTATTTCACTTACCTTACAGCAGTCGATTAAATCTTTAAAAGGAATGTGTATCATCTACCAAGTTCTCTTCTAATGAATATTTATCCAACCTTATATACGTAGCATCTATTTTAGGCCTCCCAGAAAAGGAAAATAGTAAGAAAGTTCAACGTCTCATCTTTAACTTTATATGGAATAAATCAAAAAGAATAAAAGGCAATACTCTTATCGGTAGTGTTAGAAATGGTGGTCGAGGTATCATTGAAGTAGAAAGTAAACTCAAGGCTTTAAAAGCGGCCTGGTTACCCAGAATATGGAAATCAAAAGAAGTTCTGTATAGTATACTGAACAGTTTTTGTAACAAATATTATATAGATGTACAATGTAATGTATATTTACAATTTTCGAGTACCGTAGATAATAAAAAATGTTCACTGTTTTATAAAGAAGTACTTTGTGCTCTTAATGAATGTAAAAAATATCCCGATTTGATGTAATCTCAAATGTCAATATACTTCGACAGTCCATGTGGAACAGTTGTAATATGCGATACAAAGGAAATGTATAATTTTTCGAAAACTGGGTTAAGAGTGGCAGCCTATTTGTTAAAGATACACTGGATGATAATGGCAGAATTCGATCTTAAGAAAGTTTTACTTATTTTATAAAATATAAATCTAATTGGTTATGTGAATATAAGACTATTATCTCCATGTCAAAATTTGTGGATAAGAAAATTGGTTTAGAATTTTTATTTTCAAACTGGTTCTGATAACTTGTATGGAAGAAAATGTAATTTTTTTTTTTTGCAGAAATTTTATGAAGATGAAGTTTACAAAACCTTGCTTACAGACAAGAATGTAAAAAGAGTTTGAAATTCATGATACTCAACAATGGGGAAAATATATGTCTGTAAAAGCTTAGATGTCGAAGATAAACAAATATCTGACTTCAGTTACCGACTACTTAATAATTCTTTGTGTAACAACCTATATTTATAAATAAGGACCTTTTGACAATAAACTTCGAAATGACTGCACCAGTGTAATGGCTAATATATTTGATATTTCAACAAATGTGAGATGATGTCCGTAAGCTATATTAAATTATACATGATAAGTAAGTATGATGGAATTAATCAAAAACCTACCTTCATTTTCGATAAACTAGCCCGAAATAGCAAAAATGAGAGTAAAGTGGTAGACACGCTTTGGCGGTTTAAAGTCATCCGGAGTTTGCATCAAAATTAATGCTTGCATTGAAAAAAGATTGAATGATTACGTAAAGAGTGAATATATTTACTAGGAACTAACTTATACTGCACACAGACGTTAAATGGTGACAAGCGTTGAATAATTAAAATAAGTCAATTCGTTTCTTGAATGTGCATTTCAATTTTGATGTACAGAACGCTTGCGAAACGCGACCCCTGGTGATAGAATGGAATAGAACTTTCCAGAACGGGGTAACCAAGAACGTGGGTTGACTAATTGGCGAAAAGTGTAGGAGGAGTTCATCATGCATCGCGGGCAGATACTTTGGATCGGACATTTTTGGTTAATACATCACTATGATGGTGAATAAATACAATGGAACAATCTAATGCAATTTTAGTTTTAATGGGAATAATTTTCCAAAACGGAGTGCCCGTATTCTAAATCATATATCATATTATAACGCGGACACGAATTATATCAAGTATAAAGGTACACTAAGCATGTGATGAATGTCAATGATTTTCCTACTAATTTTGTACGTTAATCTACATCTTATTGACAGATGTTCCATGCCATCTTAAAATTAATTAATTCATAGATTTAATACCTACACTAAGACAATAAAGGTTAAAAAAACATTGAGGGTCTATTTTCCCATCCCGATATATGATTTATTGTTGAAAAATAAATAAAAACTTAATACATTAAATGTTGAAATTTCTTACATGTGGAGCTAACATCTAAAACGTGTAATTGTAACGACATTTATAAACTTTTCTAGGTTTTAATGGTGATTGAGTTTTTTAAAAACATAAGGTATAATTTTTTGGGTGTATAGCGGGATATAAATACGGGTTGCTCACGTAATCAAATCCCATGAAGCCCGGATTTTTCAGCTTAAATGCCTGAAAATTAGATTAATAGTGTTTCAATTTATGTCATGTTGATATCTTTAAATATTAGTAATAATAAAAACCCAATTCCATCACTCGTTATCATTTTGAAAAAGCAGACAAAAGAAATGGGAATTGAAATTTTCATTAATATTTATTAAACAATTTGATATACAATCCTTTTCACAACCTGTTGACATTTGACTTAATTATCTACTTAATATGAAACATGAGTAGAAAATGATAGTTCGACACGCATAGAAGTACGTGTTTATCCCTCAATTTTGTAACTTATATATACTGATTGGGTCAAGGTTATTTATATACCAGTCAGGACGGTGGTAATTGTCTATCAACTTTGTTGCATTTCTATTTGGACGTATCAGCACTTCAGAATGGGGAAATTTATCGGTCTCTTTCTCATCTTGAGCATTGCTTTAGCAGGTATACTTCTTTATATATTTTTAAGACAAAGGCATACTTACATTATCATCTCCTTATTTTAAATACAATCTGGTTTCAATAATTTTGTTTTTAATTAAGGAATGAAATCAATAGAACAGTTTACGCTCTTTTTTTCTAAACCACTTTGCGGTTTATAAATAGTAAACTTCCCAACCCATTTTATATTCATATAAAATGGGTAGCTATTGAATTCATTCTTTATGATTTAATTTTTTTGCTATAAGTTATATATTTAAACGGTCCTTTCACCTTTCAAATGACATTAAATGGTTCAATATGATATGATTCAAAATTTGCACCCATAACTGCCATGTTTTAAAAATGTTAAAGATACATTAAACTGTTGGTCTTTATTTCATCTTTTTTGTATTTTTTTTTCTGTTTAAAAGTTTATATAAAATATGTTTTCACTTATTTATCTGATTTATTTGCACTTACTGGTAGTGAATGACGTCAGAAGTGACGCTATTTTTATAACTAAATCAAAATCAGTCACAAATTGACATTTTTCTGATCTTTGTTTATATGGGAAACATAGAGCGACACCTTGAACAAGAAAAATATTTTTGTTACTTATTAATCTTGGATAGATACATCTCTGATGAAATTTTTTGTTTGTTCAAGCATGCGCTCAGTGTTTTTTGAAAGAAAAAACTGCTTGAAAACAAGCCATTTTAGGCAACATATGTACAATTGGCGGTAAAAGGTAAATTTTATGATGTATCTCTAAAGTGTTGGCACTTGAATCAAAATGAAAATTATGACAAATCTTCACACGCATATTTGTGCACAAAAAAACAAAAAATATCAGTAATATGATGATGTTCAATTTAGGGTGGCATTTTAGACTCAAATCATATATAGTCCTTTAAACGTAACGTCAGGCGGATTAATGTGTTTTTGAATTTAGCCTCACTGTGACGTAGGCAATATTTTTAGTACGATATAACATCAATTTTTATAGTCAATCAGAAAGCGCGTAACAGTAAGAATTTAATCATAACAAGATATCAACGTATGTGTATTTTAAATGTCCAACATTTCTCATTGTGTAAAATAAAATGAAATTGATGCAATACTACATATCAAATGAATAAAACAAAAATTAAAACTATACAGAATTGTTTCGTAATGCTTAGCAATTAATATGTATGTCAACGTCTTCAGTCAACAAGTAAACAATTGTGTATTGTTACACAAGGTATAAGTTTAAAATTGTATAATTTAAAATCTTTCAACTTTTTTTAAGATCATTTTTTATTATTGACATAGATATAGTTTCGTAGTATCATTATTGTGATTATTATCATTAACTTTTTCAGGAACATTGTTTCCAGAAATAGATGCAAGTAAGTTTTGTTTTTTGTTCTTGATAAAAGAATTGATAACTGAATATCATATTCCAATAATATGAATACATTTCCATTTTTGAATATCACATAACCATACTATAAATACATATTTTTTTTAATGGATATTGTATTTTCAGATTATTCTGTTGATCACCATTATTTATATTAAATGTCAAACAATTTTACAACTTCAGGTATTCAGAAAAGATTTACGTGTGAGATGGGTGGAGTTCGGTTCTGTTTAGCTCATTGCCTGGCTCTTGGTTACAGGGGTGCTTGGTGTGACAGCAGGAATGTTTGTCATTGTAGATAAGTACGTTGAACTAATTTATGTCCATAATTTGATATTTTGCTGCATCTCTGTGTGTGTAAAATCGTTTATCTAAAGGCTGCATAATACAGAAAAATTATAGATAATTTGGTCAAAAGAAGATGATTATGGGAGGCACGTAAAAGTATTTCTAAGGTTTTCACAAATAAGAACTTACTGTGTCATTTAAAGTAAAAACAAAAGAAATTGTCATTTAAATACATTTTATGTTTCCAGTCCTTTTATAATGTAGGTTTTCATTCTTAATTCTAAACACTTTTAAAATCATGTTGAACATTTGCCGTAGAAACAGTATTCAAAAGTAGCAAATCAACTGCCTTCTTGAACAACGTCTGCACAATGTATAAATTTGATAAAATTGTCAAATCATTATTTTTTTTTTTTGCTTTACAGGTGCTCAAGGAGAATGCGAGAAAATATTCTTTGTGAAGCACAGTTGAATAAAACTTGAATAAAAATATCAATTTCATTTATTTTTTATGAATCTGTTTCATTTTGCAATTTGCTCAACTAACATATTTGATCACTGAATTATTGTATACAATAACAACACTGCCGATTTGTTTTAATATAATCATTTCCCATTTCATATTTTTAGCAATTGATTTATACATAACATATCAAATTTAAGCAATATTCATTTCTGTTTCAAATAAAATACAATTCATGATTCTTATAGTCAAAATGATTGCTAAAATATGAAATGGAAAATGAGTATGTTAAGACAATTCAAAGAAATTAACCATATTTTGAAATTAAAAAACATTTAAAAGCAATAATAAACAATTCCCTAAACTACTTGATAATGAATGATATGATGTATACATGATTTAGAACAAAGAGCTTTAATAAAAACACCTGCCGATACTAGCACTTCTTCCCAGATATCTGATATACCTTTTGGGGTATATATCAAAAGGGGTAATGCAGTCTACCAAATTAAAATCAGAATTCACGAGGTACGAATGATAGTATCGAATCAACGCGCGGTAGCAAACAATTGCACGTATTGTTGTTTAATATGTAGCTAGTTATTTAAAAATATATATGAAAAGATATAACGCATAGGAGATAAAAAGTATCAAATGGAACCATATTTGAACAATATAGCGTAACAAAGGGAAAAAATAATATTATTTCACTTACCTTACAGCAGTCGATTAAATCTTTAAAAGGAATGTGTATCATCTACCAAGTTCTCTTCTAATGAATATTTATCCAACCTTATATACGTAGCATCTATTTTAGGCCTCCCAGAAAAGGAAAATAGTAAGAAAGTTCAACGTCTCATCTTTAACTTTATATGGAATAAATCAGAAAGAATAAAAGGCAATACTCTTATCGGTAGTGTTAGAAATGGTGGTCGAGGTATCATTGAAGTAGAAAGTAAACTCAAGGCTTTAAAAGCGGCCTGGTTACCCAGAATATGGAAATCAAAAGAAGTTCTGTATAGTATACTGAACAGTTTTTGTAACAAATATTATATAGATGTACAATGTAATGTATATTTACAATTTTCGAGTACCGTAGATAATAAAAAATGTTCACTGTTTTATAAAGAAGTACTTTGTGCTCTTAATGAATGTAAAAAATATCCCGATTTGATGTAATCTCAAATGTCAATATACTTCGACAGTCCATGTGGAACAGTTGTAATATGCGATACAAAGAAAATGTATAATTTTTCGAAAACTGGGTTAAGAGTGGCAGCCTATTTGTTAAAGATACACTGGATGATAATGGCAGAATTCGATCTTAAGAAAGTTTTACTTATTTTATAAAATATAAATCTAATTGGTTATGTGAATATAAGACTATTATCTCCATGTCAAAATTTGTGGATAAGAAAATTGGTTTAGAATTTTTATTTTCAAACTGGTTCTGATAAATTGTATGGAAGAAAATGTAATTTTTTTTTTTTTTGCAGAAATTTTATGAAGATGAAGTTTACAAAACCTTGCTTACAGACAAGAAAGTAAAAAGAGTTTGAAATTCATGGTACTCAACAATGGAAACAATATATGTCTGTAAGAGCTTAGATGTCGAAGATAAACAAATATCTGACTTCAGTTACCGACTACTTAATAATTCATTGTGTAACAACCTATATTTATAAATAAGGACCTTTTGACAATAAACTTCGAAATGGCTGCACCAGTGTAATGGCTAATATATTTGATATTACAACAAATGTGAGATGATTTCCGTAAGCTATTGTAACGGGAAACCTGTACGTTTCCACTTCGGATTCATTATAATTCACAGTGAGAGAAAACACATTCGTATAGTTTTAAAAGACGATTTATTAAGTTAATTAATAAGTTGTTTGTTATAATATAAATTAAACAGAGGGAGTTGGTGGATATTGAATACCTACATGAAGAGGTCAAAATAAAAGCAACCGTGCTTTTCAACTGTCCGTTCAGTACTGTCGTTGCAGAAGTACCGGTGGTCAGGCCGTCAACAGACGTTGTTAAGAACGGCCTGACGCACGCGCGACGTCGGCAACGAACCCGAACTTTACAACATGTAATAATATAAAAATACATGCTATATAATAATGAATATATTTACAACAATAAAACAACACAAGACATAATGATCATATTAGATATAACAATACATCATCCACCATTACACTCCCCCCTTCTTAAGACTTAATGTATGCGATACATACATTAGTCCAATATACAAAGTGTAATAAAAATAAATAAATAACAGATAAGCTCACATTGCCATGGATATACATATACATCTCAAGAAACAGTTCATAAATATAATACAACACCTGAGATCTTTGACAAACAAATACCGTTATATAGATCTATGCTATATAGAGCTATTCATATAACATACATAATCACATGCATATATACAATTGCATTTAATACAATACATGTAGTAGATACAAATTATGTATCGTTACAATAAAAAAAGGAATTTTACAAGAGAAACAATATCATTACAGATTCAAGAAATATAAATAATTAGGCACAAGTCCGCATACAGTTAATAGGACACAGTCACAAATCACAGGGATTATTGAAGAAGGAAACATGAATGGATAATACCTCACAGTTCAGTAAAAAGAAGATGAGCCGCTTTCAGATCTGCAAGTTCCTTGCGCAAACGCAGGTTTTCTACTTCCAATTTCCGCCGCTTTTCCCTCTCCGCCAGCAGATCCGGAGTGTTGGACATCATAGTGCGAAGCTTCTCCTCCGCCACCTTCTTCTTCTGTTGCACCGAGAATGACAATCCCTCTAACCACTGAATGTACGCCAAGATGTCTTCCTGGCTCTCGGGGACCTCGGGGAAGGCAAACGGGGGAAGATCCTGACATCTGGTCTGCGTGGACACATCAAGTGGAAGAACGGAACAGACTGAACGATCCCTGGAAAGATATTCCTGAACTGTGAGGACTCGTCCTCTCTTCGCTGGTGGTTCCAATTCCAACGGATCCGGGCAAGGGATCTCCACAGGGGCATCAGGAGCAGATGAAGAAACCGTCAAAGATTCCGGTACCAACGGCATTGGAGGAACATCCTTGTCCGCAGTAGAGCTGCTCCTACCGTAGAAGGTAAACATGCCAGGGTTAATGAAGGATCCATTGGGCCTAGAATTTCTCTGGCTTTTGGAAAGAATGCTTTCCACTAGTCCTTTGGCAGTGTTGTGGACACGGAGAAGATGGACCTTCATGTCGTACCTCCTACGGCAAGACACTTTACAGTGGAATACAGGACAGGAGTAGGAAACAACTTCAGGGAGGTGTTTTTCCGTCTTATGTCGTTGGTACTTCGCCTTGGTGGGAAAGACGAGAGATGGGGGACAGCCGTCTATCGGACAGGACATGTCCGGGGAGAAGAAGAACTCTATGTTCTTTTGAAAATCCGTAGATGTGACTGGTGGTCGGAAGACAGGAGTGTCATCGAGGAAGTCCATCTCCTGATCATCAACTAAAAGATCTAGGGCAAAGTCGTTAAAATCCATTCTGTAATTAAAATAATAGCACAAATGATTCATAACTAGTATCTAAAATTGTCAAGTTTAAATATACCCCCTTTCAAAAAAAAAAAATAAAAAAAAAAAAATATATTTATAAATAAGGACCTTTTGACAATAAACTTCGAAATGGCTGCACCAGTGTAATGGCTAATATATTTGATATTTCAACAAATGTGAGATGATTTCCGTAAGCTATATTAAATTATACATGATAAGTAATTATGATGGAATTGATCAAAAACCTACTTTCATTTTCGATAAACTAGCCCGAAATAGCAAAAATGAGAGTAAAGTGGTAGACATGCTTTGGCGGTTTAAAGTCATCCGGAGTTTGCATCAAAATTAATGCTTGCAATGAAAAAAGATTGAATGATTACGTAAAGAGTAAATATATTTACTAGGAACTATCTTATACTGCACACAGACGTTAAATGGTGACAAGCGTTGAATAATTAAAATAAGTCAATTCGTTTCTTGAATGTGCATTTCAATTTTGATGTACAGAACGCTTGCGAAACGCGACCCCTGGTGATAGAATGGAATAGAACTTTCCAGAACGGGGTAACCAAGAACGTGGGTTGACTAATTGGCGAAAAGTGTAGGAGGAGTTCATCATGCATCGCGGGCAGATACTTTGGATCGGACATTTTTGGTTAATACATCACTATGATGGTGAATAAATACAATGGAACAATCTAATGCAATTTTAGTTTTAATGGGAATAATTTTCCAAAACGGAGTGCCCGTATTCTATATCATATATCATATTATAACGCGGACACGAATTATATCAAGTATAAAGGTACACTAAGCATGTGATGAATGTCAATGATTTTCCTACTAATTTTGTACGTTAATCTACATCTTATTGACAGATGTTCCATGCCATCTTAAAATTATTTAATTCATAGATTTAATACGTACACTAAGACAATAAAGGTTAAAAAACATTGAGGGTCTATTTTCCCATCCCGATATATGATTTATTGTTGAAAAAAAAATAAAAACTTAATACAATAAATGTTGAAATTTCTTATATGTTGAGCTAACATTTAAAACGTGTAATTGTAACGACATTTATAAACTTTTCTAGGTTTTAATGATGATTGAGTTTTTTAAAGACATAAGGTATTATTTTTGGGTGTATAGCGGGATATAAATACGGGTTGCTCACGTAATCAAATCCCATGAAGCCCGGATTTTTCAGCTTAAATGCCTGAAAATTAGATTAATAGTGTTTCAATTTATGTCATGTTGATATCTTTAAATAATAATAATATAAAAACCAATTCCAGCACTCGTAATCATTTTGAAAAAGCAGACAAAAAAATGTGAATTGAAATTTTCATTAATATTTAATCAACAATTTGATATACAATCCTTTTCACAACCTGTTGACATTTGACTTAATTATCTACTTAATATGAAACATGAGTAGAAAATGATAGTTCGACACGCATAGAAGTACGTGTTTATCCCTCAATTTTGTAACTTATATATACTGATTGGGTCAAGGTTATTTATATACCAGTCAGGACGGTGGTAATTGTCTATCAACTTTTGTTGCATTTCTATTTGGACGTATCAGCACTGCAAAATGGGGAAATTTATCGGTCTCTTTCTCATCTTGAGCATTGCTTTAGCAGGTATACTTCTTTATATATTTTTAAGACAAAGGCATACTTACATTATCATCTTCTTATTTTAATTTCAATCTGGTTTCAATAATTTTGTTTTTAATTAAGGAATGAAATCAATAGAACAGTTAACGGTTTTTTTTTTCTAAACCCCTTTGCGGTTTATAAAGAGAAAACTTCCCAACCCATTTTATATTCATATAGAATGGGTAGCTAATGAATTCATTCCTTATGATTTAATTATTGGCTATTAGTTATATATTTAAACGGTCCTTTCACCTTTCAAATGACATTAAATGATACAATATGATATGAGTCAAAATTTGCACCCATAACTGGCATTTTTTTAAATGTTAAAGATACATTAAACTGTTGTTTTTTATTTTATCTTTTTTGTATTTCTTTTTTTTTCTTTTCTTTTTTTAAAAGTTTATATAAAATATGTTTTCACTTATTTATTTGATTTATTTGCACTTACTGGTAGTGAATGACGTCAGAAGTGACGCTATTTTTATAACTAAATCAAAATCAGTCAAAAAATGACATTTTTCTGATCTTTGTTTGAATGGGAAACATAGAGCGACACTTTGAACAAGAAAAATATTTTTGTTACTTATTAATCTTGGATAGATACATCTCTGATGAAATTTTTTGTTTGTTCAAGCATGCGCTCAGTGTTTTTTTGAAAGAAAAAAACTGCTTGAAAACAAGCCATTTTAGGCAAAATATGCACAATTGGCGGTAAAAGGTAAATTTTATGATGTCGTATCTCTACATTGTGTGGGTATTTGAATCAAAATGAAAATTATGACAAATCTTCACACGCATATTTGTGCACAAAAAACAAAAAATATCAGTAATATGAGGATGTTCAATTTAGGGGGGGGGGGGCATTTTAGACTCAAATCATATATAGTCCTTTAAACGTAACGTCAGGCGGATTATTGTGTTTTTGAATTTAGTCTCACTGTGACGTAGGCAATATTCTTAGTACGATATAACATCAATTTTTATCGCCAATCAGAAAGCGCGTTACAGTAAGAATTTAATCATAACAGGATATCAACGTATGTGTTTTTTAAATGTCCAACATTTCTCATTGTGTAAAATAAAATGAAATTGATGCAATACTACATATCAAATGAATAAAACAAAAATTAAAACTATATGCAATTGTTTCGAAACGCTTAGCAATTAATATATATGTCAACGTCTTCAGTCAACAAGTAAACAATTGTGTATTGTTACACAAGGTATAAGTTTAAAATTGTATAATTTAAAATCTTTCAACTTTTTTGAGATCATTTTTTATTGACGTAGATATAATTTCGTAGTATCATTATTGTGATTATTATCATTAACTTTTTCAGGAACATTGTTTCCAGAAATAGATGCAAGTAAGTTTGTTGTTTTTTTTCTTGATAATAAAATTGATAACTGAATATCATATTCCAATAATATGAATACATTTCCATTTTTGAATATCACATAACCATACTATAAATACATATTTTTTTAATGGATATTGTATTTTCAGATTATTTAGTTGATCACCGTTATTTACATTGAATGTCAAACAATTTTACAACTTCAGGTATTCAGAAAAGATTTACGTGTGAAATGGGTGGAGTTCGGTTCTGTTTAGCTCATTGCCTGGCTCTTGGTTACAGGGGTGCTTGGTGTGACAGCAGGAATGTTTGTCATTGTAGATAAGTACGTTGAACTAATTTATGTCCATAATTTGATATTTTGCTGCATCTCTGTGTGTGTAAAATCGATTATTAAAAGGCTGCATAATACTGAAAGACTATAGATAATTTGGCCAAAAGAAGGTGATTATGGGGAGCACGTAAAAGTATTTTTAAGGTTTTAACAAAAAAGAAGTTACTTTATCATTAAAAGAAAAAACAAAAGAAATTGTCAATTAAATACATTTTATGTTTTCGTCATTTTTGTAATAGAAGTTTTCATTCTTAATACTAAACACTTTTCAAATCATGTTGAAAATTTGCCGTAGAAACAGTATTCTAAGACAGCAAATCAACTGTCTTCTTGAACAACGTCTGCACAATGTATAAATTTGATAAAATTGTCAAATCATTCTTTTTGCTTTGCAGGTGCTCAAGGAGAATGCGAGAAGTTATTCTTTGTGAAGCACAGTTGAATAAAACGTGAATAAAAATATCAATTTCATTTTTTTTTTATGAATCTGTTTCATTTTGCAATTTGCTCAACTAACATATTTGATCACTGAATTGTTGTATACAATAACAACACTGCCGATTTGTTTTAATATAATCATTTTCCATTTCATATCTTTAGCAATTGATTTATACATAACATATCAAATTTAAGCAATATTCATTTCTGTTTCAAATAAAATACAATTCATGATTCTTATAGTCAAAATGATTGCTAAAATATGAAATGGAAAATGAGTATGTTAAGACAATTCAAAGAAATTAACCATATTTTGAAATTAAAAAACATTTAAAAGCAATAATAAACAATTCTTTAAACTACTTGATAATGAATGATATGATGTATACATGATTTAGAACAAAGAGCTTTAATAAAAACACCTGCCGATACTAGCATTTCTTTCCAGATATCTGATATACCTTTTGGGGTACATATCAAAAGGGGTGATGTAGTCTACAAAATTAAAATCAGAATTCACGAGGTACGAATGTATCGAATCAACGCGCAGTAGCAAACAATTGCACGTATTGTTGTTTAATATGTAGCTAGTTATTTAAACATATATATAAAAAGATATAACGCATAGGAGATAAAAAGTATCAAATGGAATGATATTTGAACAATATAGCGTATCAAAGGGAAAAAAATAATATTATTTCACTTACCTTACAGCAGTCGATTAAATCTTTAAAAGGAATGTGTATCATCTACCAAGTTCTCTTCTAATGAATATTTATCCAACCTTATATACGTAGCATCTATTTTAGGCCTCCCAGAAAAGGAAAATAGTAAGAAAGTTCAACGTCTCATCTTTAACTTTATATGGAATAAATCAAAAAGAATAAAAGGCAATACTCTTATCGGTAGTGTTAGAAATGGTGGTCGAGGTATCATTGAAGTAGAAAGTAAACTCAAGGCTTTAAAAGCGGCCTGGTTACCCAGAATATGGAAATCAAAAGAAGTTCTGTATAGTATACTGAACAGTTTTTGTAACAAATATTATATAGATGTACAATGTAATGTATATTTACAATTTTCGAGTACCGTAGATAATAAAAAATGTTCACTGTTTTATAAAGAAGTACTTTGTGCTCTTAATGAATGTAAAAAATATCCCGATTTGATGTAATCTCAAATGTCAATATACTTCGACAGTCCATGTGGAACAGTTGTAATATGCGATACAAAGGAAATGTATAATTTTTCGAAAACTGGGTTAAGAGTGGCAGCCTATTTGTTAAAGATACACTGGATGATAATGGCAGAATTCGATCTTAAGAAAGTTTTACTTATTTTATAAAATATAAATCTAATTGGTTATGTGAATATAAGACTATTATCTCCATGTCAAAATTTGTGGATAAGAAAATTGGTTTAGAATTTTTATTTTCAAACTGGTTCTGATAACTTGTATGGAAGAAAATGTAATTTTTTTTTTTTGCAGAAATTTTATGAAGATGAAGTTTACAAAACCTTGCTTACAGACAAGAATGTAAAAAGAGTTTGAAATTCATGATACTCAACAATGGGGAAAATATATGTCTGTAAAAGCTTAGATGTCGAAGATAAACAAATATCTGACTTCAGTTACCGACTACTTAATAATTCTTTGTGTAACAACCTATATTTATAAATAAGGACCTTTTGACAATAAACTTCGAAATGACTGCACCAGTGTAATGGCTAATATATTTGATATTTCAACAAATGTGAGATGATGTCCGTAAGCTATATTAAATTATACATGATAAGTAAGTATGATGGAATTAATCAAAAACCTACCTTCATTTTCGATAAACTAGCCCGAAATAGCAAAAATGAGAGTAAAGTGGTAGACACGCTTTGGCGGTTTAAAGTCATCCGGAGTTTGCATCAAAATTAATGCTTGCATTGAAAAAAGATTGAATGATTACGTAAAGAGTGAATATATTTACTAGGAACTAACTTATACTGCACACAGACGTTAAATGGTGACAAGCGTTGAATAATTAAAATAAGTCAATTCGTTTCTTGAATGTGCATTTCAATTTTGATGTACAGAACGCTTGCGAAACGCGACCCCTGGTGATAGAATGGAATAGAACTTTCCAGAACGGGGTAACCAAGAACGTGGGTTGACTAATTGGCGAAAAGTGTAGGAGGAGTTCATCATGCATCGCGGGCAGATACTTTGGATCGGACATTTTTGGTTAATACATCACTATGATGGTGAATAAATACAATGGAACAATCTAATGCAATTTTAGTTTTAATGGGAATAATTTTCCAAAACGGAGTGCCCGTATTCTAAATCATATATCATATTATAACGCGGACACGAATTATATCAAGTATAAAGGTACACTAAGCATGTGATGAATGTCAATGATTTTCCTACTAATTTTGTACGTTAATCTACATCTTATTGACAGATGTTCCATGCCATCTTAAAATTAATTAATTCATAGATTTAATACCTACACTAAGACAATAAAGGTTAAAAAAACATTGAGGGTCTATTTTCCCATCCCGATATATGATTTATTGTTGAAAAATAAATAAAAACTTAATACATTAAATGTTGAAATTTCTTACATGTGGAGCTAACATCTAAAACGTGTAATTGTAACGACATTTATAAACTTTTCTAGGTTTTAATGGTGATTGAGTTTTTTAAAAACATAAGGTATAATTTTTTGGGTGTATAGCGGGATATAAATACGGGTTGCTCACGTAATCAAATCCCATGAAGCCCGGATTTTTCAGCTTAAATGCCTGAAAATTAGATTAATAGTGTTTCAATTTATGTCATGTTGATATCTTTAAATATTAGTAATAATAAAAACCCAATTCCATCACTCGTTATCATTTTGAAAAAGCAGACAAAAGAAATGGGAATTGAAATTTTCATTAATATTTATTAAACAATTTGATATACAATCCTTTTCACAACCTGTTGACATTTGACTTAATTATCTACTTAATATGAAACATGAGTAGAAAATGATAGTTCGACACGCATAGAAGTACGTGTTTATCCCTCAATTTTGTAACTTATATATACTGATTGGGTCAAGGTTATTTATATACCAGTCAGGACGGTGGTAATTGTCTATCAACTTTGTTGCATTTCTATTTGGACGTATCAGCACTTCAGAATGGGGAAATTTATCGGTCTCTTTCTCATCTTGAGCATTGCTTTAGCAGGTATACTTCTTTATATATTTTTAAGACAAAGGCATACTTACATTATCATCTCCTTATTTTAAATACAATCTGGTTTCAATAATTTTGTTTTTAATTAAGGAATGAAATCAATAGAACAGTTTACGCTCTTTTTTTCTAAACCACTTTGCGGTTTATAAATAGTAAACTTCCCAACCCATTTTATATTCATATAAAATGGGTAGCTATTGAATTCATTCTTTATGATTTAATTTTTTTGCTATAAGTTATATATTTAAACGGTCCTTTCACCTTTCAAATGACATTAAATGGTTCAATATGATATGATTCAAAATTTGCACCCATAACTGCCATGTTTTAAAAATGTTAAAGATACATTAAACTGTTGGTCTTTATTTCATCTTTTTTGTATTTTTTTTTCTGTTTAAAAGTTTATATAAAATATGTTTTCACTTATTTATCTGATTTATTTGCACTTACTGGTAGTGAATGACGTCAGAAGTGACGCTATTTTTATAACTAAATCAAAATCAGTCACAAATTGACATTTTTCTGATCTTTGTTTATATGGGAAACATAGAGCGACACCTTGAACAAGAAAAATATTTTTGTTACTTATTAATCTTGGATAGATACATCTCTGATGAAATTTTTTGTTTGTTCAAGCATGCGCTCAGTGTTTTTTGAAAGAAAAAACTGCTTGAAAACAAGCCATTTTAGGCAACATATGTACAATTGGCGGTAAAAGGTAAATTTTATGATGTATCTCTAAAGTGTTGGCACTTGAATCAAAATGAAAATTATGACAAATCTTCACACGCATATTTGTGCACAAAAAAACAAAAAATATCAGTAATATGATGATGTTCAATTTAGGGTGGCATTTTAGACTCAAATCATATATAGTCCTTTAAACGTAACGTCAGGCGGATTAATGTGTTTTTGAATTTAGCCTCACTGTGACGTAGGCAATATTTTTAGTACGATATAACATCAATTTTTATAGTCAATCAGAAAGCGCGTAACAGTAAGAATTTAATCATAACAAGATATCAACGTATGTGTATTTTAAATGTCCAACATTTCTCATTGTGTAAAATAAAATGAAATTGATGCAATACTACATATCAAATGAATAAAACAAAAATTAAAACTATACAGAATTGTTTCGTAATGCTTAGCAATTAATATGTATGTCAACGTCTTCAGTCAACAAGTAAACAATTGTGTATTGTTACACAAGGTATAAGTTTAAAATTGTATAATTTAAAATCTTTCAACTTTTTTTAAGATCATTTTTTATTATTGACATAGATATAGTTTCGTAGTATCATTATTGTGATTATTATCATTAACTTTTTCAGGAACATTGTTTCCAGAAATAGATGCAAGTAAGTTTTGTTTTTTGTTCTTGATAAAAGAATTGATAACTGAATATCATATTCCAATAATATGAATACATTTCCATTTTTGAATATCACATAACCATACTATAAATACATATTTTTTTTAATGGATATTGTATTTTCAGATTATTCTGTTGATCACCATTATTTATATTAAATGTCAAACAATTTTACAACTTCAGGTATTCAGAAAAGATTTACGTGTGAGATGGGTGGAGTTCGGTTCTGTTTAGCTCATTGCCTGGCTCTTGGTTACAGGGGTGCTTGGTGTGACAGCAGGAATGTTTGTCATTGTAGATAAGTACGTTGAACTAATTTATGTCCATAATTTGATATTTTGCTGCATCTCTGTGTGTGTAAAATCGTTTATCTAAAGGCTGCATAATACAGAAAAATTATAGATAATTTGGTCAAAAGAAGATGATTATGGGAGGCACGTAAAAGTATTTCTAAGGTTTTCACAAATAAGAACTTACTGTGTCATTTAAAGTAAAAACAAAAGAAATTGTCATTTAAATACATTTTATGTTTCCAGTCCTTTTATAATGTAGGTTTTCATTCTTAATTCTAAACACTTTTAAAATCATGTTGAACATTTGCCGTAGAAACAGTATTCAAAAGTAGCAAATCAACTGCCTTCTTGAACAACGTCTGCACAATGTATAAATTTGATAAAATTGTCAAATCATTATTTTTTTTTTTTTGCTTTACAGGTGCTCAAGGAGAATGCGAGAAAATATTCTTTGTGAAGCACAGTTGAATAAAACTTGAATAAAAATATCAATTTCATTTATTTTTTATGAATCTGTTTCATTTTGCAATTTGCTCAACTAACATATTTGATCACTGAATTATTGTATACAATAACAACACTGCCGATTTGTTTTAATATAATCATTTCCCATTTCATATTTTTAGCAATTGATTTATACATAACATATCAAATTTAAGCAATATTCATTTCTGTTTCAAATAAAATACAATTCATGATTCTTATAGTCAAAATGATTGCTAAAATATGAAATGGAAAATGAGTATGTTAAGACAATTCAAAGAAATTAACCATATTTTGAAATTAAAAAACATTTAAAAGCAATAATAAACAATTCCCTAAACTACTTGATAATGAATGATATGATGTATACATGATTTAGAACAAAGAGCTTTAATAAAAACACCTGCCGATACTAGCACTTCTTCCCAGATATCTGATATACCTTTTGGGGTATATATCAAAAGGGGTAATGCAGTCTACCAAATTAAAATCAGAATTCACGAGGTACGAATGATAGTATCGAATCAACGCGCGGTAGCAAACAATTGCACGTATTGTTGTTTAATATGTAGCTAGTTATTTAAAAATATATATGAAAAGATATAACGCATAGGAGATAAAAAGTATCAAATGGAACCATATTTGAACAATATAGCGTAACAAAGGGAAAAAATAATATTATTTCACTTACCTTACAGCAGTCGATTAAATCTTTAAAAGGAATGTGTATCATCTACCAAGTTCTCTTCTAATGAATATTTATCCAACCTTATATACGTAGCATCTATTTTAGGCCTCCCAGAAAAGGAAAATAGTAAGAAAGTTCAACGTCTCATCTTTAACTTTATATGGAATAAATCAGAAAGAATAAAAGGCAATACTCTTATCGGTAGTGTTAGAAATGGTGGTCGAGGTATCATTGAAGTAGAAAGTAAACTCAAGGCTTTAAAAGCGGCCTGGTTACCCAGAATATGGAAATCA